>NC_059292.1:31516542-31574042 GCF_017591435.1 Portunus trituberculatus | reverse complement strand
CCGGCACTGCTAACTTGCGTTGCTCTTATTGATTTTAGACTCCTGATGACTTGCTATTGTTCATACAGGAGAACTTGTATTAGGTATGAATATGGTGAAATTAATATTACATCAGTGCATGGCCGCTGTTAGTGTGACATATTAGCAGATTTTTTTGGGTAGGGTTGTTGGGGCACGGCATTTAGGGAAAGCAGGAAAAATAATGAAAGAGCTTGACCGCATATTAGTCCTGGTTGTATAGACTAATGCCTTTAATGTCATTTTTGTATCTTGTGTAAGGATATAACAAGAGTGACAAGCAAAATCTGAGGAGGACAAGAAGTAACACCTGTAGACTGGATAAAATTGTTTTTAAAATACATAGATAGAAAAAGGTTCTCAAATACAGTGGCAGATGAATTAAATAAACTATGCAATGGGGTTCTTAGTGGTGAGCCATCAGGGAGCTCCAAAAGAAGATAGATAGACGGATGGATGAAGATGATAGGTACAAATATGTATGTTTAAAGCAAGGACTACTGCGCCTAAGCCTCATTGCTTCTTGCACCTTTACTTACTGTTTGTGTTTATATTTATTCGTGTTTCCATGCAAAGAATTATTTTTCTTTACTCGCTTGACTACATATCTTGCTTCGATTAGAATAAAAACAAAAGTAAAGAACTATTGGCTATGAATCTATGGACTACTCGTGTGTGTGTGTATGTGTGTGTGTGTGTGTGTGTGTGTGTGTGTGTGTGTGTGTGTGTGTGTGTGTGTGTGTGTGTGTGTGTGTGTGTGTGTGTGTGTGTGTGTGTGTGTGTGTGTGTGTGTGTGTGTGTGTGTGTGTGTGTGTGTGTGTGTGTGTGTGTGTGTGTGTGTGTGTGTGTGTGTGTGAAAAATTTTTCATAAATTGAAAAATGAGACGCAAAGGCACATCAATGTAACCATTCTGAGTTTTTTATCCTTAACGTTTTATTATATACACGGCGCGTACATTCAAACAGCATCAGTAATGAGTGAAAAAAAAAACACATTGAATTTCTTCTCAAATAATGAACTCTGAATGGTTTGACTGCTGTGCCTCTACAATCTTTTTTACTACACACACACACACACACACACACACACACACACACACACACACACCGCGTAGTGTAGTGGTTAGCACGCTCGACTCACAATCGAGAGGGCCGGGTTCGAGTCTCGGTAAGCGGCGAGGCAAATGGGCAAGCCTCTTAATGTGTGGCCCCTGTTCACCTAACAGTAAATAGGTACGGGATGTAACTCGAGGGATTGTGGCCTCGCTTTCCCGGTGTGTGTTGTGTGTTGATGTGGTCTCAGTCCTACCCGAAGATCGGTCTATGAGCTCTGAGCTCGCTCCGTAATGGGGAAGACTGACTGGGTGACCAGCAGACGACCGAGGTGAATTACACACACACACACACACACACACACACACACACACACACACACACACACACACACACACACACACACACACATATGACTTCTCTACTAAACTCACTACCAATAGGTGACTGACTAGATATCCGGTCGATGCTACTCTGTTTGGGAGCATAATTATGCATTGATGGCGAGATGCCTCAGGCTGGGTATATCAAGCGTGTATGTAAGAAGGCCTATGTTCCGCCATTTTGTTGGAGTGATGAGCCTGGACATGGCGGCCTCGGTGCCATGAAGGCGTTAGCGGCACCGTCGCACCTCGCATTTGCAAGATATGGAGTTGCACGCATCAATCTAATTGATTTTAGAGCAAACGCATAGCCATTTAACCCGCAGCAAGCTTTTGTCCCCATGAGGTGTATATTCCGAAAGTCTTGATGTAATGTCATGGTAGCGTTTTTCATGAAAAGTGACCAGCACGAATTCACGAAAGGAATTCAGGCCAAAGAAGTCACTTGACCCTAGCATCCACTGATTCCTTGGTTACTTGATTATATGTTTCTGCAAAGTTAACTCATATTATCATCACTTGTTCTCATAAAGAGACAACGAACTGAAAGTAACCCCGTGCTTCTGAAGGCTGTACTGTGACTGGTGGTGTTACATCCCAGGATTAGTCGTGAAAGGATGAAATCCGAAATTATCCCATGATTTCCAATAAATATGGATGTAAGCGTATGTTCAAAAATATTTACTTCTTGCCTACATGTATTGTGTGCGTGTACGAAATTTTCTTCTATAAATCTAATCATGCAACGCGAGTGTAAGTCTCGTTTATAATGAAATTTTTGTTTTCTATTGGAAAAGTTGGTGCACTTTTTTTCAGTATTGTGAAGCTGAATCGTGCCAGTAGTCTCGATTTAACTGAATTATAGCTACTGTGTATGACGGCTTACTTTGTCGTATTTACCATTACTGAACCACATATGAGGAAAACAATTTAGAATCAGAAATTGTGAATACTCAACCTTTGTTAAGCCTGTGCCATCATAAGAGTATCTGGTTGAAATTGAAAGAGAAACAAGAACTGGAGCTGTACTTACAGATCGTTTGAACTGAGCTACAACCTTGTGATAGCAGAGAAATAGGTATAGCATTAGCATCGCCGCGCAATCAAACTCAGAAGAAAGAAGAGAGAGAGAGAGAGAGAGAGAGAGAGAGAGAGAGAGTCATCATGGGCTAAATGCACCATAAGTCTGCCATATATGAATAGTATGGCTTGAGTTATTATTAAGTAGGTTTTAACACACTCCTACACGAATACACTCCGCCCGAGAGTGAGGCAGGGCGTTGAATTGGCTTCGTTTATATCTATTGCCCCTTATTTGAGTAGAAGACTTATTTGTAGACATATCGATGTTTACGAAATGCAAGGATAATTCAATACCATGCATACATTACCTTCTATGTACACAGCATGTTCATTTCACAAATATATAGTATCATTAGTACTGAAGCCTTATATGGAGTTATATATAGATGGAAGCCGTATACTCAGAATGTTACACTTGTTGGTTCAGTACACATGTGTCTCATTCTCCTCAGTAAGTGGATATCCTTGTTACTGATTTGATTTGAGATTTACTGTGTATCCAATGCCAGTAATGATGATGATGATGATAATAATAGGAACAACTATAATAATAATGATAATAATGATAATAATAATAATAATAATAATAATAGTAATAAGGATAATAACAATAATAATAATAATGATGATGATAATAATAATAGTAATAATAATAATAAAAATAATAAAGAAAAAGTAAAATGATAATAATGTTTAGACATTCAGACATGTTGGAGGAGGAGGTGAAGAGAAACACAGGTGTAGGGAGGTGAGTTTATTCCCGACTAGTTTCGCTGATGTTTCTTCAGGGGAATTTCCCCTGAAGAAACATCAGTGAAACTAGTCGGGAATAAACTCAACTCCCTACACCTGTGTTTCTCTCTCAATAATAATAATAATAATAATAATAATAATAATAATAATAATAATAACAGTAGGATAAGCAGCTGTACTAGTAATAGTAGTAGCATCAGCAGCAGCAGCAGCAGTAGTAGTAGTAGTAGTAGTAGTAGTAGTAGTAGTAGTCGTAGTAGTAGTAGTAGTAGTAATAATAATAGTAATAGAAGTAGTAGCAGTAATAGTGGTGGTAGTCGCAGTAGTAGTAGTAGTAGTAGTAGTAGTAGTAGTAGTAGTAGTAGCGGTAGTAGTGATAGTAGTAGTGTTAATAATAGTAGTAGCAGTAGTAGTAGTAGTAGTAGTAGTAGTAGTAGTAGTAGTAGTAGTACTAGTAGTAGTAGTAGTAGCAGTAGTAGTGTTAATAATAATGATAATAATAATAGTGATAGTAGTAGTAGTAGTAGTAGTAGTAGTAGTAGTAGTAGTAGTAGTAGTAGTAGTAGTAGTAGTAGTAGTAGTAGTAGTAGTAGTAGTAGTAGTAGTTGCAGTATTAGTAGTTGTGTTAATAATAATAGTAATAGTAGTAGTAGTAGTAGTAATAGTAGTAGTATCAGTAGTACTTGTTGGAGTAGTAGCGATAATGGTAGTAAACTTTTTTTGTCTTTTTATAGGTACTCCTGGTGTCAAACTGAAAGACAATATCAAATGAAAAGTTCAGTCAGCACAAGGGAATGATATGAATACCATGTAGTCTAAAGATTAGCTTCCATCACAGAACACTCCATGAGACATTGAGAAGATGCTTATGTATATTTGCAATAATCATTTCAACAAACCCGCCCAATAGAGAACAATGTATTTACTTTCTCAACCCATTCAATACTAAAACTGCAGATGTGTCAGAGTTTACTATAACAAGTACTTTTTTCTTTGAGTCTTCCTCCAACTAGTCTATTGCCATGCTATGTACAATGGCCTAGAAAACTCGAACTGATGGAATGGTTGATAGCCTTTGTGCAGTGCTTCTATCTCGAAAAGCGTAACAAGCCGTTGTCAAAATACCAACAAAGTGCTTTTCAACTATTACCAGGAAACTTCAATAAATATAGTTATTATTATCAACTACTATCATTACTGCAGATTTTATTCACTTTTTTCAAATATGCCTAGACTAGAGGATCTTGTGCTCGGGTTCTGAGGAACTTTTGATATCCTAAAACTCGAGCGTCTTCAGGGCCTCAGTGTCCTGCATGCCACTCTATGAAACATAGCTTTGAAATATCACAGAGGCAGATTTCAGAGGCAGTAACATTTCTTGGATAATGAAGCAAAACACACACACACACACACACACACACACACACACACACACACACACACACACACACACACACACACACACACACACACACACACACACACACACACACATATATATATATATATATATATATATATAGAGAGAGAGAGAGAGAGAGAGAGAGAGAGAGAGAGAGAGAGAGAGAGAGAGAGAGAGAGAGAGAGAGAGAGAGAGAGAGAGAGAGAGAGAGAGAGAGAGAGAGAGAGAGAGAGAGAGAGAGAGAGAGAGAGAGAGAGAGAGAGAGAGAGAGAGAGAGAGAGAGAGAGAGAGAGAGAGAGAGAGAGAGAGAGAGAGAGAGAGAGAGAGAGAGAGAGAGAGAGAGAGAGAGAGAGAGAGAGAGAGAGAGAGAGAGAGAGAGAGAACAATTACCGATAGTTGTTACTCGGCTTTCCTTATATTACATGTATGACGAAATCTTCTTTTGACTTAGATGATGTACTGTTTTGCCGTCCAGTCCCTCCATCATCTCATCCATGCAATAAAATACGTAAAGCGCAATTGAAAGAGGTTTATTTGATGTATATTCATGTTAATGAAAAAAATAAAAGTCCTTTATCGACTGGAAACCGATAAAACAACTGTAGCTCTGTCAGTGGAGAATGATAATTATCAAGCAAAGCAATTCTTATTTTGTGTGAAGAAAAGGATCATGAAGCAATCCATGCTTGAAACACTCATGATAATGAAGATCTTTTTATTTGATTAAGAAAAAAATAGTTGCAAACTGTTGGTCTTTTAGATTACTGGGCAATCATTAAGACAGATGCTTGGGAAGAAAATACTGAAAACCAACTGGCAACACCTATAGCCGCAGCAGGAGGCTTAAAAGGCACCTTGCTTCCCACTGAAAGATTATATTCTTGTCGATCGTTTTACCCGATTCATCACTCAAAACATAATGGCGTGCAAGTAAAAGAAAACACAAGTTTACTGAAGTGCCACACTGTCACTGCACCAATGTTTGTGCCTCAGGAGAATAATACCGATGCAAGCTTTAGTAAATTCTCATAGAATTAGGGAATATGTGTACTGTGTGTGTTTGCAAGAGACCTTTTAAATATCAGTCAATATTCTATTGCAGGATGTAGGCATCGAACGATCTTCTTTATTATCATCAACTAATGAATGCCATCTATAAATCTGAAGATTAATGATTTGATAGAAATTATGAAACATTAGAACAATAGGTGTTGTATAAAGGCTGTCCGATTGGCATAGCTAAGAGACGATTGTGTGTGATGACGTGGCCAACCTAGTCCTGAAAGTATAATTGTTAGGAGATAGAACTGTCTAGTAAATCTGAAGGCAAGTGTGCCGGGCAAAAGACTCTTGGTAAAATCTCCACAGTAAAACAACCGCAGCCATAGTGTTTAAGCATCATATTTAACAGTTATCACACCTCACAACGTCACATTTACTGTTATAGCACCTCAACCAACAAGCTTGGCATAACATACTACATTCATCACAGGGCAATGGTCCAAACTTGATGAGGAATGTCCAGGCAATATGCTTTTGTGAGACCCTACTTTGTATTTCTATATGCATATGGAAGAAAATTGTGCTGCATCGAGTGATTTCACGTAGGTATACTTGTGTGTTTGTATGTGTGTGTGTGTGTGTGTGTGTGTGTGTGTGTGTGTGTATATATATATATATATATATATATATATATATATATATATATATATATATATATATATATATATATATATATATATATATATATATATATATATATATATATATATATATATATATATATATATATATATATATATATATATATATATATATATATATATATATATATATATATATATATATATATATATATATATATATATATATATATATATATATATATATATATATATATATATATTCTTCCTGTATATTCCTAGCCTTCAGCAATACAAGACAAGCTAAGTCTAAAATCAATAAGAGCAGCGCATGCAAACCGTGCCTGGCAAGGGGCGAGGGGCCGGGGTGCCGCTGCCGCCTCTGTGTGGCACTGAGGCTGCCATGTCCAGCCACATCAGCTCAACAAAATGGCGGCGCTTGGGCCTGTTCACACTGGTAAAGTTAATAATGTGGAGGTATTTGCTTATATGTCACCTTCCCCTGGTGAAAGTGAACACTCAGGAACAACAACTAGAGATCAAATGAAAGCCATTAAAAAATATCTAAGTAACAGCACTCTCGACTGCCCTGTATGACTGCATCACACTGCAATGAGTAAAACCCTCACCTGTTAGCTCTCATGATCACTCAAAGGCTCATTGATGTAAATTGCATGGAGCCTTACATTCCAGAGACTCTTGAGGCTCGATCTCTCAAATTATCCATTTCTGTGGATTTAAAGTTCTAAACAACTAATAAAAATAGAGATAAAAAAAATCATGATTTTTTTACAGAGTTAAAAAACATTTGTTAGTCTTCCTATTTATTCATGTTCGTATTATTTTGTGTTATTTTTCCCATTAAGGCATATATACCCAAGCTATTTTTTTTTATAATAGAAAGATATACCGAAGTAACAAATAACAGCATATGTCCATGAGTATATAATTATTTCTGACAGAAGTGACGTATCTTAGTGGCCATTTCACTATAAAAACAAAGTAATTTATGGTCATTTCATGCATGCTTACTCATTGAAAGGCTGCACTAAATGAAAAAAAAAATCTGCATTGGAGTTGGCGTGTGTTATGCGTAACGGATGAACATGGACAACACATTATGAGTGTCATACACATTTTTTGCCTTCTTTCATTCTTTATTTATTTATTTGATTCTTTGCCATCATTCAATATTGAAAGAGGACGTATTATTTCATATCTTAGCATACTGGTAAATACATTGAATTGCACAGATTGGCATACATAGTGACGTGAATATAAAGGACAAATAATTTTGAGGAAATCTGGTTTATGATGTGGTTCTGTAAGTATGAGGGAACCCTGAACTGGTAACTTATTACATGGATATGAATCCATTATTATTTTCTTGACTGGTCTTTTGTGGACACTAGAAAGTTGCATAAGATGGAGAGGGTGTTCATAGTTATCTTTTTGCTACAAAATTAGTATCGTTATTTAAAAAAAATATCAATCAAGTCCTCTGGAGATGCCATTATCTCTGCTCTTGCATAGGCCATCATGAAACTTTATTTTGTAGGAAAAACATCTGGCTTCTTTTACTTTCTGCACTTAATGTTTTGTTAGAGAAACGAAATTAACTCCTTGGATATTGAAGGAAGTCTGAGAATGGATAATTAGAAGCCTGGAGCATCGCCCATCCAATAGGCGTGAAGGCAGAAGGAAAACATTTCTGTAACTGTTCTTGGCCTATGACGTAGTAAGGGTAGTGGAGTGTCCTTCATTTGATACATTAACTGAATTCAACTTATGACACTAAAAGGATGAATCTTTATACAAAAATATGAAAGTCAAGAGTTCATCCATCAGCAACTCAACTCACCACAACTGTTTAATGGAAGCATAGCTTGTAGCGTCACCAAACATCATCTCAAACAAACTCTTCCTCACAGATCAAAAATTTACTTTTTCACCTTAGAACAAGGAAGGGACTTCCTATACAAGAAACGCTAGCACCGTCACTACAGCATCATACGTGACCTTTATGGGAGATTACGACATCTACAAAACTCAGCTTGGAATAGAATAAATAAATAAATGGATAAGTTAAAAGTTTACGTCACTGGTTTCCAAAATGAGGCGTGCGTCCCACTTATAGAGGATCAAAACAGACTTGGCCGTGGAGTTATCTACTGAAAATTCTACACTTAAAAAGTATGTAATGAAATTACTCCAAAAATCAGTATTTTTTCCTTTAATCTTACAAAGCAGCAGCAGCCAATTCACATTTAATAGCAACTGCATACTGATATCATTCAATTCGTGAGATAAATCTTTCATTTCAGTATTAGGAGACCTAGAAATTCTGAGTGCATTTTGTGTCTTCAATATTATTTTTTTAGTGTGTTCAGCCATTTACTGGAGTAAGTAACTGGTGTATATTATTTTATATAATGTTCTATAAAAATTTGGATTATGATTTAAGTATCATTTCTTCATACTTTGTATTAAGTTTATGAAAGTATGCAAATATTCAATTTGGTCTTTTATTGGTGTACGTGTCTTTATATTTCAGTGTTATGGCCACTCGAAATATGTATGTGGCATGCTAATAATGTTTCGTGATAAGTAAATCAGACTGTGACTATCTTGGTTTGATTCGTTAACAGAAACATTTGTCATGACATCTTAGAACTGTGAGAACTCAAAATAGTTGGTGATTCCAAAATTACCTAATATGAAGACGCCTCATTTTTGTTTGTAATACATTTGCACCCCCTCCCACCGCTGTTTCATTGAGATTATATATATATATATATATATATATATATATATATATATATATATATATATATATATATATATATATATATATATATATATATATATATATATATATATATATATATATATATATATATATATATATATATATATATATATATATATATATATATATATATATATATATATATATATATATATATATATATATATATATATATATATATATATATATATATATATATATATATATTACCACAAATTGAAAAAAAAGAATCACTTAGATCAAAAGTAAAGCGTGATATATTTTAATAAACTTTGTTGCAAGTGAAAAGGAAATGCAGAACTTTCACAGTTTTTTTTTATAATAAATATCGCATTTGAGACCATCATGACTTATAATATTTAGAAATGCTACTGTCATTGAAAGGATCATATAACAAATCTATTAAACCACTAACTTCGTAATACACAGTTTTATATGCTACGTATAACATTATGAAGACATGGCACGTATATACATATAATTTCGAGTTCTTATAGGACTAAAACGTCAAACCAAGATAGCCGTAGAATGATTTACTAATCACGAATTACTATAGGCATGCACTAGCACCACTCACTCAAGTGACTACAGGCATATCACATATGACATATATAAACTTCCACTTTCAATCCTCATCTTAAGTATAGACCACAATGTAATTTCAAAACGTATTCTTATGCTGCTTCCAACAATGTGGTTATCTGATTGAGGCCTATAAAAAGCAGTAAAGATGTGTAAATAAATTCCATAAAAATAATCATCAGCTCGTAACAGAATAGTATCATGTCAGTTAAGTGATTGAAATGTGAGTGCAACCGTATATTAATCATCTTATTACTGATTTTCAAGTAGATTAAATCTTTGAAGCAATTTCAAGTAAGCAGAGTTTAAATCAATAAGGCTAAGAGTGCCGGGCGAGGGGACGGGGTGCCTCCACCGCCTCTGTGGCACTCATTCCGCCATGTTCAGGCACACGTTCTCTACAAAATGGCGGCGGCTAAACCCACTCACTATTAAGTGGTGCCCAGAATTATCCCATACCTCAGGTATGGGTCAGTTTTGACCGAAAGGAAGCAATTTCTCTTTATAAAAACATATATAATAATAAGCGAGGAGGCCACATTGTGTTGTTACCATGGCCCATTTTTCTGAGGTTCGATCCTCCTCCTGGTCATAATTTAGCTCCCATATTCTGCCTGAAGCACCTTCCAATTGCTAATGCCCTCATTCCCTAAAGTTTGGGTCGGTCACATCCACCATTCTTTCCGATTCTCGAAGCTGTCCAGACAATCCTGATTTGTAGACACATTAAAACTAACCATCAGCTCATTTGTGGTGGGGACCTTCACAGGTCAGCTGTCAGTCTTGAAAATTTTTGCACTGAAAAGAGAGAGAGAGAGAGAGAGAGAGAGAGAGAGAGAGGTGTTATGTTGCTGTGGTGGTGAATTTCTTTGCAAATTATGACCTGTCCGCGCCAAACCATAGCAGACAAACCATTTATGTAAAAGCTAAGGTAGAGATTGCACGAAACAATATAAGAGTTATCCCAGGCACAGGATGAAGACATACACTTTTTTTTTGTCTCTATTATCTCTTTATATGTTTATTTTTTTATTAAATATATCCTTTAATTATTGTATATATTAGAATTTATTTACAGGCTCAATATATCATCTTATCAAATCAAACCATATATCTATAAGATTTCATTTGTATCGTGAGTGTGTGGGGAATGTCACTTTTGATCAATTCCAAGTTTATTCCTCCATAAACTCTACGCTTGTTTCTCCCAAATTCAAATACCTTATTTTTAAATCCAGGTATCTTAATATCTGGAAACTGGTTCCTTCGACTCCGAGCTTTTTCGTCCTACCATTAAGCTCCTTCCTCTTAACGTAAACCTCCTTTTGCATTATAGTTCTAACCTCTATCCTCCTAACTTAAGCGTCTTCTTACAGTGTCAAACTCTTTTCTCCTAACTGTAAACTCTCTCCCACATCAGACCTGTTTCTTCCTTCAAATTTTTGCTTTTCGTTGAAGTGCGAGGATATGTCACACTCTAACCACCAAACTCCTCCCTCATCACTTTTCCATCCTCTCAATTCCTAACTTCTGATTCTAGTATCCTTCCTGTAGATCACAAGTGTTTTATTCTTATTTTCTACCGATTTTCTCTTCACTCCTAGTTCCTTTCTCTTAAATGTAAACTCTATCTTCTTAGAACGGAAATAGGAATGCCACACGTATCTCTCCGAAATTCTGGTTGTACTGATTTATTGATGACTTTTTTTTTTCCTACCTTTCTTAACTTCATTGTATAAAAAAGTCATGAGTCGTCGGAGTACCTTGCAACCTGGAGTTAGATGTGGATGTGAAGCTTGCATTGCTTCCTAGTCTCTTTGCACTGTCAACGTAATATTATAATCTATGAATGTCCATATTGACATGCTTTCAGTTGAAGGCTGCATGATCTGGGTAGCCACAGTCTTGAAGGCCCAATAACTAAAAATATCATGCGTTTATTTTTATATGTAATATTCATGCATTTTTTCCACACACATTTTTTTATCATGAAAACTTCAGTGTTACCAAAACAATTGATCTATTACGGGAAAAATAAGAAATTCTCAACCGCTACTCATGAATGGTTTGTGTATACAGACGCCTTAGTGGAAGGCAGAGCTGCTTCAAATGAAAGTGCATAGTAGGAATTCAAGAAATAAAGAAAGAAGCCCAGCACCAAATATTGGTCTAAAAATAATCTTAACACGATTAGGCTTTTTCATGGTTCACTTTTGTTATGAACTGTCGTTCACAGCCTCCACAGCGTGATTCGTACAGTGACGTCTGTACAGAACACTGGGCATGTCTATCGAAATGTAAGAAAATTCTGAGTTTGATTAAGGCTGTGGAGGATAAAGATTATATTGGCCGTGTAATGAAGCATTTATTCAATTAATAACTTGTCCATCTCATTAAAAGAAAATCATGAAAATGTACCTTCCGTTAGAGGAGTTTAAAATCAATAAGGCTAAGAGTGCCAGGCGACGGTCGAGGTGATGGGGTGCCACCGCCGCCTCATTGTGGCACTCATCCCGCCATGTTCAGGCACACCGTGTCAACAAGATAGCAGTGTCTAAGCCCCATCTCAATAAAAGGGTGCCCAGTTTGGCCTGATGCCTGAATTATGGTGGTAAGGTAACGATGAAGCAGCAACCTTCAGGGACTAGCGCCCAAGAGGGCCACGTAATGATTTTACCACCATGTCTTTGTTACAGAAAATTCCCAATGATCCATTGTTTATTTGCCTCTTCTTGCGCCAGTTTGGTAGTTCTTTTTCATATATTGTATTCCTTCTGTTGCATCGAAACTATTGCTGTAGTGACTGCTTGCATGAAACAGCTACACAATTCAATTATTCTATTAACCCCGACAACAAATATATAGGTATAAATAGGAAAATATATGGTCCAAACTCTCTACTTCGGAAATCCAGCATATATGTATATTCAATGATGGTTAAAATTCCAGTATGGTAACATGATTTTTAAATAGAAAATAAACACATAGACAAACCCAAACTTTCCGAAATAAAACGAAAATATATGCCAAAGCAACAATAAGACCAATACTCAAAACAATAAGACATTAAAACGGATATTATATAATCTCTATCTAAAAATTAGATTCTACAAAACCTTCAAGTATGCAATTAATATAGAAAAATCTTAGAAACACACAAAACCTATAAACCTTAGAAACATACTTAGAAATTAAAAGCCATAAGAATTTACTACTAAAAAGCAAGTACATAATATTACTCTGAAATTGTATATATATATATATATATATATATATATATATATATATATATATATATATATATATATATATATATATATATATATATATATATATATATATATATATATATATATATATATATATATATATATATATATATATGGGAGAACAAGTCAGTGATACTAGAAAAACCGTGGGTGTCTCTCAGATGTTGTGTGAGGATGCACTGCTCCACAAGGTATGACTCTGTATTTCTCCACAGACACAACTTTTTCTCCAATAGCAACTCTCCTCGTCCTCTCTTGTTCCATCTGCCCAGCTCTACTGCAAGGGAGTGTGCAGATACATGAAACCGCGTAAACACCACTTGCTGATGTTCATTTATGTGGGTCTTGTTCTTACACGGAATGAATAGATAAAGTTTGATTTATTTGTTTGTACATAATGCGTTTTGAGGAGGCTGAGTTTGAAATATTCTCTTTCATTTCTCTAACTCCTTCATCTATGTCACTTCTCGAAGTATGTAACAGTTCTGCAATATACGATCGAGTCTGATACCGGTTTCCCATAGAAATTTTGTTAAGTTAACGGGTCATCCTCCATTTTCTGCCTCTTTAATCATTTCTTTGAGAAAATGCTTCTCTTTTTATTCTTAACTAAGGACTTCAATGGTGGATAGCCCACCTCGAGATAGCAGACATCGATTCATGTGGTTAGTCTTACATCAAGTAAATTCAATGACCAATTATACACTTTTCGTACTGGACTCAGGTCTGCATCCATCCAGGACTCACCCGTATAAAATTAATGACATCAAACAAGCGTCGAATTCACGCTTTTAATCTGAAATGGAATATCCCTATTTTTCCTTAAAAATGAAATAAATTTCATTACATGGGCCATTTTTTTTTCATTAGCGTGAGCTCTGACTGACGACGTCGACAGTGAATATGGACCCCAGGTATATATATATATATATATATATATATATATATATATATATATATATATATATATATATATATATATATATATATATATATATATATATATATATATATATATATATATATATATATATATATATATATATATATATATATATATATATATATATATATATATATATATATATATATATATATATATTGTGTGCACCGCTCGATCACTAACCAGTCCATCCTCAGGGGTAGCATGTATCACAAAAAAAACTTGGTCTTAGACTCATTCATTCGCATGCCGTACTCATTACAAAATAATGTGTAATCTATTTACCATTTTATCTCGTGATGTTGATAGTAGTACCCTCCATCATAAAAAGAACGTGCAACCACCTCAGGAAACCATCACCTCTACATTTGTCTTTAATCAGTCTAATCAGATCAATAACCTAAACTAAAAGTAATATACAAGATGTGAGAGAACCGTGACGTATCCCCAAAGGTGGCAGCAAATACTACACCACCAAGGATACTCTCGGTTACGTTATACATAGCACTAATATAGACGTTGTTCCCCCACATCTCTGAGGCTCCTCCATATGGATGCAGTCCATGCTTAAGATAACCTTTGCAGGTTATTGAAGCTCTACGATTAGATCAGATCTTGAAGAAGCCAGACTTCAACAATATCTGAGTAGTGTACGTCTTTGGACATCATGACATATTCTACGATGGGTACTGTTAGAGAGAGAGAGAGAGAGAGAGAGAGAGAGAGAGAGAGAGAGAGAGAGAGAGTGCTATGAATAAAGAAAGAAAAATTGCTATTGATACACAGTAGTGTTAGGCCTCTGAATAGGGTGTACAACAATAATGACAAGTAGATTCATATAATTCTAATTATGTAACCTAACCTTACTGCTAATATGAAAGCTTGCTAAATAAATTTCGGCTCATGAGTAATTGATTAACATACTTTAATCTGCTGCGTGTATTTCATGAATAATGCCTATAGGTAATGCATGGGTAGTGACTGGTGACCTTCCACTATACAATAAACTGCTTTCATATGACTGTTAACTAACTTTTTATTAATATCAATAATGAATACAAGATTGTTTGCATCATCTACTTGCATAGATAAATGTCCCATTTTGCATTGAAGTATTGAAGCTTTTTGAAATATTCAAAGCTCATGAAGCTTAAAAAATGGTCAGACAAGAGGAGTATGGCTATAGCTTTTATTCGTAACCATTGCTGCATAGGGAAGAACTTCATGTACGAATGACTGAGTTCCTTTATGATAGATTATCGAATTATACTTATTTCATTGAATTACTTATGCATCTTTCTTGATTACTTATTTCCCGAACCATTTGAGACATGTACACGACTAGCCCTTAGCAGTCTTGGATTCTTCATTAAGGCCTATTACTGAGCTACTGACAAGGTTAGAACCGCCTGTAAGACTTGGATCGTCTTCCGGGTCTTAGCTTTTTGTAGGCTTTTCGAAGTTCAGTTGCTACCTTAGCTGTGCAGAGACCAAATTACTTAATGAAGATGTATGTTTTACTGTTCCTGCTTTTGTTTCATGTGCACAATGACAAAGGAAAGCAAAGCGTTGCTAGACTCACACTTAAGACCGTGTCTGTATTTCTGTCTGCATTACGATTTTTTTTTTTTTTTTTTTTGTGTGTGTTTTTTCTTTAATTTGTAATCTGATGACTTGTGCGATGGAATATGAAGAGGTTCAGGCGGCGCCATCTTGTTGAGGTGAGGTGCCTGGCCTGAGAGATGGCAGCGCACCCCGGCACCTCGCCCCTCATGAAACACCTCTTGCATTGATTCCAGACAACAGTAACGTACCATCACCTAAACTCATAATATTCAGTAAGCCCACATTGTTCTGTTTTATTGATTTATTGTATTCATTTTACTTTTTGGACCCAGTGAATGGTAACTGGTGAATAGTAGAGACTTTGTTCCTCTGTTGGGCTTCTGAGAATGGCTTATCTTTAATGAAGCGTTTAAGAAGACTTTTGTACATTAAATTTTGTTTAGCATTAACTTTTGCTCATTGCTACGACAGAAATGTTTCCATGAATGTAAGAAAGATAGTGGAAGCTGAGATCGCAGTATTGAACATTAGCATCACGTAGATGTTTCAGACTTCTTGATAGCACCAGAGAGAAAAGTGAGGAAGTTGCAATGGTGTTTTCTTTAACTACTATTCACTATATTGTTAAATGAAATATATAACTTTTCTAACCGCTATACTAGACGACAATTTCACAGCATATTGGTAGATAGAATACACAACCTTGCTAACCTTTATGCTTACTACATAGAAATTACACAACGATCTAAGACTATAAAAAGAGTGATGAAGCTTATATTTTTCATTCCAATCAGAGTGTTTAAGTCAAGAGTCAGCACAAGCCGATACCAATGTACGTACAGCCAAACTCTTGCAGGACTGAGTTAAATCTGAGAGAAACTAACAGTGTTCAGGAAGAAGCAGTGAGAAAATGCCCTAATAGTATTTGTCTTTGTAATGCAACGACATTCATTTGTATCTTCTGGGAGATTTTATGAGACATAACATCTAGAATCCAAATTGTCTTCATTTATCATGATATTGTGTTACAGTCTGCATTGGAAGAGACAGTGAGACAAATTACTTGTTATTTTTTTCCACTGATAAAGTCAAATGGCACAGTTGATGAACCAGGATATGTATTTTTGTCAATTCAAAAACGGTGATGAATCTTAATGTCTGGGTAAATAAGATCCGTGAAGGTGCATGTGAAAGTTCTCTTGAACGTTTCATGGCTAATTCGAATGTAATTTGCAGTTTTCATTGAGTTATTAACGAATTGAACTTTTCGTGTTCTTCAAGTAATAGCATCGAGGCTTGCCTTGGAGGTCACTGTTGCCATAAGCGTCAAAAATGTTTGGCCAGCAGGTGAGGTGGGCGAGCAGTGAGCGACGCCCGGGCGGTCAGGGGTCAATGGCAAGGTGTGGGTCGTACGGTGACCTTTTGGGATTTTGATGTCTATGCGTAGACTTTTCCCAGATTAAGCGAGCACTAGTGTCGTGTTGTCAGTCTCAATCTTTATTTTTGTACAAATTTATTTTGGAATTGAATGTAAATTTTTCAGTAATGCTTAGCTGTAAAAATAACTCAAAGATTTCATTTTGCTGGATTAAGCACGTATTTCATTATATACCTTCTTCAAATCATCGCCACCACTACCACCATCACTAACAACAACATCAACAATGGCAGCAATTACTGATTCCTCCACATACTTATAGAAAGTTCCCGGCTTTCTCCAATCATAAGAATACGTTGCAAATCTATAGAAAAAAGTTATTAGTGGAAATGTAAATGATTAAATGTGTTCTTTATTCCATAGCCTGATCTTTACTTCCTTTCGTTCTATTCTTCTGTCATCTTTTAGGTAGGTAATGTATCAATCAAAGTCTTTAGGGATTATTGAGGCAGACTATGTTTTTTTTTAAATTGAATAGTTGATTAGTGTATGTGTGTGTGTGTGTGTGTGTGTGTGTGTGTGTGTGTGTGTGTGTGTGTGTGTGTGTGTGTGTGTGTGTGTGTGTGTGTGTGTGTGTGTGTGTGTGTTTTGTATGTAATGCAGTCATTCCCATGCCAGAGTCAATCCTATTTTTCCCCCTCTCAAGGAAGGCTGAGTCATGATTACCTCACCTTTACAGAAGTCTTGGATCCCCTGAAAACACAGTTGTGTGCTGGGCCTCTCCAGCTCTCGGGCTTCTAACGTGTAAAGAGGGTGAGTGCTTAGTTTCCTGTTGCAGTTTAAGGAGACAGGAGCTCAGAGTGAAGATCCAACGTTCTACTGTCCTAATGCAAGACAGAGGATAGTGGTAGATGAAGCAGAAAGAATTCAAAGCTTCCAGAGAAATACCATTGCTAGTAAGGGCTCCCATAGGGCCTTTATTTCTATGGGATTGGTGCTTCACCGCAGTTTAGTAGACAAGTCTAAGAAATTATTGTCTTGGATATGCATGGATTCAGATGCCGCCATTTTATTGGTGATCTTCCAGGACATGGCACCCTCGATACTTCAGAGAAGCAGCTGCGGCACCTCACTCTTCGCCTGGCACTGTTTCTATGTGTTACTTGTATTGATTTTAAGTAGCAGTTATCCTATATCGTTAACAAATCTTCGTGTTTAGAGGATTTACATGAGGTACTTTATTGATTTCAACTACTTTTTTTTAGCACTTTTTTCGAAAGAGTACTGGCATTCAGGAGTGATGCGTATACAAGTAAATACAAGGGAGTAAATTAAGAGGTAATTACTTCTTGAATGTTCTTGTAGGTATATAAGTTTGAAGAATAACTTGATTTGTTCGTTCGACCATGCCGTGATTCACAAATACATATTATTAGACTGGAGAACATGAAACTCCACGAACCGCGGATCTCTTAGTAGAGAAGGCGTCAGGCATGCTCCGTAAATTTGCATTAAAAATTGTGTTCAAAGAAGGCAACACAACACATTACTGCAGCCATAGATCATGATACTAGGGATAGCTAGTTATAGGTAATTGGTAGCTAGTATCTCGCTGTTGGAAATGAGAGAAAGCGAAAATATAAGAGGAATATGTAGAGTGTGTAACAAAAGAGAAGGCAAGAGAAGCAAGGTTGAGATATTTTGATATGTGAAGAAGAGAAATGAGAAAGAACCAGTAAAGAAGGCAATGCTGATTCCAGTTACGGGAAGGACTGTGGGTAGAATAAGATTAGAAAGGTGTGCTAAAGCTTGGCATGAAAAAAAAAAACTTGGACGTCAAGAAGACGCAATGAACAGAAACAGATGGAAAAAGTTAACTCGAAAGGCTGATCTTACTACATAGTGTGAAGAAGGTTGAATGAAGAAAACAAATAAAAAACATTTTTAAGCACCCAAATGCTGAAATAGAAAGGGCGAATTTCTTTACAATAGTACCACGAGAAAATGGTTTCCCTAGTGATTGGTCAAAAGATTTATTTCATCAGTTGATAAAAGCTCAAAAGAATGTTTTTTTGATCATCAACGATGAAGAAAACTTAATTGATTATAGATGGTGAAAGACGTTACTCAGATATCCAATTATTTTCTGCCCTGTGAAAACTGTTCGTCTATGTGAGGGAGCATCTTCGAGGCCTAAAGCTGTAGTGTGCCTAGAAGTCACCTATATCCCTTATATCCATTACTAAAACTAAATTCAGTGAATGAGAAAGGTGCACCGAGTAGGACGCTGATACAGGGCTGGCATGTCCAGACTCCCGTGTCCCGACATGCATGTGTTTTCAAGATAAAGGCAAGCAAATCTTTGTAGCTGATCCATTATAGATTTATGCAAAATTGAAAAAAAAAGTCATTCTTATAAGAACACTACAGTTTGTATTGTGATGGTGACTATTTTTTTTTCCATCAATGTTCTATCTGTCATTATCATCAAACCCGACATTGATTCAACGCTAAGACGAAGGTCTCAACTTTCCTCATTTATCTTTGTTTTATAGTTTTCATATTTCCCTCATTCCTACGTTTCTCTTCTCATGTCACTCCAGCCTTTGTCAGAAGAATTGCATGCATTTCACTAACTCTTATCAAGTTGTCTTCCACATGTTTTCTTATTATTTTTAGCAAGTTCATATTCAATGGAGTTATGATTTAGTTAAGCTTTTTTTTATTGAAAATGCATGTAAACAAGTAATGTCGAGGTTATTAGAGCCCAAATCGTGACACAATGAAAGTGAGGCTGACTCATGATGGCCTCCTAGTAACAGGGTCATCTGCTGCAAAACAATACCAACTTCCATAGGCCGTATGAAGGCAGCCTCCAACAGCCTGCATTTAATTCAACCTGGCAGGTCAATACTGGACAACAAGCAGATTTTGGCACCAGGTGCAGCCATTTTGTTGACGTGAGTTGGCAGGAAATGGCACTCTCAGTGCCTCACAGAGAGTGTGGTAGTCTCGCTACCACGTCTTTCATCAGTGCTGCTTGTCCTCTTTGTTTTAATTTACGTTTTTTTTTTTTTTCTGTCTCTGTTTTCTGTTTCTCTCTCTCTCTCTCTCTCTCTCTCTCTCTCTCTCTCTCTCTCTCTCTCTCTCTCTCTCTCTCTCTCTCTCTCTCTCTCTCTCTCTCTCTCTCTCTCTCTCTCTCTCTCTCTCTCTCTCTCTCTCTCTCTCTCTCTCTCTCTCTCTCTCTCTCTCTCTCTCTCTCTCTCTCTCTCTCTCTCTCTCTCTCTCTCTCTCTCTCTCTCTCTCTCTCTCTCTCTCTCATTTTTCAATCCTGAAGAATTTTTGTCACACGAAGTAGCGGCGTGGTGTCTACTGAAGATCAGTTCTTCAGGAACTTCAGAGGACTCCCAAAACATGGATATGTGAAAGACCCACCTGCCAGCAGACTGCTAGGGAAGGCAGCGTCACTGAGTTTAAGATAGATGAGATAGCAGTGCTTTCTTTTTTAGGTATAATGAAATAGTAACAGATAATGGTATCCATTTGGCTTTTTCGGTCAATACTTTCTGGAGGTTGCGGTTCTCCCTGTCAGCAGGTGCGTCGCCGTCTGTACCAAAATCCACCTTGGGCACCACAAAGGTATGAGGGATTCATGCGCCGCCATTTTGTTAAGGTGATGTGTCAGCAAATGGCTGCCTTAGTGCCTCATGGAAGCGGCGGTGGCACCCCCGGCATCTCGCCCCAAGAGCACGACTTACCTTTATTGATCAGGGAGCCAGTGATCATTCCATGTTCCAGAAAACTCAGATTTACTGGTACCTTTATACTGCTTTGCGTCCCATTTTTTATGTTCGTCAAATATATTCTACCGATTAAACCTGGTTTAATGGTAATTTTATTGTTATTTTACAGCAGTTGAGCCAATCGTAGGATCGTGGTTTCCTCTTATACAAGCAATACTAATACTGATGGTGAAGAGTATTGGCCTGTGTTGAGCTGCTGATGAACGTAATTTCTCCAAAGTTGAACTGATTGATAGGCCTAGATATCCTGAAGAGACATAAGGCGGCTCGGTAGTCTGCCTGGGGGCATGATATTTGAAATGTGGCAAGAACGAAACATGAAACCATAAGCCAAGTGGTAAACAATGATGCAAGTGCAAAAACCCACATTATTTATAGTAACTGAAGATTTATGGGTTATCATAACAGTGTTCCTTGAAAGTCTCTGCCTCATCTGTGACCAATTGATACGCACTACATGTAGGCTGATGCTCTATCTGTACCCAGAGGAGACACGCTTGATATATCGCTGAGGTGATGGGCCTCTACATGGCTTTGTCGTTCTCTCGTAGGTGCCATACAGCTGCGTGTATGGCACACTGAACACTTATCAAACACCATGCGGACAATGCAGCTCTCTAGAAAGATTTTTGTTTTATTTTTGTTTTATTTTATTTTTATTTATTTATTTTTTATTTATTTTTATATATTTTTTTGCTTTCCTTACTATATAATTTCTTGACATTACGATGATAGTTGATGCAAAACTCTTCGATTCTGCATAGAGCATGGTGTGGCCAAATCTCAAGTCTGAATGCAGCATGGAGAGACCTAATTTTGAGTCAATGTATCATGGTGTGGCTAAACTTTGAGTCTCAGTGGAGCGTGGTGTGGCCAGTCCTTGAGTCTGAATGGCCCTGAGTGATCCATGGCGTGGCCAAGTTGTTTGAGGCTGAGTGAAGCATCAAGCATGGTATATTGGATTCTACTTTTGTATTTTTTACGTTGCTGAATAGCATGTGTTGAAAAGTGTGGCTAGACTCCTGCTAGAATGATGACTGGTCTCTGTACTGCACTAGTTGCTTTTACATAAGGACATAAGAAAAAAAGGGAAGCTGAAAGAGGTTGTCAGGCCTACACATGGCAGTCCCTGTATGAGCAAAGCTACGTAATCCTATATATCATCCTCATCCATAAATTTATCTAATCTATTAAATCTCCCTATATACTTATCACTAACAACATGTCCGTTTCATTCATCAGCCACTCCTTCCCATTTCTTTCCTAAACCTGATTTTCTCAAGATTAAACCCATTACTTCCGGTTTTATCCTAGATACTGATCCTAAGAACTTTGCTCATGTCCACTTTGCTATAACCTCTATACCACTTAAATACTTCTATCAGGTCCCCTCTTAACCTACATCTAAGAAATGCAAATTTAGTTTTTTCAATTTCTCTTCGTAAGGAATATCCCTCATCCCCTGTATCTTTTTAGTCATCCTCCTCTGCACTGACTCTAATAGACATATCCTTCCTATAATGTAGGGACCAGAACTGTACCGCATAATCTAAATGCGATCTGATCAGTGCCAAATACAATTTTAATATTACTTCCGGACTTCTGCTTTTAACACACCTAAAACTGAATCCTAGTACCTTATTTGTCTTGTTCCTAGCTTCTTTGCATTGCTTTCTCTGATCAAGATCGGAGCTTACTATAACTCCTAGGTATTTCTCATATTCTGAACCTACCAGGGCCTCCTTGTTTATCGTGTACCTATTGTGTGGATTTCCTCTTCCAACGCTAAGTACTTTGCATTTGTTAATGTTGAACTCTATTTGCCATCTGTCTGTCCATTCGTTCATCTTATCCAAATTTTTCTTCAAGGCGATGGCATCCGATGGCATCCGATTTTGATTAATTTGTCATTATTGTTGCCGAGATTGTTCATCAGTGCCCAATCCATCAACTGTCTTCGTGCCAGAAGCTAAAATCACACACACACACACACACACACACACACACACACACACACACACACACCTTTGTTCCTTATACTCATAAACCTTCCTCTCAACATCTTACAGTCATAGTATGTTCCTATTGAGGCATTTGACGGATTGCCATTGTCGTCTTCCCCTTGCCGTTTGACCAACTGTCTCACAGATCCTTTTGAAATGTCGTGGCATTGCAGCGCCAAGGCAAACTGTGTTCCAGGGTGGGTCACATCAGGTTCCTCGCAACATTGAGCCTTGTCATGGGAAAACTGGTACGTTTCTCAATAAACAGAGTGTCATACCATGATCTGATGTTCCCAAGATGCTGCAATATTCTATGGCACATGGTATATAGCTACGCCACCACCTAGGAAGTGACTGTGTGTGTGTGTGTGTGTGTGTGTGAGAGAGAGAGAGAGAGAGAGAGAGAGAGAGAGAGAGAGAGCTAATCTGGTGTCAAACGTGCAGTTTCAGACATTCTAGTTCTTAAATGTCTTGCCTCTCATCTGACGCATCTGACGTGATACTTAAGATGTTCCCAAACAGAAAAAAATTGAGGTCTAGTTGGTATGAGACAGAAATCTTCATGTCCATGTGACGAAGCTAACAATGGCTATAGTATCAACATATCCTGCATTATCTGACTCTCCGAACTGTTTCAGGTGGAAGGCCACACACATTCCTGTCGTCCCTTCAGCTGCTGCCTATTTCATTATAGTGCCCTTTAAGTTTTCCAGTTTTTGCAATTCAGTATTATTTTTTCATTATGATTTGTAATTGTGTAAAGGTAAAGACTGCATAAGGACTGGATGAGCAATACTACCTTCCCTTCTTGTAAAAACTCGTGGATAGTGATTATTGCACACTTGTTTGGTGCCCTTCTGTAACCATCCTTCATACACACACACACACACACACACACACACACACACACACACACACACACACACACATTGAAGTGGCTTCCTATATTGCTCTCTTACAAAAAAAAGTAGATCAGACAAGTTTATAGATGAGGATAACAGATGGAAATAGGCAGGTGTGTTTTATATATATACTGCCACGTGTAGACCTGATGGCTTCTTACAGCTTCCTTGCTTACCTTGTTCTCATGTTTTTAGGCTTTTATGACGCATCAGATGACCGCTGCCACTAAAGTAAGGGACACGATTAAAAGATCAAGAAAGTGCTGTTGGGTTGGTGTTGATGTTTATTTATCAGTCTTTCGTGAGTCTAACATATTCGTGCATCCTTGTTCACTTGACTCCTCTCTCGCTCGGCATCCAGACGCCATTTTGAGACAGACAGATAGTGGCCGCCATCTTGTTAGAATCTTGTGTCGATATTCTGGTCTCAAGGAAGTGTCAAGGAACACAAAGTATATGAAATAGAATAGCAGGCCAGCATAAAGGTAAAGGAGAAGTAGAAGATATAAAATGAAGACACAAAAAAGAGGAAGAGAAAGAAGAACCAAAAGAAGTAATAGGAAGGAGGAAGAGGGACTAGGAAAAAGAGGAGAAAGGAGAGGAAGAAAGAAGAGGAGGAAAAAATGACAGAGGAGAAGGCAGGAGGATTGATTAGAACAGAAGAAGGAAGACAGGCCGATAATTTTCACTGGTATTACTTCCTTTGAGACACACACGTCTTGATCAACTTACGTGTCTTGAGTGTTGGTTGGCCTGTACAGTCTTGCCTAGCTGGTGACGGCGTGTTGGTGGGAAGATGTAAGTCAGGACCGATTTGAGAGGTCACGCTGGGGTTGCCATAACTCCATTGGGCTATGTTAGGCCGCACTTATTTTCCCGGCTAAACTGTTGCCAATTACAGTGCTTGTCGACATAACTTCCTCTGATTAGACAGTTTGATTTAGACCGCCGGCCATCTCCATCACAAACTAGTTGATCTTTTCCGGACCATAACTCACAATGATTGGAGGAAGTTGATGATGACGAGACACACACACACACACACACACACACACACACACACACACACACACACACACACACACACACACACACACACACACACACACACACACACACACACACACACACACACACACACACACACACACACACACACACACACACACACACACACACACACACACACACACACACACACACACACACACACACACACACACACACACACACACACACACACACACACACAAAGAAAATCTCGGCGTGAAAGGGGTGTCGCTACCTGCATGTCAGTCCTCCGTCAGGCGTGGGTGGTTCTCCAGAGCAGCCTGAGGTGTGTGCGTGCAGGAAAGGCGTAAACTGCACACCATCACTCTCCCATGAGCATACTTACTCGTGGTGCAGCGGATGCCGCTCGAATGAACCACAGACTTCCCAGAAGCATTAGTGTGACACGGTCTTGTAATGTTCAAATTGCTTAGACTCTTGCTCCCTTGTGGAAAGATGAGGCTCGGCCATCATTCCCACACGGCTGTCAGGCTTCTGTTGCTGCTGCTGCTGCTGCTATTGCTTCAGGGTTTTACTTCCGCTGCCCATGGCGAGATGACTTGTTCGCCATCTGTTCTAGTTCGCCTTGGGCATTATTGTAAAAATCATACACATGTCATCAAAAGAGGTTAAAACAAAGGGCTGAGACTGCCAGTAACTCACACTATGTCAGTGTGAGAAGTAACAGCAGTGACCTTGCAGCTCTGACTCAGACATTTTTTTCTTTGTACTCGTATATATATCTGGTTTCTCCTTGACACCGAGCAACAACCTCTTTAGGAAGACCATGTGCTTCTCTCGTGATGTAGATTTCTCGCATCCTGTGTGAGCTGTTACACATGCTGTCTTTTGTTGCCAGTGGCTACTTATAAAACGAGTTTATTTGACACACACCTGTAAAGAACGTGAAATAATACACGTTAGTGGCGGAAGTTCTACATCCAGAACAACAAAATTCGGATGAATTCCTTGTAATATAACACTTCGGGGCTTTTAGAGAGTTGATTTGCTTTTGTAGTCACCAAGGGAACATGAAACTGCATAATGATCTTGCGGATTGAAGACTTACTTGGAGGAAGTAAAGCCTTCATGGCGTAAGTATTTCTTGAGGGGCCAGTTTCGCTTTTTTCCCCGGTGACTGTCATGCCTCTGATGAAAAAGTAAAAAAAAAATTTAGATGAAGCTTTGCAGCTAGTAACTCTCACCATTTTGTGTCTCTGGCGGTGCCACAAAGGCGGCGGCGGCTCTGCTCGTGTCACTGGTGTCGGTCCAAAGATGTTATGATTACTATATCCACGATTTTTTCCTTAGAATATAGTTTTGAACTCAGCAATGTTGTGTAGGGAAATGTAATCAGGAATCTTTTGTCTCCTCTTCAGAGCTCCATTATTCTCATTGTCATGGAATACACCTTGGTGTCTCAGTGCCTCAGATGTATTGAAAAAAAATCGTACTTGTACCTTTCAGCAATTCCATACACCTGTAAAGAAAGTGTTGGTGCCCAGGAAAACTTTCAGCCAACCTCGAGGTGGCCCTATCTCCTCCTAGAGATATGACGGAGAGACTACTGATGTGCTTAATGTGACGAGGCACAAAGTAATAGAAGTTAATGAGCAGCTACATCTAAAAGACCTGGTTAAACTGTTTTTGTCATTTAATGTTTTCAGTGACATATATCTACTTTTTAACACTGGCCACGACTATCGTACACTTGCCTAGTTTTCAGCCTCCCAGATCAGGGCAGGCACACGACCGGGTCACCTCAGCACTGTGAGGAGAGGTCAGGGAGACGCTTTGATTTGGGTTTCCTTTCGTTATGTGTGTATAAAGACCTTTATTCAGAAACAGTCGACTTGTGTTCCCTTTGATTTTGTGTTTTTAAATGTTATGATAATGTGTGGCACTTAATGGAGAGTGTGGTGTTTGGTGGCAGGCTGCATGAAGTCATACAGAAATTCATGTCTTTTTCAAATTAGTAGAACCCATCATCATCTAGTGTACCTTCCTTGGTGTCATGCCTGCCTTAGTAACTTAGAAAGATAGACCTCTCTTCTTATTTCATTCAATCATCAAATAATCAATATATTTACTTGTCCTCATAAGAATATACTATAAAATGCCATAAACTAGAAACAAAGTCCCTTGTCTACTTACCAATAGAATCATACAATCCTGGTAAGATGTGATATTGTTATAATGCCATTTAGAGAGAGCTGATGAGAAGGAAGAAGGTAATATAAAGAGAGAGGCTATGAAATCTAATACAAGAGAATTTAATCAGTTATTAAGAGATTTTTATACAGTCTTCTTAATAGATCTCGCTTGTCTTTATTTTGCTGCGCAGATGTTTATGATAAGACTCCAGCCTAACGATAGGCTCGTTTTAATTTTCCTGGGCAAGCTGTACCACCTTCCTTACAACTGAGTTAGCGGTGCATGCTCTGGAAGATGTAACGAGCTTTAGATTTAGATTAATGATGAGGTGGCAATGTCTTCTTCAGTGCCAAGTCTCCCTACATGAGTCTAAGCAAACAAATTTAACTTCAGCAAAAGCAGCAGCCATTTTGTAGGGACATCGAGTCTTAAAATGGCGGGCAAGTGGCACTGGTACTCTAGCCCCTTACCCTCACCCTCGCCGGCTGGCTTGCGGAGGGTGGCACTGAGGGATTGATTAGACTTCAGATAATAAATATTTCTCTCCACAAATACAAATATTCATCAGTGTATGTGAGTGTAGGTTGATTATGCAAGAAATCTTTTTGATACATGACAAAAAAGCATAGATAGAAATTGGAAGCACACACGAAGCCGTAGGTTTCTGTCTTTGATATTAGAGTCACTTGGCCTTTATAAAAAAATCTTGGACACACATTAGGAACTGGCACTCCAACGCCACACAGTGCAACTTTCACCTTCCTGCTGCTGTTTCTGCTGGGCTGATTTGATCCTTCAATCTGCTTTTTTTTCTTATTCCTTTGGTTTCTTTGAAATATCCACCTGAAAGGTTGTTCGTAATCCTCGGTAAAAGCTGACTTCTTTGCTGCTCTTGAACGTACTAGCTGAAGTCAGTACTACCTACTGTTTCTATTTCATGCTTCATGTATAAACAATGGATGTAGCTCATGATTTTCATTGTCTTTGCAACATACCAACAAAACATATTACTGAAAAAAATAATGAAAACCAAGCAGAGGCACACTTGCACTTGCCCTCTTCCAGTACACAGTAGCTCACGTGGTCTTTGGTGTGTGACCAGTGTGTCCACTTAGGTCATGGCGGCACTCATTAGGTCAACCAGACGTGTCTTTACGAGAATTATTATATTTTAGTGCTAATAATATAAGTTCTCGTTTGATTTTCGAAGAAACCAATGTTTATGTTCATTATTCCTTGTGACAAAGTTGATATTAAGATACTGAAGAAATTAGGTTTCTCTCTCTCTCTCTCTCTCTCTCTCTCTCTCTCTCTCTCTCTCTCTCTCTCTCTCTCTCTCTCTCTCTGTTATATTTGCTTACAGTTCGTTATGAATGAATAAGTGAAGATATATACTCTGGAAGTGTTTACCAAGTAGAGGCAGGCCCGCTCAATGAAACACTGTTCGGAAACAATCTTTTCTGACTGTTTGCAAACATTCTGGAAACAATTTGCATCACTCCAGTGGCACACTCACCCCTGATTAAAGGCGTAAGAAAGAATTGAAGAAAATAAAGGAATGTGCTAGAAGCCATCAGGCCTCCCTATTTACTCTTATCTTGCACTCATCTCCCACACGCTCAGCACTAATTACTTAACATGATTTTTCCTAAGTCATATGACATGATATTTTACTCATTTACAGTTTCTCGAGACAGATTTGTTTAAGAAATAATAACGCACATTCTGATAGTGATTATTCGCTGTCAGTGGAGACACCTAGGACAACAATACTTGACATTTCTTCATCTTCTTTTGTTACTTTATTTACCTTTTTATTCTATCTCACCCTCCCTTCCTTCTCCTCCTCCTCCTCCTCCTCCTCCTCCTCCTCCTCCTCCTCCTCCTCCTCCTTCCTCCTCCTCCTCCTCCTCCTCCTCCTCCTCCTCCTCCTCCTCCTCCTCCTCCACCTCCTCCTTCTCCTCTTCCTCCTCCTCCTCTTCCTCTTCCTCTTCCTCCTCCTCCTCCTCCTCCTCCTCAACACACTATAGAGTCCAGTAATATGAGTCTTAATCCCAGGCACACATTATGACGATGCTCATATTCTAAAGAGTACAAATACAACTGATGTTGGTCAAGAAAACGGAAATGCTATTAATCTATTGATATCGATAACACTTCATGACCACAGACGTGTTCTTTCTAGACACAGACCACGTGTCACAACTTTAGAGGGTGAATCTACCTTTTTGTTTCACTGATCCCATCCATCCCCACTTCTTGTAAGCCATACGAAGAGAGAAATTTACTCCTATTCTAAGAGGAACACATGACTTTTAGAGGAATTTCTATCTAATAGCAATGTTGAATCTTAGACCAGCTTGAGACTAGGTCTGAGGTTGAACTTGCAGCTGCAATTGAAAGTTTCAGTATGGAAGTGCTTTCGAATCAGCGAAGAGATGTCAGGGTGCCTGGGAATGCAACGGAAGAAAGGTGTGTAGGATAACACCAACCAGTACAGGCTTGTTGTCCCGCCATTACTTGATCCATATTCTTTCGACATACATAAAGACAGGAAGAGGAAGAGGAATTATAAAGAGATAGATGACACGCTGAGAACGATAGACTGACTGACAGACAGGTGTTAATGAAGTAAAGACAAGAAATTGGATGGAAGAAATTATACATCACACTGACAGTGGAAATGTAAAATGGATAAACAAATGAATGGATTGATAGATAGGCAAAAAGAAGATAGGATAGAAAAGTAGATTTGATGAGAAGGATTTTACAGACAGACAGGAGGAAAGATATGATGGAAGGATAGACAGATAGACAGGGGAAAGGAAAGGAAACAAAGATAAGAAAGAGAATAAGAGGAAGGATTCAGCAGATAGATAACCAGTTTGTTGGTGATACTCGGCCAGTCATTCCCTCAACTCCACAAATTACATCCATCATGCGATTATACCATGACATTGGTAAAGAGGTTAGCTGTTGCACGCCGCTCTTCCAGCCTCGGTCAAGGTGGGGCAGCTGACGCCCTGCCATCACAGTTGTAAATGCACCCGTCAGGTGCTCTCCAGTAAAGTGTTCCAGAGATCGTCACCTAGGAAAATATATATGATAGCCTATATGATGCAGCGCTTGATTAGTGGGTGTATAACTGGTCACTGACAGCCACCACTAAGTCATGTTGAGTTGATGAACACTACGGATATATCTTACTTTCATGTTTGCGTATCAAGACTTTTTGCAGGCCAACTACTGATCCACCGGCATATATATATATATATATATATATATATATATATATATATATATATATATATATATATATATATATATATATATATATATATATATATATATATATATATATATATATATATATATTATTATTATGTGGGGCAATTTAATTTAATATTCATTTTTATGCCCTTAAAGGATACAATGTTATCCAGAAACTTGTTGAATTGTACATTGAAACTGTTCAGATCAAGACTGTTCTGGAAAGTATCATGAAGTAAGAAAATCATGTTCGATCATTCTTTTCAATAGACTCAACTCAAATTAGGCACAGCGTGTGTGCGTGTGTTTAGCCAAAGATAAGCATGACCTACCAAGAGCACTTCCCCTCCAAGGCAGGTTCTCCCAATTTCCTCTAGAAAAAAAAAAAAAAAACATCGCCTCCCATCTCCACGACCCGCCAACACCTGAGGTCACACCTGATGCCTGTCTGCCGTACACAAGCTACAGCATTCTACCATTCATATTTGCAAGTCTTGCACCTTTTAAACCTTTGCCAAGTTGCTAAGCTAGAGTTACAGTAATGCTTAGAGCAAGGAGAAAATAACTATAACAAAATTTGAAAATTTAGCGATTTTTGTTGATAATTCATCTTCTTTTATGGTTTTCGTCATAAATTTCAGTCAGTTAATGGTTTTGATACATTATACATAGTTGTAGTACGTTTATTTCTACTCATTTAGACTAACGTGTACACCTTCACCATGTCTCGAGGGTTGCACCTGTTGTGTTCAACAGAGGAATGGAACAGTCACACGATTCATACCATGAAAACACCTTTCTGTTGAGGTGGGTCTGGTATGGCTGGCAGACAACGCAGTAGTAATCTCGAGGCAGATGGCTGGGACGACTTGATGAAGATTATGAGGGAGGGAGGGAACTACGGCCGCCATATTTGGCCTGTAAGTTATAATTAGATAATTACCACAGCAAGCCGTCGCCATCCTACAGCTGGCTCTTGTCCAGCTCAGCCCGGGCAGCCAGATGGTTACCTAGACTCACACTGGCGGGGGAGTGGGTGGGGTCACCGACATGACAGGAATGGTGAGAGCAAGGGCCAGGTGCATCGTGACCGGAGCAGCTAAGGATATGGCTGGACACCCGCCACCTGTGTTCCCTTGCATAGGTCGTGCTCAGGTGTGGCGGGTCACCCATCACCTGTGTCTCCCTTGTTCTGCAGATTAACCATCACTTCGTTATCTTTATGTAAGGAAAGACATCATCAATTTTGTTCTCTCACACTATGATCAGGTTCGGCAGGTCACCATCACCTGTGTCCTCTCATGCTAGACACACGTTAGGCTGGACACCCATTCATTCACCTGTGCTCTCTCAGCCGTGGCAGGTTACTTCTCACCTGTGACCGCCATCCTATACTCATAAGCAGCTAGGGCTGGGCGGGCGTCACCTGTGTCTCCCATGGTGTGCTCAGGTGATGCTAGTTAATTGTAATCTCCCACATCAGAATAAGATCAGACCAGACATTCATGACGTGTTTCGTCCTAAATTTTGCTGTGATCCGTCTCATGCGTATCGACGTATTGATCTGTTTTGCTTATTGTAGAAATTACGTTATTCCACAGACAATAGAGCAGTTATCTAAGCTATTTACACATCTAAGTACTGTTGCATTTTATACGCAAATTGAAATAGATAGCTAAGTAAATAAAATAAAGAATTAAACAATAGTACCTTTTCAAAGTTCAAAGTATAAAACTAATCAAATCCGAGCTTGACCTCGAAAATCAGAAGATAAGATTATCTATTCCTAAAACGTCTTCACTCATAGAGCGGTGGAAAAACAAAGGCCAAGCCAAAGGACTAAATGCTTCAGAGTTGACAACATTAAAGTAAGGCAAAACACCAACCATACACGATTCAAGCTGGACACCAAAGTTTCTCTTAAATGTAACTTAATTCTGAGAACATGTCCAAACTTATGTTTTATGTCCATTTCATATCTTCATCCATGTTTTTTGTATACGTGGCTACTAAACCTCCACTATTTTTACCAACAGTAGACTGAATTTCATTTTTACGTACTATATATTCAAACATAATAAAGCCAGATCTGACATGCGGTAGACAGCAGATACAGTTCATATTCATTAAAGTCAAAATACCAATGAGCAGTGTGCTGGTGCTCTCTGTAATAATGGAGCTACCCTGCATGAGAGAAAAAAGAATGATCATATCAGTGGTGGCGGACGTGCTTCCTCCCCTTCAGGTTCTGCGGCGGGGAGAAGTATTTGATGACCCTTCAGTAAGACAGGCGAGTAGGGGCGGAGGGCCAGAGGTGCCACACTCCGCTTCCCAGTGCAGCCATTTTGCTGTGCACCACCTCAACAAAATGGCGGTGTTGGTGCCCCTGGATAGTGCCTTGCCTCAGATGCTGGCAGCTGACACTCCAGAAGACTTGGCACTGTGGATATTAAAGTCTTTGTAGGCCTCACCACATTTCAGTATGAGAGAGAGAGAGAGAGAGAGAGAGAGAGAGAGAGAGAGAGAGAGGTGAGGATGTAAAAACTGTTACGACCTGGAGGAATATTTTTGTCCGATGCATATCCAAGAAACTGTTTTACAAATGTCTAAAATTCCATATCATGATGCCTCGCCACATGCTGAAAAGAAGAGGATTTGTGAAACACTGGACTAAGAAATGTGTAAAAGGACACCTTTTAAAAAAAAAAATCTCTCAATGTAGAAAGAGAAGAGTGAGCACGGCGTCGATGAGGAGGAGGAGGAGAAGGAAAAGAAAAAAAAAGGAAAAAAACATAAGTGATTTAGGAGAAGGAAGAGGAGCAGGTGCAATAGGAAGGGGGAGAGAAAATTTAGTAGGAGGAAGAGGAGGAGAATGGCGGCTCACGAGGATCAATAAGAGGAGTCGATGAAGCCACACATGGAGGCACTTCCTTGCCAGGGGAACAATAATTGCACCTCGTGGCTTTCTCAGTCCAACCACGGAGGAGGTGATGAAGGAGGGCACTTCCACCACCTCCTGACGCCCTTCCTTGCCTCCTCAATGTCTACACAGTATCAAACATACACCAAACCACTATTTCCACTTAACACTCCTTCCAACACTCCCTCTTCCTGGCGCCCTTAACCTTTCTTTAGTTAAAATTTATAAGTGGAGTCAAGCAGACCACTTTCTTTATATATTCTTATCGTTAAATTCGCCTAATTGATCTTTTCTAAATTTATATTCCCGATCCTGTCTCTAATAGTTTAACATCATTGCCCCCACCTGCCCGGTCCGAGTCTCAACCAGTGCATGAAGTCTACCCTGCAATGCCTCTTCTCTTTTCGTCTCGTCTCGTCTCTCCTTGCCAGCCTCTTAGCATTACGAGCTTCCGTCATTCTGAAAATCATTATCCTCTTCAGTACCATGACGCTTTTGCATATTCATTCTTCTTATATTTGGGAAACTTATGTGGGGATTGAAATAGAGAAGACTGTGGCCATTAATTAATCTTCTGACCTCCATAGACCCTTTCTAATGTGAATAAAATAAAATGGTCTAATCGTACACAAATCTCATGGTAAAAGTGTGTCCCAGTATTGATGGGGTTAGTGTCTCGAGGACCTTCCCAATAAACTCCAAGAAATACCTATGCGACAAATAAAATTAATAAACGAGAAAACTGTAGCTAGTATCAGTTCCTACATTATTTTCCCATGAACATTTGTAAACAGAAAAAAAGGAAAGGGTATTTTCTGATAGACTTACCTAATTTTATTCAGGCCACCTTACTTAGATGATCAGGAATGCAGTGGTCGAGAAGGCTGTTTGGAGCTACTATCCTCTCTCTCTCTCTCTCTCTCTCTCTCTCTCTCTCTCTCTCTCTCTCTCTCTCTCTCTCTCTCTCTCTCTCTCTCTCTCTCTCTCTCTCTCTCTCTCTCTCTCTCTCTCTCTCTCTCTCTCTCTCTCTCTCTCTCTCTCTCTCTCTCTCTCTCTCTCTCTCTCTCTCTCTCTCTCTCTCTCTCTCTCTCTCTCTCTCTCTCTCTCTCTCTCTCTCTCTCTCTCTCTCTCTCTCTCTCTCTCTCTCTCTCTCTCTCTCTCTCTCTCTCTCTCTCTCGTGTGTAGCAGAGAACATCTACTCCTTGTAGTGGGGGCTTTACCAGCTTCTCTCGCCCTCCTGGTTGTCAAAAGGTGCAAAGTTACTTCATACCATATCACAGAAATTCAAGGAGAGAGAGAGAGAGAGAGAGAGAGAGAGAGAGAGAGAGAGAGATGGGGGGGAGGGGACAGTAAAGGGTAATTTTGATATCGAAACTATACCGAGATGTTGGTGCATGCGTTTTCCTTCTATATGTTAAATTTTGAGCTCAGAGTATTTGACGTGAAAAGCAAGAAACGTACATTGGTAAAAGGGAGAATAAAAGGTCTTAAACGTATTGAAACAGTGATGTACACAGAAGCGGACTTATTTTGTACATGTATGTGTATCTTACTCCTGTGTCTTGATCCTTAGAGAAAGCAGGTCACAATGGGAACCACTTTGAAACCTAAAAGATCTCACCACTACATGCAAGCTGGTAGAGAAGTCCCTTGAAACTGCTGTGTGTGTGTGTGTGTTTCACTGTTTGATCTGTTGCAGTCTCTGACGAGACAGCCAGACGTTACCCTATGGAACGAGCTCAGAGCTCATTATTTCCGATCTTCGGATCAGGCACACACCACACACCGGGACAACAAGGTCACAACTCCTCGATTTACATCCCGTACCTACTCACTGCTAGGTGAACAGGGGCTACACGTGAAAGGAGACACACCCAAATATCTCCACCCGGCCGGGGAATCGAACCCCGGTCCTCTGGCTTGTGAAGTCAGCGCTCTAACCACTGTGTGTGTGTGTGTGTGTGTGTGTGTGTGTGTGTGTGTGTGTGTGTGTGTGTGTTTGTGTGTATGTGTGTGTGTGTGTTTGTTTGTTTGTGTATGTGAGATAAATCCTTATAAATAATCTAAGAAGCCCCGGCAACTCTTGGGGTCCATGTTGGCGCCTTACACTGCAGCGAGTTGTATGCAAATCTTGGAGCTGGAGCTTATATATGCGTCATTCATAAGCAAATATTATGTAGGAAAATGTTAAGCCTTTGCAGTATGTTATGCTTAGTAGCACTCTTATCCACTGGAGAAGTATTTCCTCAGCATTGGCTGGGGAAATAAGAGGTTATTATGAGCAGTAGCAGTCGTGGTGGTTCTCTTTACCTGTGTCATAAAGTTGTCGTCCGAGAGGCGTTCCCTCCCTCAGCTCAGGCCAGGATGAGGCTCGCCTGACAGGAAACTTGCGGTCGCTGAGTGTGGTGGCTGATTTCTTTTCCCTCCGCCACCCTGTCCGCAGAATTATGGGATCTTATGTTTTATTTGTCCAGTTTATATTTCCATTCTTGAACTGTTAATGTTGGCTTTATTTATACATCCTTCTCGAAGTGTTCTGTTTTTTTTTTTTTTTTTTGGTTGTTCGTGAGAGGAATGAGAGGAAATGACGTAAAAAAAAAAATCCCACACATTAGTATGGTTTTCCTCTTCTCTAGTCCCACGTGTTCTGCGAGTATTTATGGCGGTGAAAATGGTACATCCTGACAAAAAAGTCTGCCACGTGTAGCACTTTCCCTCACGGTTATATGAAAGACGGAAATACATGTATGCACGTAGATACCATTTCCTTCGTAGTCTAATGACACTCCACACACACACACACACACACACACACACACACACACACACACACACACACACACACACACACAAGCAAGCGTAAACGTACACCTCTCCTTAAGATCAGTTATCTACATCCATCCATTCACAAATTGAAGACATTTTTGCTTCTGTTCCTCCTAACCTGTACTGGCACGTTGACTACTCTCACTGCAGGCTTACACGCAGTAACCTTCGTGACATCCCGTACCTACAACCAACAACACCGCAGGTAACACACGCTACAGAAGGAAGGGGGGGTGGGAGATAACGAAGTGTGTATTTGGCTGACGTAGGTTCCGTCTTTACAAAACCGCAACACAACCTTCCGTCCCTCTCAACTCTTTGTCGCTTACCTGAGACTGAGATTTTCACTGACATGGCCAATTACTTTCATATCGTACGACGGTTATTTTCTAAGCAGGGGACCATGCGAGTTTCCGAGGCCTGGGGGTGATACATGTTGAGGGAGGGAATGCTATGTACACGTGGGTGGCTGTGGGAGGAAGAGTGTTTGGTGGCGTGACTCTCAGGCCGACGACATCTGGATAGGGTGCTCACATTCAGCGTGAATCGCGAGAGTGACGCCCTTCCTCCATTGCATTGCATTACACCATACCACCCTCCATTCCTGTCTATGCTCTACTGTACTCCTCTGGCATACATTGCTTGTTCTGCAATTATGTAGTCATGCATTGAATTGTGGCCCGTGATAGCAGGTTATTAGAAGCTTTGCGTAAAGTATATAGCACAAAATAACGTTATCTGTAGTATCGTTATATTCATCACCTACTACGTTATACTTTCTGGAGGGTTTTTTTTTTCAGTACTTCTCTTTTATTCCTTTTCTTTTTCTTGAGGATTATCTTCATTATTCTCATTTCCCACTATCCATCACCTTCATGGCCAGTGTTGTAGTTAATCGTCTCGACTAGCAATACTACATCACCATCTACTGCATCATCACTCGCGCCGCCACTATCTCTATCATCATCATCATCATCATCATTATTGCGTTGCTCTTCCTCCTCCTCCTCCTCCTCCTCCTCCTCCTCCTCCTCTTCACTATCACATTATAGGTCACTAGTGATAATATGTAGATCTTAACATATCTCCAGGTGTCTCCTCCTCCTCTTCTTCCTCTTCCTCTTCATTATGACACTACCTTATTAGTGGTTTTTCTTTTATGTACGACGGGGAACCGGTCAAGAGCAACAAAACAGACAAAAAAAATAAAGACCCACTGAGGTGCCGGTCTCTAAACAAGTTCTTGGCTGGTATAAGAGTCTTTTTTTTTCTTTTTGTTAATACGCAGGTTTACAGAGACCTAACTTATCTTCAGCTTCAGGTGTCTCATTTTCCTATATAATTGCAGTTAAACTATGTCATCTGCTGCCTCCTCGTTCTTTTATTGTCCTTTCTTTCATATTTGACTTTCATATTCTTGTTATTCTTCATATTCTTGTCTTGTTCTTCTTTCCTTGTTACTCTCCTCTTCCTTCTAATCCTATTCTTACTCCTCCTTTTCCTCCTCCTCCGCTGCATTATCATCATCATCGAGTAATAAGCTTTGATGATCTGTTCACCGTCCAGCAAATCATAAAGAAAAAACAAGTAGAACACACAGTAGTGAACAAAGCACCCACCCACAACCACCCATATCTCACATTCAGCTGCTACCAATGTATCATCACTATCTACTCATTCACTGTCTTCCTCTTCCACCACCACCACCACCACCACCACAAGCCAACACTTTCTAGATACTATCAACGCACTCTTGCCATGCCCAGCACCCTTCCAACTCCCACCATAAGAAACAGTACATTAATCAGGAAATGTTGAATGTGAATTGCATTTATGAGGAATTCAAGCTTGTAATGAATGTTATTCCGTTGAGAATGAGATGAGGGCGGTCAGGACTTTGGATTAGCTTTCTCAGTATTTTCCACGACCAGTTCCTGCCTTGTCTCACTTCCTTTGCCTCGAGTGTAAGTGAAGCGTCTCATTTATCCATTTTGCATAGTTGTTTTGCGATACAGCAATTGTGATGTACAGTGGGATGTTACAATTCAATGTTCATGAGACTGCAACTCAAGACTGTGGAGGGAAAAAAGTGATCCTCACGCTAAGACAACGCCAGCCTTTACCCTGCTGACCTGTGTGTGTGTGTGTGTGTGTGTTTCACTGTTTGATCTGCTGCAGTCTCTGACGAGACAGCCAGACGTTACCCTACGGAACGAGCTCAGAGCTCATTATTTCCGATCTTCGGATAGGCCTGAGACCAGGCACACACCACACACCGGGATAACAAGGTCACAACTCCTCGATTTACATCGAACTAGGTGAACTGCTAGGTGAACAGGGGCTACACGTGAAAGGAGACACACCCAAATATCTCCACCCGGCCCGGGAATCGAACCCCGGTCCTCTGGCTTGTGAAGCCAGCGCTCTAACCACTGAGCTACCGGGCGCGTGTGTGTGTGTGTGTGTATGTGTGTCTATGTGTGTGTGTGTGTCTGTGTGTGTGTGTGTGTGTGTGTGTGTGTGTGTGTGTGTGTATATATATATATATATATATATATATATATATATATATATATATATATATATATATATATATATATATATATATATATATATATATATATATATATATATATATATATATATATATATATATATATATATATATATACACACACATACATACACACACACACACACACACACACACACACACACACACACACACACACACACACACACACACACACACACACACACACACACACACACACAGGTCAGCAGGGTAAAGGCTGGCGTGGTCTTAGAGTGAGGATCACTTTTTTCCCTCCACAGCCTTGAGTTGCAGTCTCATGAACAGCTGCCTCAGTGACTGGCATGATTCACTGCCGCTTCTGGGGTACCTTTCCTTCCGAGTTTAATTGTAACACATGACTGTAATCGTTCCATCTAATAAGAAAAGCCTAAAGCAAAGTCCAAAACAGAAGACAATGTCCCTTAAGTCTTCCTTTAAAAGCTACTGTATATAGAACCTGGTAAGTTTTCATGACTTATAGTATAAATAGTTTTACGTTACCTCCAATAAGAACTAACGATGGTCTATAATTCATCCGTTCTTTGCAGTACTGGTAGCTAGCATGTAAAGTGTGGAAGGAGTGTGGTGCGTCCCATTAAAGTGATCACATCTACCGTAAGGAAGGGGCGGAAGGTTGAGGAGAGGGAATACAAACACTTCGAAGTTTCGCGCGTGTGGTATAGTCTTCCCTCTCTCCTCCTTTCCAACGTGACATCACTGGCGAACAAGATGGACGAGTTGATAGTGTCAGTGAGATCTAACTGTGCAGACATTGTGGCGATCACGGAGGCGTGGCAGATAACTCCTGAGGTGTGTATGATTCAAGATTTCCAGCTGTTCCACCACCTCAGGAATCAACGCAGGGGGGGAGGAGTGGCCCTGTTTTGCCGCTCTGACCTCAGCCCCTCACACCTACACGTCGACGTCCCCGCCGGATTGGAGGCCCTGTGGGTGAGGTTACCCCCTGCCACCCCCGCAACACAGCCTCCATCATTGTGTGTGTTGTCTACCACCCTCCACGGGCCGCCACTGCACGGTTGCTCACTGATCACATCATCGAGACTGCTGATGCTTTACGGGTGAGATTTCCTGCTGCCAAGCTGGTAATCTGTGGGGACTTCAACCGCTTGGATATCAGTGAAATCCTGCACCAGCTACACCTCACCCAGGTCGTGGACTTCCCACCCACCACCAGTCCACCCTCGACCTTATCATGACAGACCTGAGCCAGCAGTACTCGCCTCCCAAGCCACTCCCCCCCATGGGACGCAGCACCCACCTCTCCATCCTGTGGACACCCACCCCCACCACCTCGGTTCCCAGGTCAACTGTCACCAGATCCCACAGGCCCATGCCTGACTCCGCCATGAGGGAATTTGGGCAGTGGCTAACACTTCATCCGTGGACCGAGGTACTGGAGGTGGAAGACGTCCACACAAAATGGCGGAACTACTTCACTACCACAACGGAAGCGTTCCACCACTACTTTCCCACCAAGGACATCACAGTGGACCCATCTGATGCCCCTTGGATGACGCCCTGCATCAAACGACTCCTTCGTCAGCGTGACAGGGCTTTCCACTCTAGCCCTGACCAGTACAGGAGTTTAAGGAACAGAGTTATCAGGGAAATTAAAAAAGCCAAGGCAAGCTACTACCCAGACAAAATTCACCATCTCAAGCTTACTAACAACAGACAGTGGTACGACAAGATTAAGTCTTTGTGTGGTTTACAAAAGCAAGCCTCTTCTCTTCCCTGTGTTTCACACCTTTCACCTGACAGCGCGGCCGAAGAGATTAACGGTCACTTCGCTGCGATCTGTCAGACACTCCCTCCCCCTTCACTCCACTACTCTCCCAGCCTACCTCCCTGCCTCCTCCCCTCCACCCCTTGTCCAGGAGGTTGATGTTTACAGGAAGCTTCTTAAATTTAAACTAAACAGATCCACCACTCCCACTGACCTCCCCATCAAAATTTACAGAGAATTTGCCCCAGAACTTGCCACACCCCTTTGCTCTATCATCAATGCCTCCCTTGCTCAACATTCCTGCCCCGATGACTGGAAGACATCTTACGTCACCCCCCCCTCCCCAAAATTTCTAATCCACAGTCACTGAATGATCTAAGACCAGTCGCCATCACCCCTATACCCAGCCTTATCTGTGAAGATTTTGTTTTCGACTGGGCCTATAACAAAATTTGTAACTCTATTGACACACAACAATTTGGCAATATTAAATCCACCTCCACATCTCACTACCTTGTCAGCTTCCTGGAATTCGTCCACAGCCACCTGGACAAACGCAACACTTCTCTAGCTATTGCTTTTGTGGACTTCAGAAAGGCCTTTGATCTTGTTGATCACACTGTTGTGATAAATAAAGCCATCACTCTGGGCCTCTCTCCCTACCTGATAGCGTGGCTGGCAGACTTCCTCACGGGAAGGCGTCAGGCCGTTCGTTATCAGGGCTCTGTCTCCTCTTTCCAACAGCTCACATGCGGGGTCCCTCAGGGGACCAAGATGGGTCCCCTGTGTTTCCTCATCCTTATCAACGATGCTCTCGTCCACACCCCCCACCGCTGGAAGTATGTGGACGACTGCACCGTGGGCGTACCCGTCAACAACACCAACCCAGACTTCTCAGCACTGCAGTCCACTCTAAACCAACTACAGACGTGGACGGAGGACAACAAAATGACCATCAACCACACCAAGACCGTGGTGATGCACATTTGTACCTCCACAGCAGCAGTTCCCCCTCCCCAGCTTTCTGTGGGCCCTCACTCCCTCCAGGTGGTCCGCAGCACCAAGCTTCTAGGTGTCTTGGTGGATGATCAGTTAACATGGAAGCAGCATGTTTCCAACATCATCAGGTCAGCCTCATATAAAATCTATTTACTGCGCCGACTCAGGTCCCTGGGAGCACCGGCAGATGAGCTGAGGGGAGTGTACCTCATCTTTATACTCCCTAAGCTCATGTACGCCGCCCCAGCGTGGTCCTCCTCCTGAACCTCACACAACGACAACAGCTGGAGAGGGTTCAGAGGAGGGCGTTCAGGGTCATCCTTGGGCCTGCCTACAGGTCCTACGAGGACGCCCTGACCTGCCTGAGTCTGCCGAGGCTGGCCACAAGACACCAGGAAGCCTTGGAAAAATTTGGGGAAGGACTGCTGCGTCATCCACGTCTCCGCCACCTGCTACCACCCGACGTGCCTCCCCCTGCTCGCGCCACCCGACACCATAATCGCGTGGCGCCTTTGAGAGCACCGCGCACGGATCGGTACCGGCTCAGCGCGGTGCCCACTATTGTGCGAGCTTTAAATAAATAAGTGAATTTCCAGGTTAAGTTTATCCATAGTTAGGTTAAGCATTTTTAGTTCATTGTGGTATTGTCCCACCCCTGTACATTTTCAGTGTATTTTTTTACATTGCCTAATTAATAAACCGTTTATTATTATTATTATTATTATTATTATTATTGTTTCTAGTGGATAACAGGAATACAAAACGCTGTTGTAATGGATGTAGTTTCTTATCCATAAATACAAAATAAAACATTTGTTGTGAATGACACTTTGGCTTAATGTTTTCATTCAAAGCCTCCTGCTGTCATCAGATGCTGCTAATCTCTCGTTGTTAATTTAAATTTTGTCACCAAAAGGAAGAAACCTCGCAGCATAATAGATCTTGCAGTATTTTCTTAGAATATCACAAAAAATACAACAGATGACTGTTGCATAACCTTTTTACAAAACCTCATTAGATGTCTTGAGTATAGTTTCTTTACTCATAGCACCAAAGCTATTTGCATTTATCAAAGACACTCAACCATGAATGTTGATGGTTGTTTTTTGGCTTCCCTTCTCAAGTTCTCAGAGTGAAATACACCTCTTAGTCTTGGATTGTTGGCTCACCCTGGCGGGGCTTCATGCTCTCAACGGCTTGACACGGCTGTTGTCACTCAGTCGGTTTTGACGTGTAGCATGCGGCAGTGACATGACAACGGATTGAAGTCCCAGGTGAGCAACCCGGCGGTAGACGAGACGCGAAGGTTTACTGGTGCAGTTTTTGTTGCAGTTTGAAACGATAAGTTTGATGTGATGATTTTGGCTTGTCATCAATATACCTGTACACGAGTAACTCATGAGGTAGAACAGACCGGCGACCGGATGTCAGAAGTGAGTAACCTGTCATGTGGCCCACTCAGCCACGTGGACATGATCCTGCTTCATCTTACAGCCGCGAGAGGATCTTCATGATTTACTCTCTCTCTCTCTCTCTCTCTCTCTCTCTCTCTCTCTCTCTCTCTCTCTCTCTCTCTCTCTCTCTCTCTCTCTCTCATTCTGATAGTATCGCTTTGAACGATTAATAACTGTCTTGTAATTCTAAGACGGTAGACATGATAATTGCCAGTATGGAACAGGAGAGAGAGAGAGAGAGAGAGAGAGAGAGAGAGAGAGAGAGAGAGAGAGAGATAGTTTATTATATCACGAAATAATGTAATCCTGGAAAAAATTTCTGTCTTTTGAAAGTATATGGTCGGCAAGTATCAAAATATCTCAGCAGTTCTGTTTCTCTTGTCATTTTTTTAGGGTCCACATGCCCAGCAAGGGATCTGTTTTAGGCGATTGACATGTGAGCAACCTCCCTCTGAAGGGTCGTTGCACCTTCAATATCAATAGAAAATAGTTTGAGACGGAGGTGAAAAATTCAGACGAAAATCCACAAGTGAACGAAAGCTAACGAATCAATAATAAAGGTCAATAAATGTTAAATGTTTTTGTTTCGCTTTTTTCAACCGTCAGCCACAGGTGTCTCGGATACCTGCCAGTCACTGGACACTCGATCGGGCTGCTGCCCATCGGAGGGGCGACCACTGGGCAGTATCCGCCGGAGGGAGGGAGAGGGAGGGGGACATCTGTATCCGCCTGCTCAGGTGTCACTCACGACTGTCTCGCTCACTTCCGTTGCTCACCCACACATTATTCCCTCCACCTCTCTCACCTGCCACGACTCGGAGAGAGAGAGAGAGAGAGAGAGAGAGAGAGAGAGAGAGAGAGAGAGAGAGAGAGACAGTATTTCATATTTCTTATTTTACAAATTCAGTAACAAAATAGTATTTTCTTTTTTTTAATGAATCGTGTTGCTTAGTACTGTTGTGAACAATTTTCAAGATTCCTTTCTTTTGTTTCCCAAGTGTTTAAATATTGCCATTTAGATTTGGCAAACTTCACGTATGTTCTGTTGTGCAGTGAGCAATAATGTTCACAAAATCAGGTGTTCGATTGAGGGGTGAGATTAATACAGGCTGATGGGCAGCGTGGGGGATTTTGTCTTGCACATCTATGGGCATCTCATGGCGAAAAAGAATCTCTCTCTCTCTCTCTCTCTCTCTCTCTCTCTCTCTCTCTCTCTCTCTCTCTCTCTCTCTCTCTCTCTCTCTCTCTCTCTCTCTCTCTCTCTCTCTCTCTCTCTCTCTCTCTCTCTCTCTCTCTCTCTCTCTCTCTCTCTCTCTCTCTCTCTCTATATATATATATATATATATATATATATATATATATATATATATATATATATATATATATATATATATATATATATATATATATATATATATATATATATATATATATATATATATATATATATATATATATATATATATATATATATATATCGTGCGTGCAGATGCATGTATGTATACTTTAAAGTTCATGAGATCAATATTTCGGAAAGTGTAGGTGGAATCACAAAATATATGTGTGATCATATGGACAAGTCTTCGCCTTCCCATGATTTCTTTTAATTTCCATCCGATATCATTTACATTTTTTCATTCACAGTAACACACGCCTACCTTTTGATCGATCACTCTCAGAACATCATAGGCGTTGGATATGAAAGCTAACCATTCATTGATTTCCATAAACTCTCCACAGTCACGCCCAGGTGTTCCGTGTGGCCTCAGCTGCTTGGAAATGAATGAATGGTGGAAAAATTGACCCATGACCTCTTTCAACCACACACGCCACGCCTGCCTCTTCTCACGCCGCTGCTTAGTCAGGCGAAACCATTACGCCATTACCCGAAAGATGAAGCACTCTCCCGCAAACCCTGCAGTGAGTGGTTTGTGCAGGTGAGGTGTTAGTCACGACAGGGCTAAGTGAGGATATGGGTGTTTGGAGCCACAGGGGAGAATTACGAGCGGCACCACCTCATTTGTCTGTCATTCCCGGCGCCTTTAGAGGTTTTTGTGGTCTGGAGGCAAATTAGACTCACCGCCTACATGTCTTCCTTCCAACACCGCCAAATCTTCAGGAGTCATACCTCACAATACGAGTAATACGTGATGAAATCGCTATCCAAGACGCCTCCAGTGGACGCCCTGGGCACCGTGACGTGAACTGGCAATGGTGATGGTGAATTACTCCTGGTGAAGGTGAGGGTGGTAAGGGATGATGAAGGTAATGGTGATGGTGATAGTTATGGGCGTAATGTGATAGATGGTGGCCACTGCGGCTATGACTGTGATTTTTACCGTTACTGGTGTGGTAGAGCACGTGGTGAAAACAATGGGGGATAATGAAGAAGCTCCGTAATGCTTTTTTCATGTTCTTGTTATGGTAATGGTGCTTTATTCTTGCCTTCTTGGCCTTTGGATGTAGTCAGTTTACGTCCCAGAGCAGTGCGTTGTTTACGCTACGGAAGCTATCGATGCCCCAGGTGTTTCATTAGATATTAGTGCCTCGGCCATTCTAGGAAGGGTGGACAGACAGCTGAGGCGGCTGTGTGCCAGCCGCCTGAAATGGTCTGGGATCGAAACCCACTATGTATGGAGCAATATATCACCTACCAAAGAGTCCTATCACCTTATTATCAATGGTGGTGGTGGTGGTGGTGGTGATAATTATTTTTGTGATGGAAATAATGTTTGTGGATTGTGTAATGATGATTATAGGGTGTTAGCTGTGGTCATGATGTCTGTGGGAGTGGCAGTGGTCATGACCGTTGGTAGTGTGGTGGCAACAGAGTAGGGAACGTGCCCACTTTTCTTTAACAGTTTGCCTTACCTTTATTATAAATAACACATGAGCCCTGAGGGCAGATGATGTATCAATGGCGGCGGGTCATGTGGGGCGTAACCACTGGCCATTTTCCTCAATTACAAAACAGTTAAGGTCTGGAGCGCCACGTGACGTGCATGTCTCGCGGTGGTCTGTACTTACCATCTTTCCAGGGACACAACCCCATCACCTGCACGTGGCTGCCACCCAGCTATTGTCATGAAGGATGGTTATCTATACAGTGTTGCCCAAAACCCGAAAGCTTCTTTTTTCTAATTTTTTTCAGACCTAAATTTCGTTGACGATAATATAATTATGTTGATGATGATGAAAGATAACGACACTGTAAGAACGTAACAACGACATTAGTGCTGTAAGACAAGATGTCAAACAATATTTTCTTGTATATGTAGTAATAACTCAAACAAAACTTTTGACATTATCCGCTATCTCCCATAAATAAAAGAAATAATAATAATAAAGTAAATAGCTAAATAAAAAAAAAACTTGCCGAAGCGCGGCTTAGTCATGCAGATCAAGGACAACAGTTATTGTGTTTGCTGCAAGGCCGCCCACTCCTGCAGATAAACTTTCATCATGCTGCCCTATGATCATAATGTTACCCAAAATAAAAGAAAAAAATACATTAAAATTGAAAGGCGACAGTGGATGTGACGAGCATTGTTACTGTTTATAATGAATTGTCTAATAACGGTAGCATCTAACTTCTGATGTACCGATGAATGTCCTCACAGGAAAGATAAAAGATAAGACCAGTCACCCGAGTACCCCTCTCTCTCTCTCTCTCTCTCTCTCTCTCTCTCTCTCTCTCTCTCTCTCTCTCTCTCTCTCTCTCTCTCTCTCTCTCTCTCTCTCTCTCTCTCTCTCTCTCTCTTTTACACAGCCTGGTTACACATAGCTACGCGTGACACACGCAGCCTTTTAAGTATCGTCCTTTGCTAATAACTTTTTGTAGAACATTATCATTTTTTTTACCAGGGAACTATCCTGAGGCAACGAAAAGTTTTTGTAATTGGAAGAAAAGGGAGCACTGAAAATGCTCTTCCATAGAGAATGTAGTCAAAGAGGTTATCTAGTATTTGAGGAAAAGTGTCTTGAAATATCCCTCTTGAAACAATTTAAGTCAATTTCTATCTTTTTCTTGGAAATTACAGATCATTCCATATTGAATGTATTGTTTTTATGATGATGATGATGATGATGAATGAATGACTGAATGAGAGCCTAATGATGTTTGCATTTTGTACTTTAGTTCTACTGCTAGTGGTAATGATGGTGATGGTGGTAGTGAAGTTGAAGGAGACATTTATTCATTAAGATAGGTTTCTTGTTGATGAAAATTGTGCTTGGAACAACTGTGAATTATTATGATAGTGATGTGCATAAAATGGTGATGATGTTAAAACTACTTGTGGTGCTGGTCATATTAGTGATAACTATATATAGCGATAATTCTCTCATTGTTGTGGTTATCTTTTGTTACCGTCTGGAGCAATGTATCAAATGCTTGCATAATGAAACGGAAAAGAATATATATATATATATATATATATATATATATATATATATATATATATATATATATATATATATATATATATATATATATATATATATATATATATATATATATATATATATATATATATATATATATATATATATATATATATATATATATAATAGTGTCCTTCCGGTTACAGAATAGTAAAAAATCAACAGTGAAAAGACGACAATGTTCAAAAAGATTTAACTGAGTGAGGTAACATTTGAATATCACTGAAAGTGTTAATGGAAACAATCAATGTTGAGATGATGGTGTGGATGTTGACGATGGTGGCGGCTAAGAAAGGTATCATTGTTTGTTTTGTGTTTTGCTCCGCTACCATTGACATCACCACCAACGCTGTTCTTTTCTTGGTGAAGCTCATAATAGTTTGGAAAGGTTAAAGAGTCTTCTCAAAATACTCTCCTATGACCTTTACTTCTTGCCTAAGACAATTTATTTGCAGGTAATAGATTGACTGTGTATATCTTTACAACACGATCACTTGACTTTTAATGGAAGTCAATTAACGAAAATAGTCTGCCAGTCTAAAATTTCACTTTGTCTGGTGTCGCAAATTGTCTCTAATTATCATCGTCACTAAATATTGCCTTGTACAGAATATTCTAAACTTTGCTATTTTGCATTTCACTTCCAGCACATGAATATTGTTTTTTTTTTTTTTTATTTATTTATTTATTTTTTTTTTCATCACAAAGACATGGCAAGAACTGCAAATGATCCTTGGGTATATAGTTCTACAATTCCACTTCATGAATAGCTAAAAGATGAGTATAAGTCTAAAGCAGCTTCTCTATCAAACGTTTCATGATTTCAGGGGAAAAAATCCCGAATATCAAGTCACCGTCTCATTTAATCAAACTTTCCTCAACACACTCGTCTCCTGCGTGTGGTCCTCCTCTACCACGTACAGTCCTTACATCTACTGCGCTAAGTTACGCTGTACTGCGGCTCGCCTCTTCGCTAATCTCTACCTGATTTGTAGGTATGGCTGGGAATATTAAATCAAGTGCCGGTTAAGTACATAGCAAGGGGGATTACTCTGACCCTACTCTTGTTAAGTCCCCGATTCACTTTCGCTGCTCATCTTGGAAGCATTAGCTTGCATGGAGCCCCAGAAATAGCGCATCAATTATCCTGCTGTACGTATCCACCTCTCTCTCTTGTAAGCCTCTAGATTAATTGCAGGTAATAGAATCTTACTTAAATGCTCGTCGGTGTTGAATCAGTACCTCCTTTATTGAACTCCCAGACTGAGTCCACAATAAGCTTCCGTAAGTCGGAGCGTTTTTTTTTTTTTTATTTCGTATCTGGCACGCGTGCATGGTGCAGTGCCTCGATCCTTAGTGGCGACCTGCGCCTCTCAGGATGGAATCAGAGGTATTTGTAGTAGGTATGTAAGTGATGGAGTCAGCTTGGATCACTTACTTCGTATATGATTTTATTTATATATATATATATATATATATATATATATATATATATATATATATATATATATATATATATATATATATATATATATATATATATATATATATATATATCGTGTGTGTGTGTGTGTGTGTGTGTGTTAGGAAACAGATGGTCAGAAACTATCTTTATGTGGCGGTGTAAAGAAAGAAGGCATGGCTTTAAAGCAACATTCAGTATTCCACCGGGCAACATATCGATGATGATCGCCTCCCTCCACCCTTCCTTGTGTATTGCCTCCCCTCCTCTACCCTCCCTTAATTCCAATTTGCCAAGAGGAACACCTGAACCCCGGCCTCTGACGCCACTTGTCCACCAGGCGCTCTTCCTCCCTCCACTATCTCAATTCTTCGCGGCGCCTTGTGTGTGGCCTTTCGACGCGCCTTTGTCGTTGGAACCCCTGCCTTCATCCACTTAGTGCCCAAGGGGGAGGTGAAAGTGCTGCAAAAGGCGAGGCTGGTGGGAAGGCCGAGCGAAGCGCAGCCGGATCGTTTGCAGAAACTGGACGGTTACGTCCGTTAATCCGGTTACAGGTTGGTCTTCCTCCCTTTTTTTTCCCCTTCTCGCGACGCGGAGAGACGGATCCTAACGATGAAATGAAGAAGCATCATGTTAGCTTTGAATATTCATTAATGACGTATTGCTCCCTGACGCCACGTGACCTGGGAAAACTTGAGATGGGAAACAGTTATGCGGATTCTTTTGTCACTCCTCACTCGTGAAAGGGTGCATAAAACGAAACATGAAAGATGATTTTGAAAGAGATTTCTTATACATGTCAATACAAATTCATTTTATCTGTAACGTATCAATAATTTTGCATGTTTTTCAAATCCTTACCGTCTTTCAATTATTGATTTTTCGGAAGTTACCTTAGTTATCCAATTCACATGCCTTCGCTTGTAACTTCAGGCGCATGGAGTATTGAAAGACCACGTGGACGATCACAAGAGGTGGCAATATAAAGGTGTCCGGCACCAATACAGACTAGACCGGCCACCACAAACAAAACAAACTGTGGTAATGAAAGAAGTAAAAGTCGATGTCACACTGAGTATCACAGCTTCTCTGCAAACCTCTTTTATTGTTGCTGGTAGTGTTAGATCTTCCACCAAGCGACACAGATTCAATGTACAGCAGTTGCCTTATTTTCTCAAGTCTAGTGAACGATGAATCCTACTTGTCTGAAGCATATTTTCATTGTATGTTTTTTTTTTTTTTTTAGTTGAAGTGGCCACATAGGCAAAAGTTATATAAAAGGTCTTTAGGTCACTTACTTTTGATATTCAAATAATTTTTATGTGCCTTTCTGTTGTTAATATTTGTCATAGATATTTGTCATAAACGTAGACAATGTACCTCTAACCTCTTCTTTTTATTTTTGGGACAGTACGTAAAATGAATTTCTGTGCTGTTCTTACACGCAAGAAGTGGCTATGATTTGCATTATCTTAGAGTTCTTTTAATGATGCACAGTTTCAACTCACACAATAGCAACATCTTTTAAATTTATGTCAATATTTCGTTGATCGGTTGCAGCTGCTACACGCTGGTCAATCTCTATTATCTACTACTTATAGACATTTTCATAAAGGTTCTAAGTAGCCTTGGTAGACAGTTACATATTCTCACATCCAAGGTATCTGATTACTCTTGACACTAACACTGATGCGGCTCACTAACCCACCACAACACAAGACGCCACTACGTAGACACGCCCTGACTCATCAACATTATGATCCTTTCGTCGTAGTTTAAGGGCCACACATCCACTCGCTACCTGCCTCTCGAGCCTTGACCTGAACAAGTGACTGATTGAGCGATAACCGGAATGTTCACCCACCCGGTGGCCTGCTCGGATCACTGGCCGGCTGAGGCTGCGTGTCTAATCAGTTCGGAAGCAGATAAAAAAAAGTGCACATAATGAAGAATCAATGGTGAGTATCGATTCCCTGAACTGGCATGGGCTGACGAGGCTTGCTCTTATTCTAATCTCTCACCGTTGATTGAACGTTGAGTAGAAGAAAAAAGTGATGATTCAGGTAGTGTGAGGTAGTGTGTGTGCGTGTGTGTGTGTGTGTGTGTGTGTGTGTGTGTGTGTGTGTGTGTGTGTGTGTGTGTGCGTGTGTGTCTTGGGGTAGGTGGTTGGGTGGATAGATAGGTGGATAATAGCTGTGTGTGTGTGTGTGAGAGAGAGAGAGAGAGAGAGAGAGAGAGAGAGAGAGAGAGAGAGAGAGAGAGAGCAACTCGAAACAGCAGGAAGAGCCTTCACTCGCATCAACTGCAGGCTTGTCTCATTAGGACACATAAACACACCTGCCCCGTGCCACCCTTGCCCGCCGGCCTGCACGCCTCCACACTAGGCGGCGGAAGCTGAACAATAATGATGCTTTTGGCCTATCTCATTATTCTGCCATCTTGCCTGTCTCTCTCCCCATTGAAACTCACCATGCCTTCCCGTCCTTTCTACCCTTGCCTCCCTCACGCCCCTCAGCCAATCTTGTACTTAATGTTCCCTGAGTCACTACCCATGATTGTAACCAACAGCAACCACTATATTTCCTCCTTTCATTATCATCATCATCATTTCCAGGTTCCCGGTCACCATCCTCAGCAGCATGACATGACTATTGATGCTTCGCTAATTCGTCTCTGCCATCATCATCTTCCTTTATCAGCGCAGTGTCTTCCTCAATCGGCCTCACCGCAAATGAAGCAACAATTGCATGTAATACCCCAGTTTGTCGGTCTCTGCAGCCCCTTGTCTTTCACCTCACGAGTCACAGCCGTCTCTCTCTCTCTCTCTCTCTCTCTCTCTCTCTCTCTCTCTCTCTCTCTCTCTCTCTCTCTCTCTCTCTGCTTGCTTTCTCGTCAAGTTATTTCAGATTCCAATGTACAGGCGGAGATGGCAGGTTTTGTGGTTTGCTTGAAGTAAGTGAAGTGTACATCCACATTTTATGATATTTCCTGGTTTCAGTCCTTGCTTTTCCCACCATCCTGCTTCATATCCATCTTCCTTTCCCACTCCGGGCTTTGCTGTGTCCATTCCGTCTGGGTCCGCTTGACATCTGCACCTCCCGCAGCCACCACGCTTTCCCCCCAGGAGGAACTCAGCATGCAGCCCACATCGCCTAGTCTTGCACCTCAGCATGTCCTTCCCTTTAAGACGCCACACCCATGCATCACTCGTGGTTTTACTGGTGACTCATGAGGTTGTGTGGTGATGACTGTATTAATGAATGTTTAAAGATGGTTGATGCAAGTATGCTACCTCCTCCCCACAACCTCCCCTCCCTTCCCTCATAGCATGCTGATGCAAGATGAAAACTCTTGTATGTTAACGTCTAAAACAATTTGTGAAATAACGTAAAAGAAAAAGAAAAAGCAGTTCGATGTTACTCAAATTATACATCATAAGAAGTGGCAGTAATACACAATAATCGTTTCTCTGCTAACAATTTTCTGATCTTTTTTCATCATCCAGCAAGCTCAGATGAAACCTAAATAGAGCTGTGCTCCGTGCAAAAACATTTCTTCAATTAATTTAATCTTTATTTAAAAAAGGTTTCGCATACGACGTATACAATATAGTTGAAATTAAGTATTTTTTGTTAGCCAACAGAACTGGAGATTGTAGTCAACTCATTTCAGATCAAAATTCATATAGTTATAATAAGTGATGGTTTTGAAATCCTTTATTTGTCAATAAAAATCTAAAAAAAATACTATGAAAACAGTTTATTGGTGCCAGGGTGGTCAGAGACGATGAGTGAATGAATACCACAGGAATAAAGTATGTGTGCATGTGTGTATACGAGAGAGAGAGAGAGAGAGAGAGAGAGAGAGAGAGAGAGAGAGAGAGAGAGAGAGAGAAAGTCAATCATTCACTTATCAATTTTATAAAGGTAAAAATTTTAGGTCAATTGAAAAAAAAAAGAGCAACATTTAAGACTTTTCTCCTCAAAATGTAGCCAGTAAAGGAAAGAAGCACCTGGCAGAGGATGGTAGTGATCAACAGCGGCACCAGAATCCTTGACGAGGGAAAATCATCGTCATCATCGCTACTTACATGCAATTTTTTCTCAGAATTCTAACATTTTCCTTCTTAGTATTACCAGTCTTTTCCTCTCCCACAATCCGTAGACTATAACTTTTTTTTTCACAATAGCATCTAGAAAATAATGTTTTTATTTCTGGCAATTTCATTTACACATTCATCTCACATGATGGTTCCTTGCGTTAAAATATGTAAAAGAGAGAAATGTAAGTATAGGTAACGAGGAATAAATTGAGCGTTTTGAGAAGCATTTGTATATTCAGACACGAAAAGTATGCATGAAATTACTAAAGGAAATTATGGAGTGCATTTTATGGACGTATTATGTGGTGCTCTTCTTTACATTTTCTCATTCATCTTTGAAATAAAAACAAATAGACAGATGAAAAATAGAAAAGAAAAATGAAAAAAAGGAAACTCACCTCAACTAATGTGTTGTTATTGTAGCATAGTACTTCATAGCATAGAATTTTATTACAAGGTGATTTGCCGTAATGAATCATGCAAGTAGGGTTATTTGGTTTCTTACCTGGATAGATTACACCTGTGCATCTTAACACCACTAGAATGCCACACAGCGTCTTAGCAACGTCTCACATCTAGTACACCACTCTCTCTCTCTCTCTCTCTCTCTCTCTCTCTCTCTCTCTCTCTCTCTCTCTCTCTCTCTCTCTCTCTCTCTCTCTCTCTCTCTCTCTCTCTCTCTCTCTCTCTCTCTCTCTCTCTCTCTCTCTCTCTCTCTCTCTCACTCACACACACACACACACACACACACACACACACACACACACACACGCAGCATCCCTCCTCCACCTCATTAACACCTCCCTCCCTCGCTCACCACGCCGCGCCCTCCCTCATCACAACCACGCCACGGATACAATATGCCGCAATTTCCTCAGCGGAAGAGATAAATCGATCGTCCGTTGAGCATCTTGACGTGTTGACGTTAAACAAGGTGCGATAAGTTGATGCATTCCGTCGCTGCTGCTCCCCGCCCCCACACTCCCATTCCCGATGCTTCCTCCTGGGGGACCTAATGGCAAATTAACCAGACCTTCCAGTACGAGGAATTGCCGGTGGTGCGCGATCGTGATAGGCACATCAGAGACTTCTCCTCTAATGCCTAGAATGAATAAATATTGTGTATATGTACTTGTATTCGTGTGTGCTTAGAGTTTTTAGGTTGGTTATGTTGTCTCAGTATGTCGTGTGGGTTTCATGAGTTATGGAGGTTATAGGTTTTAATTGGACTTATTGTAAATTTAGAAGTTCTGCAGCTTCTTATCTTTTCATGTAAATTAAAGCAAATACTTCATACTTAGACTTGTAAATTTACATTTTTTAGAGGTCAAGATATGTATACATTCTCAGGGAGACTCGTGGCTGTGTATGTTCTTAAGAGTATTGTAATAGAAACAAGTGCATAATGTGTACCAATAGTATTTTTGTTTCTCTTTCCAGATATATGGGACAACACCAGCCTCTGCCGGATTACAGGTAAATGAAGTTTTGTTATGCTTACTGTGTGTGTGTGTGTGTGTGTGTGTGTGTGTGTGTGTGTGTGTGTGTGTGTGTGTGTGTGTGTGTGTGTGTGTGTGTGTGTGTGTGTGTGTGTGTGGTACTATTCAAATCTATTGGTATGGATAACTTGGAGGCAGCAGTTCATTCATTCGTCGTAGCATCTGTGGTTGGTGCTTGCAGAGGGGCGGCTTGGATCTTACCACAAGTTGTGACGTAAGTTCAGTTCTGCATTTGGATGTTGGGGAGTTGTTGGGAACTCTTTGAAAATACCTAAGAGTAGTGGCTGCTGGAGACACTGCTGACACTTACATTTGAGGATATTCAGATGCTCGGGTGAAGACAGATGAAGTCTCTCTCTCTCTCTCTCTCTCTCTCTCTCTCTCTCTCTCTCTCTCTCTCTCTCTCTCTCTCTCTCTCTCTCTCTCTCTCTCTCTCTCTCTCTCTCTCTCTCTCTCTCTCTCTCTCTCTCTCTCTCTCTCTCTCTCTCTCACACACACACACACATATGAAGGAGGTTAACGAGAGAGAGAGAGAGAGAGAGAGAGAAAGGGGTTTTCATGTGTGTGTGTGTGTGTGTGTGTGTGTGTGTGTGTGTGTGTGTGTGTGTGTGTGTGTGTGTGTGTGTATCTGTGTGTGTGTGTGCGTGCGTGTTTTGTGCGTTAGTGCATGCATTCGTGTGTCTTTTAGGTCACGATACATTCTATGATACCCTCACATATAGAGTAAATGACAATGGCTTACTCACGTTATAACTAAAATTGTTTGCGTAGGTACAATATTGTGTGTATCGCCCGCATCCCGCTAATACACAGCGCTGGATGCTTTTGTATTTCAGCAAATATTATGAGCCACAGTGATCTCCGGCATGGCTTTACAAATTTTGTTATTAAATTTTCACCGTTTGGATGGAAATGGGTGGCTACGCGTGCAGCACACAGGCGATGGATGCAGCGCCGGGATTGGCGGGGCAGGGACTCGATTCCCACCACGAGTGTATTTTTTATTGTACTGTTGATAATTCAATCACTTTCATATTGCAATGACACCCGTCTATCGTGCTGTGTCTTTCGTAATGTTTTGTGTAACTGATGAAATAAATAACATACACTATCGGGTGTGACCTTGAATATGATGCACTTTTGCATTCTATTAAAATGTGAACTGCAAGAAACCTAACAATTCAGGCTTACGGTTATGATTAAGATTTCTGTTGGTATGCTTCATCTGTAGAACATGGAGCCATTGTGCATATTCAGCTTACCGTGGAACTTGTGTCACGTACCAAATGTCCAGAAGACTCTATGAATTTAAACAAGTCAAAATCAGATGTTTTACTTCCCTCAAGGCTCGTGACATATAGAATGCAAGTCTTTGAAGATCATCCTATAATTATATCTTTCCTGTCGAAGGCATTTTTTCCCCAGAACTTACCTTCAGTGTCAGTTTGTGAGACTTTTTATCATTTGTATAGGTATATTCCTCTGTAACGAAGCCCTTGCCACGAAATTCTCCGTCTTTACATAGAAAAGAAAAAATCTCGGAGGCGTGAAATGGTACTTCCCTCCTTCTACTGGTCCTGTCATCTTTTTCTCTTTTTCCTTCTTTTTCACGCATTCCCATCTCTACAAAAGGCTGTCTATTGGAGGCTTTGTTTTATCTGGCGGTAGTGTGTTGTAGCGATGTGTTTCTTTTATGAGAGAACAGCATCCAAAAACAGTGAAGAAGAGAAGGTGATCGAGGACGGGTAGGCAAGGTATCGAGTAGGAAGTGGATGTGCGCGAGAGGGATGAGAAGCTGTGGATACTGCTTGTGGATTTATGTGACTTAATGCATTTTGACATTCGACTTTAGGGGAAGTGAATGTTTGCATGTGTGTGTGTGTGTGTGTGTGTGTGTGTGTGTGTGTGTGTGTGTGTGTGTGTGTGTGTCAGAAAAGGTCTTTTTTTTCTATATAGTGAAGTCTCTCTTAAAGAAACTAATTATAAAACAGCTACAGGCGTGTGTCTTTACTTTTGTAGTATTCTCGCCCATTTGAGTGAGTGTGTGGGCTAGGAGTGTACGAGTAATGTGGTGCCTTTTCAATCGTGGCGTGTGTGTTGCAAGCTAGAGAACTGCCTTCGCGTGGAGTAACATGTGTGTTTGCTCATTTGTATGCTTGAGTGTGGGCCTGTGTGTACTTGTGGTGGGGCGGTGGTGGTGAGTCAACACATGTACTTTACCCTGTTTGTGCTTTGGTGTATGCACTAGTTTGTATACAACCATTAACCAGCTAGCCAAAGTGTGAACATGCTCCCTACCTAAGTGTATTTGCTAGTTTTCTTATCATTGCATCTGTAAAGTTTATAGTTTGCATATTACATTATTTCCATGTCTCCCTAACCCCCCCTCCACCACACACTCCTCCTCTTGTACACTGTTCATCTCCTGCTCCTCCATCCATCCCTCCCCCCACTACCACCACCCATCCTACTGCACACATTTCGGCGAATGGTGAATGTGCAAAAAAGACAAATTTATGTTGTTGCTTTTTTTTGTTGTTTTGTTTATCTGTTCGTTCATATGTCGGGCGCAAAATAGAACGTGACTAACGAAAAAGCATCACGCCGGGCAAACTTGAGCCGTATTGATCACTGTGAAATCCAAATATATCGGCTTCTGCAACAAGGACAAATTGTGCCGGAGGGTTGGCCGCTGGCGTGACGCTTATGGGCCTTCACACCCTCACCACCACCTTCACCACCACCACTACTACTGCTAATGCTACTACCGCCACTAGCTTTAGCATTACTGTCATGAGTGCTGTATTACCTCCCTCACCGTCACTAGTACCATCAGTGCAGGATCACCATCACCACTGTTATTGTTGTGACCACTTCCACAGTTACCCTCACCGTTGTTGTCACTGTTATTTTCTCTATTTTGCCATTTCCACCACTACCACCACAACAACTACGACGAAATCAGCAATAATGACACCCTTGCCAAGAGCTCATTCTAATATTAATGATACTATTACTACTATAGCAATTGTCACTATCACTAGTATATTAATTGTCTCTACTACTTCCATATGAACCACCACCACCACCATCACCACTACTACTATCACTACTACTAATAGTACTATTACTAATACTAATACTACTATTACCATCACCACCACCACCACCACTACTACAACTACTACTACTACTACTACTACTACTACTACTACTACTACTACTACTACTACTACTACTACTATTACCACCACCAACATTACTACATACTACTACAGCTACTGCTACTCCTATTACTACTGCTGCTGCTGCTGCTACTACTACTACTGCTACTGCTACTACCACCACTACCACTACTACTACTACTACTACCACTACTACCACCACCACCACCACCACCACCACCACC
>NC_059292.1:31489042-31511542 GCF_017591435.1 Portunus trituberculatus | reverse complement strand
TGGAAAGCGAAACAACGGATCTTACATATTTTTTTTTATTTTCTTGTTCTTTTTATTTCATTTTATATTGTCACTAACATTTTTTTTTTTGTGAACCGGAAAAGTTCATAAATGACTGAAAAAAAAAATAACACGATTAACGTGACACTCAGGCGTTTACTTTATGCCTGTCTTAATACTTTGGGAAGCTTGGCTCTGGAAAACGGTAGATTATAGGCGATATGGCTCTCTTTTTCTACCTCAGTCAAAGACATGTTCCAACTGGCTAGGATGCAGATCAAGTGTTTAGGTTGTATGAGAGACAGGAAAAGACTCTGCTCGTCTGTCTTGAGAACAATAATGATAATGATGGTGATGAAAAAAAAAGAACCACTGATAACGATAATGAGGAAAAAGAAAACAATTCCAAGTACCAGCTTTCCCTTTACTCAAAATTACCCAAGTTTGAAACCACGTCAGGAAAACGAGTCATATATACACACGTCAGACATGAAACGCAAAATAAATAAAGCAATAAGCAAAATCAATACAAAACAACGAATGCCCAGAGGAAATTCATTATAATCAACTTTTAATCATGATAAGTGTCTCCCGCTATAACCTGGAGTTGGCTGAGCTTTGTCCTGCCGAGAAGTGCGTGAATTTTGTTCAGAGTAACCATCCTTTGCAGTGAAGTCCTCCATCTCTCTTCTTGCCTCTCGTATGACCAGGGATCCTCAGAACTCTCTCTCCCTCTCTCTCTCTCTCTCTCTCTCTCTCTCTCTCTCTCTCTCTCTCTCTCTCTCTCTCTCTCTCTCTCTCTCTTTTTTTTTTATTTTTTTTTTATTTAAACATAATTTATACAGAAGAACATGTACCCAAAGGCGCACTGTCGTGTGCTACCTATTCTAAGGGTACTACAATCTATTTCTCTACAATATTTACAAGACTTAAAAATAGATAATATACAAGATGGTCAGCATGTAAATGGAGCACTGTTCTTTTCACTTCACTAGCACTATTCACGCACTGCACTACACTGAGTGTCACGTCACAAAGAGTGTCAGAGGAGTTGGCAGTGTCTGTCTCCACTTATGTGCCATCAGTTTGACACTGTGTGTGTTCATCTCCTGGACGTGAGGCACCGCGGCCGTGAACAAGTTCCACATCCTGGAGACGCGTCCTGCGAAGGTGCGTTGATGCTGACACCCGTGGGATCGCGGCACCTCTACGGCGTCACCACCATTGAGCACCGTTCTCGTGCTCCGTGCGGTGACTCTCAGAGGATGACGCAGCCCTGCCAGATGTGGCACTCTTTGCACCTGTGCCTTATGGAACACTACGATCGCCGCCACATCTCTGCGGTGTTCCAGTGAATCAAGGGACGCTCAGGCTCTGGGTGAGGTGGTATTGCAGCATCTACTAGCCGTATGGCGCGGCGTTGGATGCTGTCCAGTCTCCTTCTGTGTGTGGCGGCACAGGACATCCAGGAGAGAGCTGCGTACTCAAGGTGGGGCCGCACCTGTGCCTTGTACAGCAGCAGTCTCCCCTTCCTGTCGAGGAAACTGGCGATCCTTCTGAGAGCGGAGATCCTGTGAGAGGCTTTCTTGGCAATGGTTTTGACATGGCTGTCAAACCTCAGCCCTCGATCCACCTCCACTCCAAGTATCTCTCTCTCTCTCTCTCTCTCTCTCTCTCTCTCTCTCTCTCTCTCTCTCTCTCTCTCTCTCTCTCTCTCTCTCTCTCTCTCTCTCTCTCTCTCTCTCTCTCTCTCTCTCTCTCTCTCTCTCTCTCTCTCTCTCTCTCTCTCTCTCTCTCTCTCTCTCTCTCTCTCTCTCTCTCTCTCTCTCTCTCTCTCTCTCTCTCTCTCTCTCTCTCTCTCTCTCTCTCTCTCTCTCTCTCTCTCTCTCTCTGCCGTGTCTCGGTTTTCAAGGTGCTCATCTCTTTCTCTATGGAAAAAGGGGGATGGGAGAATACTTTGCTTGTGACGGTGTGGTAAGATGACTTTCTGACTTACTTGTTTCTTTTGGAAGTTATGATAGGATGGTAAAAGAAGGCAGATGAACAAAAACCTGGATAAATAGAAAATATGGTTCTCTCTCTCTCTCTCTCTCTCTCTCTCTCTCTCTCTCTCTCTCTCTCTCTCTCTCTCTCTCTCTCTCTCTCTCTCTCTCTCTCTCTCTCTCTCTCTCTCTCTCTCTCTCTCTCTCTCTCTCTCTCTCTCTCTCTCTCTCTCTCTCTCTCTCTCTCTCTCTCTCTCTCTCTCTCTCTCTCTCTCTCTCTCTCTCAAGTATTACTGAAACCTTGCCAGCTCACTTCAGGGGCTCTTGATTTCGTAAGATTGCTACAACTATTACTGTAAAAATTACTACTGCTACTACTACTGCTACTACTGCTACTACTACTACTACTACTACTACTACTACTACTACTACTACTACTACTACTACTACTACTACTACTACTACTACTACTACTACTACTACTACTGCTGCTACTACTACTACTACTGCTACTACTACTACTACTACTACTACTACTACTACTACTACTACTACTACTACTACTACTACTACTACTACTACTACTACTACTACTACTACTAAAAGACCCCATTGAGTTGCCATTCCCTAAAGTAAGGTAAAAGTAAAATGTCATTCAAAACTGGAGGTTAAGCGCCTTGAAATGTTCCTCGAAAGAGTTAAATTCGCAGGAAGGAGAAATAGTAGTTGCCAGTATTTAACCAGTACAACAGATGAGCCTAACAATGCAACGCCTGTAGAATTAATTATATATCCATTTGAGGCAGGCAAAGACAAAAAAGCGTAGACTTGGATCTCAACTGTTACATGTATCAAGTTCTCTGGCAAAACAGACAGAATACTACAGATGTATGAAGAAATAAAAAAAAAAAAATACTTTCATAACAAAGATGTCCCGTACCTCACACAAGGCAGATTTAATTAAAAGAAAGCAGAAAAGAAATATAGCTCCGAACCTTTATACAATTATTATATATTAAAAAGTATTACACAACCAATAGTATACAAAAGGGTTTTTCCTTGAAGTTCGTCATCGTACGTGCTTGCCCACCGCCTCAACGGTTTACGTAAGGCTGAAGTGTGCGACTGACGCGTGATTTATACTAAGAACATTCTTTTCCTTAAGGGTTGAAGGTTTTTAGCTATGATGGCATTTGCAAAGTGTGATCTGGACTCGTATCCTTGACCAGAACGTGTAACTCATGCCTACCATGCAGCCTACACTACGCTACAAACTTTCACACACCCCCACGAGTCTCCTAGCGTGGGAACGAATTATTTGACGAGTGCTTGTAACTTTCCATTGTTAAATCTTGGTAACCCTGGACACACGCATCGACTCTGGCTTGTACCCCAGACTTGAATTTTGAGACGAGGCCTGCAAAGATTAACACACACACACACACACACACACACACACACACACACACACACACGCACACACACACACACACACACAGAGAGAGAGAGAGAGAGAGAGAGAGAGAGAGGAAAAAATAGTGTTATTTTTCTTAGTGATAGATGTTGATTAAATCTCCATTGATATTGTAGTTTGTGTTTTATTTCCAAATAAAATAAATGAAAAGGTAAAAAGCATCAAGTAAGAATGAAAAAAAAAATATTACGTATATTCTTAACTCGATAAGAGGCAACGAGAGAGAGAGAGAGAGAGAGAGAGAGTAACTGAACAAGAGGGCAGGCCATTTAGAACACCTGGTTAGTTAATTATTCAAAACCAAGTTGGCAGTTCTACAAAAACCTGTACTGCAGCCCACTGATCTCCACCCCCTTCATGTACTAGGACGGGAGACACTACCCCAGCGCAACACCTGGTCCACTTAATTACCATAACACGCACGATGCCACCACTTGCTTCAAAAACGTTCTGATATATCAAAATTTAGATAGAGATGATATGAAAACCTACAAGAGTTCCAAGACGCATGTGTGTTTTTTCCTTTCACTTTCTTTTTGGTATTTCTCATGTTTTTATTATTTTTTAATTTTTTACATATAGTCTCGCGACACCTATACGAAGCTTGTAGGTATTTCCCTCTCCCTCCTTCGCGCTAGGGTGTGTGAGGGGTGTCGCGAGGGAAGGGGAAGGGGGAAGGGGAGGGCGAAGGGTAAGAGAAGAAGACCTGCTCGATGCAAAGGAAGATGCGAAACAGCGTAGTGCGTTCCTTGAAGGTTTATGCTAATGTCTTGATTAAAAAGAAGATTGTGGGGTAAAAGAAAACACATTTCTTGTACAAGTTGCATAAAAATCCTGAGCTAGTATTTTTTTCTTTTCCATGTAGAAAAGCAAAACTGTCAAAAGATTTTCACTTTCTGTATGATAAAGGGAAACTTTTAACTGCTAATACACTAGTTGTGTGTGTGTGTGTGTGTGTGTGTGTGTGTGTGTGTGTGTGTGTGTGTGTGTCTTTGTGTGGGTGGGTGCTCGCCTCGTGATACTTTAGAGCATAGGCGGATCTAGGGGCCGGTTACTTGGGCTGAAGCCCCGAATGTTTTCCCAAGAGCCCCGGATCTGATCTGGGATCTGAGGAAAAGAATAGTCTGAGTCTAATGTGCAGTACTGGAGTTTACCAGATAGGCAGTATGAGCGGGAAAGCAGCCTACGTAGCCTGCCTGCAAGGTTGCCAGACTGATTTTGTTGACCGTACCAGATTACATGAAGAAAACGTATCAAATCTTAACAAAACGTATCAACATCTAAAATATGCCTAATTATAAGGAACATAATTATTTTTTTACCTTTACTTAAAGCTATAAATCTTCCTCCCCCCAAGTGCCTTCCCAACACACACACACACACACACACACACACACACACACACACACACACACACACACACACACACACACACGTGACAACAAAAATTAAAATCAGCTTCTGCACCCTCGGGGCTAAGTCCCAGATCGCCTAGAATACTAGATCCGCCCCTGCGTGTAGAGGAATGTCTTGTGTGTCGTCGTGCATCCGCGAGCTTAACTAAGGTCTGAAGTATCTAATCATTCACTAATCGACTAATGACAGATACATAATCAAGGAGGGATGTTATACTTACATACATTTTTTATAATGAAATATAAGGGCTATGTAATACGTTAGTGGTGAGTTTATTTCTCAGTGCGCAGTCGCTAGGAAGGAAGAAAGGAAAAACACGCCGGAGTATGACGGGTGTACTGTGTTGCTATTTCGTGCTGACGACCCATCATTCACCTCTACATTATGTTTTCAGACGCAGCCTGAGATAGTATGACAGGCGGGCGTGGTGGCGGCCCCCGCGACGGTATATTTTGTGCAAGAGGGAAAGAGAGAGGGGAAAATACTGTATCCATTTATTCTTTTACTGAGGAATGAAGGGCTGACTGAGCGAGATGTGCCTCAGGGTCTTCCTATCATTCACGAGGCCTTTCAGGAGACCTCCATGTACTGGCAACGCGGATAACCAACGCAATGCCACGGAATATTGTGGCCGTGTCAAGCAGTGCACTGCGAATGTGGGAATGGGCGCTGCATGTCCATACCTCGAGAAAATAGAACAGAGAAATGCACAGCGACAGGAAAGTGGCCCACGCCGTTACATGTATCGGTTCATATCAAACTTTACCGGAGCTTTCATTCCCAAAACTTTGACCGGATTTCAAGGGGGGGAGCTTTGTCTGTTGTAGCGGGACGGACGGATGGATGGATGGGTGGAGGAGCGGGTGGGTGGGTGGTAGGGTGACGGGAGAGAACTGGTGGTGGTGATGGTGGTGGCGGTACTGATGGTGGTGTCGTTTGCTTATTTTTCATGTTCTTGTTATTCGTACTGTAGTGGTAGGTGTTTCTAAGGATGGAAGTCACGGCTGTGTCCTGGTGATGGTGGTGGTGGTGGTGGTGTTGGCTAAGTCAGTGGCGTGGGCGCGACGGTACAAGACCGGGGAGGAAGGAATTGGAAAAGGAGGGGAAGGAAAATGAATATCGAGAATTCTTTTTATCTCAGTATATGACAATATATATTTGCATATTTGTTTTTATAAGCATTATTTAGTACTTAGGTTAGAGAGAGAGAGAGAGAGAGAGAGAGAGAGAGAGAGAGAGAGAGAGAGAGAGGCTCATAAAATCACGTTATTTTTTAAAACCTGGGAGTCTGTCTTCATTATATGTTCTTATTCTTATTTGAACAGAGTTTTCTATCCATTACGTAACTGATGGACGGGAATCTTCTTAGGGAATACTTTTTTCTGCTACTACAACTAATATTACTACTTCTACTAATATTCTACTATTACTACTACTACTACTATTGCTTTTTTTTTTTTTTTTTTACATTACAAGGGCACTGGCCAAGGGAAAACAAAGTGTTGGAAAAAAAAATCCCGCTGGTTGCCAGGCCCTGTTAAGAGGAAAGTAGGAGAAAGAGAAAAAACAAAAAAATCTAAAAGGAGGGTCCAGTTAACGTAAGAGGTGTCTTGACACTCCTCTTTTGAAAGAGTTTAAGTCATAGGCAGGTGGAAATACAGACACAGGTAGAGAGTTCCAGAGTTTACCAGTGTAGGGAATGAAGGAGTGAAGATACTGGTTAACTCTTGCATTAGGAAGATGGACAGAATAGGGATGAGAAGAAGTAGAGAGTCTTGTGCAGCGAGGCCGCAGGAGGGGGGAAGGCATGCAGTTAGCAAGTTCAGAAGAGCAGACAGCATGAAAACAGCGGTAGAAGACAGATAAAGATGCAACATTGCGGCGGTGACTTAAAGAATCAAGACAGTCAGTTAGAGGAGAAGAGTTGATAAGACGAAAAGCTTTAGATTCCACCTTGTTTAGTAAAGCTGTGTGTGTGGATCCCCCCCAGACATGAGAGCCATACTCCATACACGGGCGGATAAGGCCCCTGTACAGAGCAAGCAGCTGGGAGGGAGAGAAAAATGGACGAAGACGCCACAGGACACCTAACTTCTTGGAAGCTGATTTATCAAGAGTACTGCTACTACTACTACTACAACAACAACTACTGCTACTACCACTACTACTACTACTACTACTACTACTACTACTACTACTACTACTACTACTACTACTACTACTACTACAACAATAATTACTGCTACTACTACTACTACTACTACTACTACTACTACTACTACTACTACTACTACTACTACTACTACTACTACTACTACTACTACTACTGCTACTACAACAATAACTACTGCTACTACTACTACTACTACTACTACTACTACTACTACTACTACTACTACTACTACTACTACTACTACTACTACTACTACTGCTGCTGCTGCTGTTGATGTTGCTGTTGTTGTTGTTGCTGCTTTTCCTGCTGTCACTACTGCCACAAATATTATATTCATCATTATTACTACCAGCATCATCTTCATCATCATCATCATCCTTTTGTATCTTTTAGTAACGTGTTTGTGTTTAAATCAGATGGCCATATGCCTTGGAAGAAGTCTTTTTGTCTGTCCTTAGCACTATTAGCTACATGTATCACCGTGTTTTTTTGTATATTTGAACCGACTTTTTGAAATCATAAAAGTAACTGATAATTGAATATATCTATGTCAGCCTTTCAATATTATTTTAATCCTCTTATGTTTACAAATCGATTGGCTAAATGTATGATTAGATTTAGACATGAAATCCTACACATTCACCTTAGATTTTCGTAATGGTAAAAATTACGTAGGAATATGTAGTAGTAACATATGAATGTCCCGCTGTGACAAAAGGTGCTTGATATAAGTGCATCAGTACTCAGCCTACTGACCACAGCTTGAGTTTTGTCCTTCCTGTTGCATCCCCTTCGCCAATACATCTTTCATTTCTTCATCAGCAAAGCACCTGGAGACCCAAGTACCTCAATGTCAGCTGCATGTCATTTTCATCACGTTATACTGAAAATAAGAAACCTTACCGCCTTGCCTTTGCCATCATGTGCATTCCTGAAAGAAATATTCGAAATAAGCTTAAATGCTCACCTAAGGACCGAAGTTTCTTTCATAACAGCTGCAAGGTGCGCTCCAAAATTCAGCAACTTGAACTCTGAAAGCACGACAGAGTTGGAGTAACGTTGAAAACCTGACGTTGGTTTGACCCTTCCAGTAACCTATTCAGACTCGTCATTAGGAGTCCAGCGCGGGGGAGTGCGGGGATACTGTGGCGCTACTGTGGTGCCTGCTTGGCGGTATGTGGCTACAGGCAAGTACGGTGCATTATTGAGGTCAGGTGAGCGGCCTGTCTACAGTACCTGGCTGTGTCACTGCATACCTGACGTGGGCCAAAGGGTTGCTGCGGCTGAGGGAGTCTTTGTGCGTTACTTTAGGTGTGTGTGCCTCAGAGAGAGAGAGAGAGAGAGAGAGAGAGAGAGAGAGAGAGAGAGAGAGATTTTTAACCACATCCCCAACGCACACTTGTTCCATTTCTGCCCATCTAGTTTCTCTCTCTCTCTCTCTCTCTCTCTCTCTCTCTCTCTCTCTCTCTCTCTCTCTCTCTCTCTCTGTTTCTCTCTCGAGCTCAGAGCTCATTATTTCCGATCTTGGGATAGGTCTCTCTCTCGATTTACATCCCGTACCTACTCACTCTAGGTCTCTCTCTCTCTCTCTTACTGTGGTGTATTTCTCTCTCTGTGTGTGTGTGTGTGTGTGTGTGTGTGTGTGTGTGTGTGTGTGTGTGTGTGTGTGTGTGTGTGTGTGTGTGTGTGTGTGTGTGTGTGTGTGTGTGTGTGTATGTGTGTGTGTGTGTGTAAACCTTCATACAGGTACTTTCATCAGAGCAAATCCACCACGAATTAAGTGAAATATGAGTTATGTGGTCACTGTGTCCTAATCCTTGACCGTAGGAGGTTAAAAGCATGTGGTGTGTGTAATTTCCATTGTATTTATAGTAGAATTTTCCTCCCTTTATCCTAGAAAAACCAGAGTTAATTCTGAAACACCACTATCTGTGAAAGAAGAATTATCACAAGGAAAAACAGCAGTACAGTTTGTGATCATAAAGCTTACTGCAAGACTTTGTATTAGTATTGTATCGATAAATATTTTTTTCTTACCAGTAGCAAAAAGCATTGCTTACCATTAGATTAGCATACTGTTGTGTGTGTGTGTGTGTGTGTGTGTGTGTGTGTGTGTGTGTGTGTTTCACTGTTTGATCTGCTGCAGTCTCTGACGAGACAGCCAGACGTTACCCTACGGAACGAGCTCAGAGCTCATTATTTCCGATCTTCGGATAAGCCTGAGATCAGGCACACACCACACACCGGGACAACAAGGTTACAACTCCTCGATTTACATCCCGTACCTACTTACTACTAGGTGAACAGGGGCTACACGTGAAAGGAGACACACACAAATATCTCCACCCGGCCGGGTAATCGAACCCCGGTCCTCTGGCTTATGAAGCCAGCGCTCTAACCACTGAGCTACCTGGTGTGTTTCACTGTTTGATCTGCTGCAGTCTCTGACGAGACAGCCAGACGTTACCCTACGGAACGAGCTCAGAGCTCATTATTTCCGATCTTCGGATAGGCCTGAGACCAGGCACACACCACACACCGGGACAACAAGGTCACAACTCCTCGATTTACATCCCGTACCTACTCACTGCTAGGTGAAAAGGGGCTACACGTGAAAGGAGACACACCCAAATATCTCCACTCGGCCGGGGAATCGAACCCCGGTCCTCTGGCTTGTGAAGCCAGCGCTCTAACCACTGTGTGTGTGTGTGTGTGTGTGTGTGTGTGTGTGTGTGTGTGTGTGTGTGTGTATGTGTGTGTGTGTGTGTGTGTGTGTGTGTGTGTGTTATGTTTCTTAAATCATCACAATAAGATTTGCGCAGGTATATAAAGAGATAATAATGAAAAAAAAAAAGTCATGTACGCCCCGCCGTCAGTTCCTCTTCGTCGACAGAGGCGAGTGTTCACCTCGAGGTAGTCGTCAGGTGTTAACGAGGATGAACTACACATAAAAAAGGAAAATAACGGGAACAGTAAACCCAGCTTTAGCTTCGATCTATTATTGTTTCAAAGAAGTCGTAGTTAAAAATTTTATGGCTGAAGTCGACAACGTTTTTCATTTGGAAACTATGTTATAAAACCGAGAAATAATAACCAGGTTACCTTCAAACAGCGCCTTTATCACCTGACGTTCATTCCAAGCGTCAGGCCGCGATGTGTGTGACAAGGGAGAACATGGCAGCGTTCCCGGAAAGGCAGCAATGAAAATAGACACACAGCACACTTTACTGGAACCGAGCTCTTATCCATCCAACTTGCTACCAGTTTTGCCTGATTCTTTTTTTCCATATCCTTGATTATTTGAGGTTCTCCTGAATCATTCTCTCAGTCCACATAGAAAGTATGTACGTAGAAACATTTGCCATGAAAATTAACTTTACTAGACGTAAGAGTTATGCACCTTCAGAACTGCGGTAAGGTGCAGTACGATGATGAAGGCGTCAGTTTCTTGGTGACACACAGCCTTTATTGATCCTTTTGATACTCTGTGAGGCGCTATCATCTCATCAACACATGACAAGGAATGACATACATAGAATTGTGGGTAACACAAGAAGAATGACTTCAATGAAAAAAATAGATGTTGGAGAGAGAGAGAGAGAGAGAGAGAGAGAGAGAGAGGTATAGTTCTTTTTCGTGTTTGTATAGATTATATTCAACGTAATAGTTTTTAATTGATACTAAGATGAATAATATATGAATTTGGAAATTTGCCTTTACTCTTTCATTCAAACATCAATGAAAGCAATTGGCAATCTTGCCTCATCAACAGAAAGATTTTTCTTTTTTTTTTTTTTTTTTTTTGCTTATTTTATGATAGCCTTGGTGAAATTGTTAAGTAGCACTAAAGACAGACCATCGATTACAAGCAGTCTCCTACAACTAAAGAATCTATTTTAAGTAAGACAGGTACAATACAAACACAAGAATATCTTAGAAATATAGGGTCATTGATGCCCTAGTTCACAAAAGAAATCAGAAACGATCATCGAAGGCAAAATGATATGTGCCTTGATATGCAATAAGTGAAATGAAACTTTACTGTTTCCTTTACATTGATCATTTTTTTCAGTGTTTCTGTCTGTGTGTGTGTGTGAGAGAGAGAGAGAGAGAGAGAGAGAGAGAGAGAGAGAGAGAGAGAGAGAACATGAGGCAGTTTATCACAATGTTGTGCTTCTCACCATTCCACACTTGACCTGGTGTTGCTGGGCATGTAGGTGGAGTGGTGTGGCCGCTGCTTTCTGTCGAGTACTCTCATTATTACATCTTTATTTCTGGATTTGGTGACTCAACTTGTGATTACATATTGCAGTGCACGTGTGACGATTAATGAACAGAAAAAGCAGATGAACCACCTCAAGCATCTCTTAACCACAACCCACATATCAGGATTATTTTTTCCCTACCTGCTTACAGTTCATCACCGGCCAACCAAAACAAACCCAAATACCAGGAAAATAAGTAAATATATTTCATACAGGAACTGCCACGTTTAGACTTAATGACTTGTCGTAACTTACTTTATTTTCTAATGTTCTTTTATATGATTTCTCCATCTGTGTCATCACTACTGCGCATCAGTCAGTGCCAAGGTGACCCCGTGTGGCACCTTGGCCTCCTGCCGCCGCGATATCTTCCTTGTCCTGCTGCCTCATTCCCTCACCTGACTCCCGATTATCCTTCCTCCTCCATTTCCCTCCTCTGCTTGATTCCATTTATCTCCCTTCCTTCCAATTCTCTCTCTCTCTCTCTCTCTCTCTCTCTCTCTCTCTCTCTCTCTCTCTCTCTCTCTCTCTCTCTCTCTCTCTCTCTCTCTCTCTCTCTCTCTCTCTCTCTCTCTCTCTCTCTCTTGATTTCACCTCCCTTCCCTCCTCCTCTTCTCTCAATAGGTGGATAATTAATTGCGTTTTAGAGTTTGTCTATGCAGAAGGTCACTTTGGAGGGCCGATAATGGTCCTGTGTTTGCCTTTTGTGCCGCCGCTGCACGCCTCCGACGCCCCATCCTTTTTCCCTGCAATGCATAAACCAGGCAAAGAGAGAGGCCTTGACAAGGTTTCTGTTGACATGACGTAGTCCTCTTCCTCCTCCTCCTCCTCCTCCTCCTCCTCCTCCTCCTCCTCCTCCTCCTCCTCTTCTTCCTGATCTGTTTCATCATTTATCTTAAGCCATAGTTATCGAAAAGTTATTATTCTTAAAACTAGCAAACATCAAAGTTTCTATTCTCTGTTTTTTATTGTTTTTTTTCATTTCTATGTATCTGTTATATTTCTCATTAGTTAGTTTACTGATGATGAAGGAAAGAGAAACAAATACTTAAAGAATGACCTCGCAGTCTGGCTATCGTCAACTCATTAACGTGCATGAAATTATACAGACTTACTCACTGGTAGCAACTTCAAGGTAATTATCAACATTTGCCTTGCTATACGGCCTGCTGAGATATTGTTGTCATAGTATTGGTGTTTTTCTAGAGAGAGAGAGAGAGAGAGAGAGAGAGAGAGAGAGAGAGAGAGAGAGAGAGAGAGAGAGAGAGAGACAGACAGACAGACAGATAGAGAGACAGGCAGACAAACACAGAGAATATTCACAATTTTAATTACAGGTTTCCCTTCCTTGTGGTGCCGCGGAAAGCTCGGAATAAGTTCAAACTTCACTCCACACGAACTGCGCCTATGACCCTTGTTGTTATTATTGTGGCCGCCTCTACTAATGCACGCTGTTTTCAGTCTAACGTCACGTAATACATGTATGCCATGAATAATTTCAGGAAAAAGCTTCATTACATTTTTTATTTACTCTCTCTCTCTCTCTTTCTCTCTCTCTCTCTCTCTCTCTCTCTCTCTCTCTCTCTCTCTCTCTCTCTCTCTCTCTCTCTCTCTCTTTCATGTGTATTATGATCCCAGCGTCTATTTCTCAATAAAGTTGTCTGTTCTTATTTTTTTTCTTTTTTAATGTAGAGGCGTGGAATTCTTGAGACGGCATGAAGGCATAATGCTCCAAGACTTGCCTGTTGCCTCGGCTTGATGCTGGCTGAGTGTGCTAAGGTTTCTGCCCATCGTGGTACTGGTGTATGTTGAACATATTCCTCTATTGCAGTCACTGTTCTATTATATTTCTATTATTTACCATCAAGTCAGAAAACATGTATTGATTATGGAATAACTTTACTTCGTCCAAAAAACAAAAGCATCTCGGTGAAAAAAAGTTTTAAAAGTAACTTCACTGATGGCCGTGTTAAATATGTTGCTTTCACCTGCCTTCATGCAGTGTCGCTGTAGCAATTGATTATCAGAGTTGCGTAGACCATATTGATATAAAGAAAAAGGAACATAGTAAAAAACACGAAAAATATATTCATTGTAACATTAAAAGCCATTAGATTTATTACATTCTTCTTTATTTTTCATCTACATCTCATAACATAATTGAGTTACTACGTAAATCTCTCATGACAAACACCAATGACTGTATAACCTTCGTGAATATCAAGACATGTGCAGCAATTCAAAGGAGGTCTTCAAAGGATGGCAATTACCTTGCTAAGTCTTAACGAAACAGAGGCCGCTCCAAGCATCGAACAGCCTGGAAACAACGGGGCGTGTCGGAGGGCCGCGGCTTCGGATTATGCTGCTCGCGGGTCGAAGAGAAGAGCATATGACTTGAAAGATAACAGCCACCCGAGCGGGAACAAGGACTGGTGACGGTGGTGAGACGCAGCCAGGGTGCAGAATGATCATGGAGTCTGTAATTTATAAACTTAGTTGAAATTAAGCGTGAACACAATTTTAGAAATATATCAATATATATATATATATATATATATATATATATATATATATATATATATATATATATATATATATATATATATATATATATATATATATATATGGACACACACTACAAACGCGCGCACACACACACACACACACACACACACACACACACACACACACACACACACACACACACACACACACACACACACACACACACTACCTCTTTACCTATATAAATTATATCACGTTAGACACAGGATTTGTTGTATCAACATTTCAACAACACAACAACTGTCATCGCTGCACTGAGCATCACGAAAATATTGAAGTAAAATAATATGAATGAATTATTAAAAAAACCTTGATTTCGTTAGAGTGAAAGTGGGGGACTTATCTTGAACATCAATGAGTACCGCGTCTGCTTTGGGTGAGTGCATCATTCAAGCCGATGGTTATCATAATAAGGCAGGTCTAAATAATCCTGCAGCCTCTCTTCTTCAACTTCAGCATGTATGAGTAGGGAGCTAAAAAAAAAGCTTCCCAGGTGTTTGCATCGCTTACCTGTCTGCATGTGTACGTACGTATACCTTTATAGGTGTGCAGGAGCCACCTCATTTCGCTAGGAGTTTCAGACTTCAAATTATATCTCCGATTGAACCTGCGCTGGTGCACGTGTCTCCCCAATTAATAAGATGTTTTTGTTCAGTGTTTCTGTTCCGAATATCGCAGCAGATTCATTAGCGTTCATTGCCAGGGAATCCGTTTTGAAGCTTCCATGTTTTTTTAGTGTCTTGATGTCCGGCATCAGGATCTTCCCCATCCCTGGCAGCCTCTCCTTCTCCCTTGCCTCTCTCCTCACCTTGCCTGCCGCCCTCACCTGCCTTTGACTAGTTCCAGATGTGTTGCTAATTTGTCCTCTTTTCCACATTGACCTCTTTTTTCCACTATTTGTCTTATCAAAGAAAGTGACCCACCCTTATATCACTCCTTCAGTGTGTGTGTGTGTGTGTGTGTGTGTGTGTGTGTGTGTGTGTGTGTGTGTGTGTGTGTGTGTGTGTGTGTGTGTGTGTGTGTGTGTGTGTGTGTGTGTACTCCTTTTGGTCTAACGCTTGAGGTGAGTGTATAATCATACACGTTGCCGCAAGTTTTCCCTCTTGTCTGTGTTTACCGAGGTCAGCTCGGGACGTGTACGTACACTCTTCAGCTTGCAACCAAGAGCGTCCGTCCGTCAGTAGTGTGCTGGAAACCTTTTCCTCCATTCTGGGCAGTGCAAACACTCCTGCTTCAAGCCCCCAAACATGCCAAGTCAAGTGTTCCAGAACCTTGACATTTTTTGGTTTACGAAGGGAGACTGGCCCAGTGCAGGACAATAAAAATACTATCCTGTTAAAGGAAAAAGACCTGTTGAAACTCAGTTTTGGGTGAGTGATTGAAGACAATCCTTTCGAAGTTTTCCAGTACAGAGGCTGAAATAATAGACGAACTGAGTAAACCTTGCATGAAAAAGCTACTAAAAAAGAACGTGTTTGGCATGTTGTGTGGCACACCTTTACCACACGAAAGAAAAACCTCCCTTTGCCAAATAATACTTTCAGTATGTACATGATACTCCAGCTAAAATACGAATGCATTCTGACATTTATTCAATTTTTGAGCTATTGTGTATCATATAAACAGCTGCGTTCTGAAAGTTTATGTACGTTTTGATCACGTTTACCTGCATTGATGTAAGGTAAACGGAGGCAGGTGGGTCGCACTGTAATGGTAAGGTAGATGGTCACACTGGTAGTTATGTGACTGTGAGGTGGGCGGGGGCCGGGTGAACGGTAATGTAATGGCCAGGGGGGAGAGGGGGAGTCAGGTAAATAGGAAAGTAATAGCCAGGTGGACAATAATTTTTGGGACACCTTCACGTTCCTCCTTTGTCTCTCTGGACATGTGATTTTGTTCTTGTTACGTCACTGTGGTATTAATAAAACATTGTTACCATTACTATTACTCTTATCACTATTACTATTATTTTTTATTATCATTATTATCATTATTATTATTATTATTATTATTATTATTATTATTATTATTATTATTATTATTATTATTATTATTATTATTATTATTATTATTGTTGTTGTTGGTGTTGTTGTTGTTGTTGTTGTTGCTGTTGTTGTTGTTGTTATCATTAAGCAGAATAAGAAGAGTATTAATGATATCATATTCCAGAAATAGTGTGCGCCATACTCCGGTGGATGATAGTTGAGATACAAAAAAGAAAGTAAAACAGAAGGGAAACAGTATAATCGTTATATTATTATTATTATTATTATTATTATTATTATTATTATTATTATTATTATTATTGTTATTATTATTATTATTATTGTCTTATCTCGAACAGCCGCTTTGCATGGGATGTCATATATATATATATATATATATATATATATATATATATATATAGAGAGAGAGAGAGAGAGAGAGAGAGAGAGAGAGAGAGAGAGAGAGAGAGAGAGAGAGAGAGAGAGAGAGAGAGAGAGAGAGAGAGAGAGAGAGAGAGGATGGTTGAAAAATGTAAATATTTTTCCAGTATCCCTGTCGTTCCATGAGGAGAATGTCTCTTGAAGAAGGAAAGTTATTATTGCTGTCAGTGTTACAGGGCATCGGTACTCAGGACTGTATGCTTGAAATGCACAAAACCATGTTTCAAACTTGAAGCGAAAAATTTATATGACTAAAATGGTTCACCTAAAATAATTGAAATAAAGCAGCAACACATGCAGATCACATTCATCATCATTTAGTATTACAAGTAAGCTTTGAATATTCACAAAAAATCAGAGGTTCTGAGGAATAAATAATGAAAGTGAAACTTGAATGAAGGCGTATTTAAGATGTCAGCGAAGTAATGTCCTTGAGGACTTGATTGATAATAGTGGGATTTATATGAGATGAATAAAGGCCCAATGATCTCATTATAACACAAGAACTACTTATAAATATACATTGCTTCATATACACCTGGATGATGTCTAAGCTTCGGTGTACCACCACTTCCGCGGCTCACATAGTAAATCACGGTAGACCTAATTTCTGTTCACTTTCTTTTAGATCAGTTTCTCTCCCTTTTTTCAGGTCATTACGCAATTTAACTTGCTACATTAGAAGAACCATTCCTTTTATAATGTGTAAAGACTATCTATACTGCAACGCGCAGTGCACATATCTACCTGCATGTCTGCCTCGCAGATGAATACAGAGAAACTGACAATGTGAAAAACAGGAGTAGTTCCTAACCTTTTCTATGTTCATATACCCTTCCACGATCTTTTAAAAAATTTATGTATCATTGAGCCTAGGACGATTCATTTTAAATTTTTACATGAATATTTCACATATTTCTCTAGGTTTAGGATTAATGATGTATTAATAAAATCATAAGCTCTGTTCTATAAGCAAAAGTAAATTATTTTCAGCCCTGAATGATTCTTATATAAGTGATAAATGTACAATATAGCAAAATGCCACATCTCAAAGCAGTGAGACTCAAATTGTGTCTGAGTATGTTAGACTGATATAATATGAAACCTGGTAATATTTTAATCTGAATTTAGATGAAATTCTTACTTGACACATTATTTTCCTGAAACGTCTAATGGCACAGCATATTCTTACGTATAAGTTACAGGGCAGACAATTGTCTTTTGACGAGCAGAATTTTTCACTTCTTTTTTAAAATTTCGTCATCACTCCATTACCCCAGAAAAAGAAAACAAAACTATTTCCCTTTCAGTACATTTGGCTTGCTGGAAGTTTTTTTATTTTAACACTGTTTGTGTATCGACATCGGAAGAACAAAGTAATTTGGTATTTTACTGAAAAACAATAATTTCCTCCTATTGACTAAAAATTTCAATTTAACGTTTCATTTAGCAAAGATTTCCGAGGACTAAATTTTGCAATATTTTCTTCCACATTGTTAATTAATCCGCAGAAGCAATGTATCTAAACTCTAATGTATGTTGTAGTATCAACATCAACACGTGTATTCCAAAAATCTTACCCATGACACAGCAATGAAAAAAACGTTGTGTAGCCAGGAAAATGAGGCGAAGAAGCCTGCGTTGCCTCGCCCCGGAACGGCCACATCACTGGCGCTACATGTCGGTGCTACAGTTTATCTTACCTGTAATTTACCTAACCTGCACCGAAGACACGTTAAGCTGCCCCATAAATGCACAGAGAAAGAAATCAACCTCAGCCTTAAGAAATCAATCGCTAATGCTGATATTTTTCCACTGAACATAAGCACGCGATATTCTCATTTTACTTACTTGATAGAGTGAAAGAAACAAGAAACCAATGGTCCACGCTGGCTTGATAGCACTACACATACACGGCGATATTCTTGTTCTCTTGATAACTGGATCGAGGGTTAGAAAAATCAAAGTTGATCAACTAAACCAACGACCTACCCAGACCTGTAGCACAAAACAGTCAACATTCCTATTTTTTTCTTTAAACTGGATCTAGTGATGACTATTGTGAATTAGTTGTATTTGAAGGTAATGATGACCCTTGACGATGAATAATTTACCAGTCTCATTAAAACTGATGACCCAATCTTCAATAACCCGTAACTATAGCACCTAACATTTGCGATGAGAGAATCAGGAGCCTGGCAGAATAGAAGGCTGACTTTCGAGGGCAACTCCATGTCATTTTGTCATTAATGTTGTGTGGGTGTCAAAATAATCTAGGTAACGTTTTCTTTTATCTTGTAAAAAGTGCAAACTCTCTCTCTCTCTCTCTCTCTCTCTCTCTCTCTCTCTCTCTCTCTCTCTCTCTCTCTCTCTCTCTCTCTCTCTCTCTCTCTCTCTCTCTCTCTCTCTCTCTCTCTCTCGACTTCTTTTTATTCATTTTCTTCTCCTGGGATGATTATCAATTTCTTATTAACGTCAATTATTTGAAGATGTCATCGTTATACAAGTCCACAAATTAATATTTCGCCTTCCATTTCTTTCTTGGTGACATTTACAAAGCATTTATATTATTGATGTTATAGCCTTTTGCTAGTTTTCATCTATGTAGAATAACAAGGACAACAGCAATAATTGCGAAAAAAAAAAATCGTACTTTATCTCAAGCAATTTATGATATATGCACGAAAAAATATGAAAACTTGCCACGAAAAAATATAAAAACTTGCATTTTTGCTCTTGAACATACTAAAGAGCTCAGTATATGTTGTGATCCTTCTACTTGACATTTTATTCTTATCATTATTCTGTAGTTTTGTTTCTTAATGTAAACACGCGACAGACCGAATATCATAAAAAAAAATCAATGTTATATTTATCTACGTAGAGGTCAAACGTTAATGTTTTCTATATATTCTTTAATACACTGAAGAAAGTCTAATCTTTTTCCATGCTTTTTCATCATCTTTTTCTTTCATCACTCAATGCATACCTCGTCATGAAGAGTTCATTCACTGTCCTGCCACTTCGTCTCTACGTCATAAGGATCACCGCCGTCCTTCAAGACTCACGGATTCTTTCTTTTTTTTTTTTTTAGGTTTAGGTTCTTTCTGCAGTCACATTTTGTCCCTCATCCTCTCTCTCCCTTCTGTCTGTCTCCCTCCAATTAGACTCAGACTCGCAAAAAACATTACTTGTGTCTTTCTCTCCCTCTCGCTCCCCCGTCTCTCTTCCCCCCTTCGCGTATTCTTTTCCTCTGTATGTCTCACGTTTTTTTCCTTCCTTCTTCGTTTATATTTTTCCTCCCTCGGTCTCTTTCTCGCCGGACCTTTCTCATTTCCTCTCCATTTTGAGATAGCGGGCCGTTGGCGACAACCTAACTCATTGTATCATTATGATCGGCTTCCTCAGTTCACACACACACACACACACACACACACACACACACACACACACACACACACACACACACACACGAAAGTTCTTGTCAGTATTCTTTTTTTTCTGACTCTGAGTTGGTCGCCTCTTCTCTGGTCTTAGAGTGAGGAAGAGGAAGAACAGGAAGAGGAGGAGAAGGAGGCAGAAAAGAAGGTGGAAGAGGTGGACAAGGAGGAAGAGGGGGAGGAGGAAAAGATAGTGGAGCGCCTCCCCCCGCCGGTCAGTCTTCCCCAAAACTTTTGAATAAGTGGAAAGTGGGTGCTGATTGCGTGTGTCTTCTCCTTACAAGCTTCGTCCGCTCCTCAGGAAGAGTGTGTGTGTGTGTGGGTGTGGGTGGGTGGGTGGGTGGGTCGGTGAGTGTGTGTATGTGTGTGTGTGGGTGGGTGTGTGGGTGGTAGGGGGGAAGGTTTGTGCCTACTACTGTGTATGAGATATGACACTGTAGCCTAGACCATTTTTCTCCTCTCTACTTTACAATTTTTTCCATTTAATTTTATATAAAGTTTTTTTTCATACTATTTCTTTCCTTTCTCCTTATTCTTATCAATTTTTCTTTCTTCCTGTCTCTTTCATCATCTTCCTTCTTTTTATCCTTTCCTTTAATTTTATTTTGCAATATTTAGCTACGTAAAGACATGAAACCAGGAGGAGTTATTTTCTTTTATGATACAAAAAATAGTGACTGGCCAACCCAACCTTGGTAAAACACTAAAGACGCTGAAATTTGCAAAGTCTTGGGAAGAAATGGAATTACCTGTCCAGTTTTAAAAGAAGAATCCGAATTTTTCTTTGCCAACTGACTATGACAGATATTTTAGTTATTCAGAATTTTTGCTAATTAAACCAAATTTGACTTTCCCATGCAAATACACACACACACACACACACACACACACACACACACACACACACACACACACACACACACACACACACACACACACACACACACACACACACACACACACACACACACAAAAGAAAAAATTAGAGGAGAAAAAAATATACATAATCGGTCAGGCTGGTGAAAATTCTCTAAGGGAGTAAAAATACCGTTGCTTCTGTATGCCATGACCGTGTTGGGCTGATTTTTACATCAGCGATCGCAGCGACGTGACCTGTGCCGGACGTGTGGTGTGTTTGTCCTGCCACTGCTCCCATTGTTAATAAAAAAAAGAGACAAAAAGTAGTAACATGAATACATATAATTCCAGAGAGAGAGAGAGAGAGAGAGAGAGAGAGAGAGAGAGAGAGAGAGAGAGAGAGAGAGAGAGAGAGAGAGAACCATGGGTATGCAAGAATTTAGTTTACTTACAGTTTTGTGATCCAGGTATTGCTGTGTCAATTTGGTTTAAGTGTAAATACATGTACGTTGATCATGTCAGATTTTTACTTTGTTTATCATATGTTTGACTTTATCATTACCTTACCGTCTTCTTTTTTTACTTTTTTTTGTCCATTCATACATTTGTATTGGCAAGAACGTTTTGTATGCATGACCGTGTGTCTCTCTATGTCTCACTTCTTCATAGCAGTAAGGCACAATTTCGAGTTGTTATGCCGTTGTTGTTTTTTCCCCGCAATATAGTGAAATGAAAAGAGGATTATCAAGATTCTTCCAGTGTTACAAGTAGTCTAACACTTTCGATGACCTGGTCACAGAAACTGGTCTTTTCCTCTCCTTCTAGGGAAGAGAAGCTCTTCTCTTGACCCTTTCTCGAAGGATTTGCTGTTCACGGAAAATGATCGTCTTAATCGATCCTCCTTGAATGATTTCTGATTTCATAATATTCTTTGCAAGAAGAAACGAAGATTGCATTGCGGATTACAAGCATAGTGGGATTAAAGTGTTATCTTTTCTACGAAGGAAAAAGTTTGATTGTTAAAACCCTGTGTTCTATTATCCCACTGCCAGCTTTGTTGCAACTCTGAGAAAATTTTAGGTTCATTGTGGTTGAGATGCATAGCCAATTAAGACGCAATGTGCATTTCTTTGTTTTGTTTGTTGTATCTAGAGAGAGAGAGAGAGAGAGAGTCCGATACAAACGAAAAGATACTAAGCAGACAGACGAACAAACATATACTAGCGGACAAACAGATCAACAGAAAGAAAAATGCGAAGGAAAACAAACAGCTGGCAAGACAGATAGATACGTACATACTACATGCATACATACTTACATAGCTAGATAGAGAAACACACAGGTAAACAGGAATAGAAAATGAATGGCCGGCAGACAACATAGTTCCTTTCTAGATGTTATTGTTACTAATGATATCAACAGGATAGTGTTAACACCTTTGCCTTCAGCTTGACTTGTGACAGCAAGCGTTTCCGTACTCCTCGTATTGTGGCAGGACAAGACTGAGGCAGATTTCGGGATAGCGGTGGCGGCGGTGACGATGGTGGTACTGAAACGCTGACTCCGAAATAACGAGTGCAAACCACAAACACAATTATATATTCTGACTCTTGTGATTAAGGCATATAAGCACCAATGTAACTTTTGAAACATGAAGTAAAGCATTTGAAATACCAATATATGATTAGGTATTAAGTAGCAGTTTTATTGATAATTCATGAAAGTAATGATGACAGATTATGAATACAATATAATCATAAATTCGTAGCAAAATAATTTCTACATATACTGTCGGTGAGATGCGCAACTCTGGTATGCTTTTTAAAACTGTGCAATAATGATACTCACAATTGTAGTTTTACATAAAGAAAATATTTTAATGGAAAATGTATCGCATAAGC
>NC_059292.1:31484042-31486542 GCF_017591435.1 Portunus trituberculatus | reverse complement strand
TGTGTGTGTGTGTGTGTGTGTGTGTGTGTGTGTGTGTGTGTGTGTGTGTGTGTGTGAAAACCAAAAACATGGACATGATACACTAAGGCACAAGGTGTATACTGTGATTGAATGTTTGAGCAGTGAAGAAAAATACAGTAGTAATGTCAAACATGTTGATACATACTGTATACGGCCTATGAAAATTGCGGTGGTGATTAAAAAAAAACTGTCTGTTCATGAAAAAATAGAAACATGTCACCATCTTTCATATTTCGTATTTATAGTGTGTTTTAACAGACTTATATACGCATACCGATAGTGTTTTACAATATATATATATATATATATATATATATATATATATATATATATATATATATATATATATATATATATATATATTTGGTTTTTTTTATCTATTTATTTACTCATTTATTTATTTGTTTATTTATTTATTAATTTATTTACCCTTTATTCTAGACGAACTCTCTAAGACATAACATGTTTGGCTTTCATTATTATTTTCTTTATCTACGCTAACATATACAATAGACTTATTGGGAGTCCTGCATTTTCTTAATCATTTCATCACTGTTATCAATGCAGACTGTTCGATGAATGTTGCCCTTGCACACGACATACAAACTCATTCACCAACTTGTGCAAAAAAAAAAAAAAAAAGGAAAGGAAAAAAAGAAAAATGAAAAAAAAGAAAATTACATGCTTATGAAGCTTTTTATTTCTATTTATTTATTTATTATTTTTTTTTTTTGCATCGCGATTTTTTTTTTTTTTTTTTTTGTGGAATTATGTGTGGATTTATTTCCATGGATAGCTGTGATCGTCGCTGTAGTCCATGGAGTCGATCTGGTGTGATACACAGCCACTTTGGATGTACATCAGTTTTGAAAATGTTTCACCAAGAGCACGGACCTCTGGGCCTTCTTATTATATAATGTCATGGTAATTTTTTTTTCGGTGATTTTTCTGTTTTCATGGAAGTATTTAAGAAATCACTTGTCCGTGGTTGTTTTTTTTTTTTCAACTGATTTCCTGTGTCAGGAAAAAACTTTTCTTTTATCGACGGGGTGAAAACACCTACAATTTTATTTCTTTATTTTACGCCTTGATATATATATATATATATATATATATATATATATATATATATATATATATATATATATATATATATATATATATATATATATTTTACGCACCTTACGTAAAAGAAGGAATATAGGAAAGCATGAGCGTGCGTGTCGGACTTGGTCGCCACGGCCTTGCTGTGCCACAAGCTTCATCTCACCGCTTAGCGGCTTAAGATTCTTATCAATGTCCTCGATTTTTTTTTTTTTTCTGCTTTTTGTAATTAAGAAAATTTGCCGAAGCAAATCTGATGAAAGACTCCAACTGAAATTTTAGTGATTCACCGAAAATTCCACTTGACTATTTTCCTTGATTATTTTATTGAGAGTTTCAAAGTGTGTGTATGTGTGTGTGTGTGTGTGTGTGTGTGTGTGTGTGTGTGTGTGTGTGTGTGTGTGTGTGTGTGTGTGTGTGTGTGTGTGTGTGTGTGTGTGTGTGTGTGTGTGTGTGTGTGTGTGTGTGTGTGTGTGTGTGTGTGTGTGTGTGTGTGTGTGTGTGTGTGTGTGTGTGTGTGTGTGTGTGTGTGTGTGTGTGTGTGTGTGTGTGTGTGTGTGTCGTGTGTGTGAGCGTATACATATGTATACATGTATATAAACTATTTAAAGCTAGTCAGTAGTTGAGGAGAAACATTCCTGCAAAAATTTGAAACCAGATTACGATGCTATTTTTCGGTTTCTGGATATCACCTCGACCAGTGCGAGTGTAGTGACGGAGACAAAAAGTTAGCTGATATATATTGCTGACGCCACTCCTACAAGTCTAGTGTCTCGGCGCACGATTCCCGATAAGGAGGAGCTGCGGCCATCATCTTTGTGCGCGATGGTTTCTGACTTCGATCGCCTCATTATGCTCTAAGGAAGTTGGCGTGATTCCTGGGCCACGTGCGTCGCTGTCCCGGGATGCGAACGGAGGGTCAAGAGTGTGTGGATTGTGTTGGTGAGGAAGGAAAATGCCTTGAGAAAGGAGTGGATGCCGGGAGGAACATGGTGTGGGGGAGGCACGTCTTAGGAGAGGAGTGGGTCAGAGACTTAATAGTGTGGATGTTGGAGGCTGTTTAGAACAAAAGGAAGGTAGGCGTTGCTTTGAAGAATCAGTGCCAAAAAAATTAATCACCTGTTTTTGGAGAAGTATTAGCTGACAATAATATGTGAGGAACAAAGTGATGAAGTGATATTTAGTAGAGTTAAGAATAAATTGTATAACACCCATGTAAATATCATATACTGTTATGAATACTTTGGCCAGATTGTGTGTGTGTGTGTGTGTGTGTGTGTGTGTGTGTGTGTGTGTATAAGTGTTAGCCACTTTTCGTTTCTTGTTGGGACACTTCACTATATTACAAGCAAAATACTGATACTTGCTTTCCTGA
>NC_059292.1:31466542-31469042 GCF_017591435.1 Portunus trituberculatus | reverse complement strand
ATTACAATATGATTCATCATTATGAAAACAATTATTTACAACGTACGCACTTACACACACACACACACACACACACACACACACACACACTACGTAACTTCTTTGTCACAACACAGAAACAAAGCAGCAGCAGCACCTCCAGGCCACGGCTTCCCCTTCCCTTTTCTCGCCCTGCCTCGGCCTCCCTTAAGGGCCTCCTCACCCTTTTCCTGACCTTCCCCCTGGGCCACTTCCCTCCCCTTCCTACCCTCCCTTAGATAATGTCTCCCACACCGCTTTTCCTCCTCCTCGTCTCTTCTCGGTGCCCCTAGGGAGGTCCTCACGCCCGCGGCTCCTCCCTAGGGCACGCAAACGGGCGGGTGTGATGGGTGGCCTGTCCCTTGTGAACTGAAAACGTGGGCGGAGGAATGGGTGGCTTCTTACTTCCTCCCGTCTATTTTATTTTCTTTTGCTTTTTACTTTTTTTCATGGATGACTGAATAGTTTTTGTGGATTATTTACGAGTTTTATGAGTTCTTTTATCACGTGTTTTCATATGTAAATGAGCTACATATCACATGCTGTATCTTTGTTGTTTTAGCTCCTGTTGTTGGAGTTGTTCCTGGTGTGAGGAGGCAGGAAGTGTGTGGGTTAGGGAGAGAAGGCGGTGTTTTCAAGACTCTTACTCAAACACGCCTGACTCAGCGGCTTATAAAGATTAGATCACTCATTGAGCTTCTTGGAGAAAAAATAATAATAAATAAATAAAAAACCGCAGCTAAACATTGGCTCAGCAATCCTCACTATTACCACTATACCACTACCACCACATCACCTCCCACCACCTTCGCTACCAATCCTCCTCCTCCTCCTCTTCATTTTTCTCTTCCTCCTTCTCCTCCTCTTTCTCGTCCTATTCCACCACCACCACTATCACCACCACCACCACCACCATGTGTTTCATAATTACAGCATCAATATTGACCTTTTCTAACTTCATTGCAAACTTTTCTCCGCTTCGTCAACCATCACAGAAAAAGCACAAGGTGTGATGGGAAGGAACAGGGGGAAGGAGGGTGAGGGTGAAGGTTAAGGGGAAGGGGAAGGAGATAGAAGGTGAAGGCAGTGATCGTTTCTCTCACCGTCGCCTAATGATAAACTAGAAATCTTGACAATCTATCACCAGAACCATAAAAAAATACCTTTTGAAATATAAACATCTTCAACTAAAGCTTTAGGAAAGTAGTGATGGTGAGAGCAAAGCGTTTATGAATACCTGCGTTTGGCTCACGTTCTGATACATTTCTGCGTCGCACCTCCACTACACTCAAAAAGATTTTAAAGTGACATGGATTTTGTTATAATGGAGCTTCTTTTTTTACGATTCTAGTGGTAACAAGAAGAATTTTTTTTTAAATCAGGCTTATTATTTCTGTGGCCTTTGAAAATGTAGTGGTGAGAGAGCTAAGCATTTCTGAGTATGAGCTTGTAATCGGCCAGTGAGTGTCTCGTCCAGCTTACTCGTCCCACCTGTCCATCGCCTCCATCCATCGTGATTAACTGCTCTTATCATCAATCTGGCCCGGGGTTTATTTAGGGCGTTGGCATGAGTGCCGCGCCTCACTGGTGTACTGACCTGCTCTCTCTCTCTCTCTCTCTCTCTCTCTCTCTCTCTCTCTCTCTCTCTCTCTCTCTCTCTCTCTCTCTCTCTCTCTCGCTCTGTGTGTGTGTGTGTGTGTGTGTGTGTGTGTGTTTGTCTTTGTTGTGGCACTTCCTTATCCCCTCTGACACCTTCCCCCACCCACCTGCAACCTCCTCCTCCTCCTCCTCCTCCTCCTCTTGTACTCGTATCCCGTCACATCCTCTTCCGCAGTGTTGTTCTGACTCACTCAGCCCTGTTATTCTGAGTTGCTATTAATACTGTTGTTGTTGTTGTTGTTATTATTGTTGTTGCTGTTTCATTGTTATTATTATTATTATTATCATTATTATTATCAATATCATCATCCTCGACGTCGTCATAATCAATATCTCCATTATCATCATCATTGTATTATGATTGGTCCTGTTAATGGTGTTAGCATCATAAATAAGGGGCCGCCGTGGTACAGTGGAACCATGCGTGCTTTGGGGTTCGAGGGGTCTCCAAGCGCACGGGTTCGAATCCTGTCCATGGTCCGAGTGTAGGTTGGGCTTCCTCACTCGGGGCAAAGGTTTCCTAGCGGGTGGGCTTTGAGGTAGGAGGTGCCCCAAAAAGTATCCCCTTTACCCCATAAATTCCCGTGAAAAGCCCACATGGTATAAATAAAAAAATAAATAAATAAATACATCATCAGCGATTATAACACTGGTTTTTTTCATATTTTTTTTGCTTATTTACTCAATTATCTTATTTTGTTAATTTATTTGTATTTATTTGATTACACATCTTATTTTTATTGTTATGTATTCACTTATATTTTTTTTTTCACGTGGTTCACTTTTTTTTGGGGGGTGGTGTATGATTTACATAGTATATATT
>NC_059292.1:31431542-31461542 GCF_017591435.1 Portunus trituberculatus | reverse complement strand
AAGATTTATTTTAGCTTATTTGAAATCTTAATTAACACCTTTGAGCAATAATATATAAGGGATTTTCAAGTCTCATTTTTCATCTTCCTTCTTATTGCCTCCTCATCCTACCTACCAAGCTCTTTCTTCACTGCCTTCTTATAAGTTTTAATATTACTGACTTACTTATTACTTCTTCACTTACCAACCCACTGTACCAACATACATACATAATTTGCAATACACACCACGTTCACCACACACCACCACGTACCATACCCAGTTCTCCCATTTACCATCTCAAAATAAACTACACAACACAGATTACCTACACCAGCCTTCTCTATCACACACCACCAGCTCTCCAAGCCTGCTCCACCGCACACCACATCGCCACACCTGCGTCAGTCCCTCTGTGCTCCACGTAGGCCCCTTGGTGACTGCTTCCCTCACCCACTCTTACTGCTAATCTTTTACACACAGAAACTATACACTTTTTTTTTCTTTCCACTACATACCATCCTTTTGTCCTTCTTTCCCGCAAAATAAGACAAAGACAACCCATCCCCACTGTTCCATACGTGGGAGTTTGTTTCATACACACTTCCATCATGTATGCGCGTATTGTTCCCAGGTTGAAAAATATTTAAAAAAATGTATTTATCCACAGAGAAGTAAGAACACACACACACACACACACACACACACACACACACACACACACACACACACACACACACACACACCACGTTAAGGCCTCGTCCAAAAGCGGATCTCCTCGTCACAATTTAGCATATAACTCATCACCACCTACACTTACACATGTTCGTCTCTCCTCTTCTGTCTCACCTCACAACACTTTTCCTTTCCATACTCCTCCTCCTCCTCCTCCTCCTCCTCCTCCTCCTCCTCCTCCTCCTCCTCCTCCTCCTCCTCCTCTTCACTGTTACCTCGCTAAGCCAGCCCGTGATGTAACGTAAAGGCCGCCAGTTCACGGTAGCGGACCTCAGGTGTCGATTGGAAAAGCCGGTTAAGTGAAGCGTGGTGAGAGGTATACCTGCCATCCTCTCGCAGAGTATGAAAAAAATATGAAAAAAAAAATCACCAATAGTTTTCAGTGTTAGATTTAAGGTTTGAGCAACAGAGCAGCGTGGGTGTGGATGTGGGTTTGCAGGGAGGCGTTATAAGGAACTGATTGTCTGAAAGTAAGGAGGGTAGATTAGGTTAATGATCTGTTTCTCCTTTGCTCTAATATGTGTAGTAAATTTAGAACACTGTCTGCCTGTCTTCCTGTCTGGCTGTCCATTCACCAATACACCACACTGCAGGACGCGTCTGTGTGATGAGATATATGAAGAGGGATGTTAGCTGATGAATCGAATATAACGTACCCTGTTTATATTAAGATTTTGAATACACTTTTTGCATATGCTGTTTGCTTCTTTTCATATGTAGGAAGAAAATCATATTTTCTAGAAATTCAACCAATAGGCTTTAAATATTGGTCAAAACAGTCACGATTTTGCCTAATTATAACCACTCTCATTTCTCTATAGGTAGAAGACCACAAGAGTAGGCGTTCCAAGCTGCCAGATATTTTCGCAAAAAAAATATTGTGTCCCTAAAGGTTTCATGCGTGACCAGCGTTCTGAAGCTGAGCACGGATACGAAAAAAAAAAACGTAAAAAAAATCATAAACGGATTGTAATAAAAATATTTTCTGGTTCATAAAAAAATGGGTAAAGGTGGAACGAGAGAGAGAGAGAGAGAGAGAGAGAGAGAGAGAGAGAGACAGAGAGAGAGAGAGACAGAGAGAGAGAGAGAGAGAGAGAGAGAGGAGGGAAGAAGGGGGTATGGTTGGGGAGGAGCTTGGAGGGAGGCATTGCTAAATATGAGTTCACAAAACAATATCAACAAGGATGCAGGAGGCAAATTTCAGGATTGCATGCACAGAACGCGAGAGAGGTCATTGACTTCAGGAGAGCGGCGGTGGTGGTAGGATGGCGGTGGTCGTATAGGGGGTAGTGGTGGCAGTGGTAGCGATGGGGGTGGTGTGCTGAAATGATTCATTGGCTGTGGAAAACTTGGATGAGTGAGTATCATTTTCGGTCATGATAGATTCAAGACTTCAGGGGTTGAGGGAGAGACAAGGGAGGAAAGGAAGGAGGGAGGGAGGGACGGGGGGAAGGAAAGGGGAGAAGAGGAGGTGAAGGAGGGATGGAATGGATGGAATGGAGATAGAAAGCAAGAGAGAGAGGGGAGAAGAGAGGGAGGTATAGGCAGGGAATTATTGGCTGTGTGATGGAAAACTAAATTTTGCAAGGCCGTTTTCATGGCAGCCATGCGTGTGATTACCAAGTTTTTATTTGTCATGAATCCTATGGTGAAAATTCGGATGCGTACTGACACATTGAAAATCGAATGTTGACAGACAGGAGGTTGGGAGGGAGGGAGAGACGAGGGTGGGGGTAGGAGGACGGGGACAGGAGGAGATGGAGGGAAGGAAGGGAGGACTGGAAGAGAGAGAGAGAGAGAGAGAGAGAGAGAGAGAGAGAGAGAGAGAGAGAGAGAGAGAGAGAGAGAGGAAGAGAGAGCACCTATGAGCAAACACTCATATCTACATAAGTACAGACTAAAAAAAAAAAAAAAGACGAAAGGAATGTTGAGACAGGAAAAAGTTACTAGATTTCACTCGTCCCTTCCTCCACCACCAAGTGCATGACAGTCGTGGTTTATGTGAGGAATGCCACCAACAAATCATGCGGGAGTGACGGTGAGGCGACGCAAAGTTATGATTGAAAGTGATGAAGGTTGAAAGGAGGTGAGCGGCGCGGCCAGTCCTCTCAGCAGCCACGCCGGCAAGGGAATGAGCGAAGAGCAGGAGAGAGAGAGAGAGAGAGAGAGAGAGAGAGAGAGAGAGAGAGAGAGAGAGAGAGAGAGAGAGAGAGAGAGAGAGAGAGTGCATGTGCATATGTGTGTGTACGTATGTGTGTTTGTGTGCCTAAGAACTGCAGGAGAGAGGGAGAGGGAATAGAGCGGAGGAGTATAATCAGAGGGGAGGAGGAGGAGGAGGAGGAGGAGGAGGAGGAGGAGGAGGAGGAGGAGGAGGAGGAGGAGGAGGAGGAAGGGAGGAGAGGTGGAGTACTGCAATGCATGTCACGATCAATATGACTATCAGACAGTCCAAACACGTCATATTACCACAAATAACATCGTCATCATCATTAAGCCCATCAACACCACGACCACTACCACCACCACCACCACTACCACCACCGCCACCACCACCACCACCAAGAGCACAGTGCCGACAATGACTGACCGTTCCATCATTCATTACCTCGCCGACTCCTCCACCCTCCACCTCTCCTTCCCTCCTTCCCTCCTTCCCTCCTTCCCTCCCTATCGGAGTCTCGCGAACCAGATTTTCTCCCCCGGTCATGCACACACACGCACAGCCAAGACCCACTTTTTAACCCTCCTTCTCTCTCTTTCCTCCTGTTCTTGCTTCGCTTCTTCATCCTCATCCACATCGTCAATCTCATTTGTCCTCCTTTTTTTCCTCCTCCTCCTCCTCCTCCTCCTCCTCCTCCTCCTCCTCCTCCTCCTCCTCCTCCTCCTCCTCCTCTTCCTCCTTCTGGTCCTCCTGCCCTCCTCCTCCTCCTCAACTTACTACATTACATCCCTCCATTTCTTTTCCCCTCTCCCCACAACTTTTTACCCCTCCTTTCCCTCCCTCCGTTCTCGTGTATCTTCCTACCTGCCTACCTGCCTGCTAGCCTGCCTGCCTGTCTACATGCATGCCTCCCTCCCTCCCTCCCTCTCTTCATGACCTTCAACTGGTCTCACATGCGCATGACAGTATGGCTCATGGCACCCGTGCATCGACGGCGGGGAAGTGTGGGGTCCAGGAGGGAGCTTTTAGGAGTATGAGAGAGGAGGGACGGGGGCCGGGGGTAGTGGTTGAGGCAAGCAGCCAGGCAGGCAGGCAGGGAGGCAGGGAAGGAGAGAGGGGGAAAGGGACTCTGCATGACGTAAGCGAGCCGGTTTGACCACTTAGTGCCATCGCCGCTAGAGGTCCGTGCATGGTAATAGTGCAGTCGCTTTTTTTTTCTTCTCTTTTTTTTTCTTCCTTGTCCATTTATCATCTAGTCTTCTTTCACCAGTCTTTATTTTCTATCTTTACTTTTTTTGCTGTCGTATCTTTTTTTTTTTTTTATTTCTTCCTTCCTTTCTATATAGCTTCCCGTGGTGGCCAATGGGTTTGTGTGGTGGTGGTTTGGTGGTGGTGGTGGTGGTCGTGGTAGTGGTGGTGGTGATTGTGGATACAGTAATTTTTCGTGGCTTTTGTGAGTTATTATTAGCGCTACTAAGTGTGTGTGTGTGTGTGTGTGTGTGTGTGTGTAGGGCGCTACAGTATAGCTGAAAGCTTTCCGCGCGCGCGCACACACACACACACACACACACACACACACACACACACACACACAGATGATGATGATAGCGGGGAATAATACTAATTAAAATATGCAAATAATACTGATCCTATTGAGAGAGAGAGAGAGAGAGAGAGAGAGAGAGAGAGAGAGAGAGAGAGAGGTGGGGAACATAATGAGCCTCGAGCGGAGGGTCATGACAGACTGCATGACTACGTTGGTACACCGCTCTGGGCTACATTACCATGACAACGGTTACTGGACGCGCGTACCTCTGCATGACCGACCCTCCCTCCCTTCTCTTCCCCTTCCTTCCTACCTCCCTCTCTCTCTCTCTCTCTCTCTCTCTCTCTCTCTCTCTCTCTCTCTCTCTCTCTCTCTCTCTCTCTCTCTCTCTCTCTCTCTCTCTCTCTCTCTCTCTCTCTCTCTCTCTCTCTCTCTCTCTCTCTCTCTCTCTCTCTCTCCTTAACCTTGTTCTTTAGACACACCAGCTTGTGTTATCTTAGACTGCAATTTAATGATCCCTATTTTCATGCATGCATGATTTATGTTCTCTTCCTTGAAATGTGTCTCCCCTTCTCTCTCTTTCCTCCTCTTTCTCCTCCTCCTCCTCCTCCTCCTCCTCCTCCTCCTCCTCCTCCTCCTCCTCCTCCTCCTCCTCCTCGTGTCACTCAACTCACCCCATACTCCCCAACATCCAAAAAGGACTATGCGTTCCCTCATCTCTCCAGGTCTCCCTCAGTACCCCTCGCATTTTCTCTCCCTCTCCCCCTCTTCGTTTACCTTCGCTCTCCATCCACCTGTGAGTAAGTTTCCTGATATCCATCTACTCGAGGGCGCCTTACTGTCTCCTCCTCCTCCTCCTCCTCCTCCTCCTCCTCCTCCTCTTGTTTTCATGTCGTCTCTCCTCCTTCTAATGCTCCTCGCCGTCAGTTCAGATCGTCAAGAGTAGTGCTACATGTGGTCAGCTCTGTCATTTCTTTTGTGTTTTTAGTTTCAATACTTTCTCTGACCCAGTTGATGTGTTGCCGTTGTCGTCGTCTTGTTCTCTGGCGGAGGACGCGTTGTTGTTGTTGTTGTTGTTGTTGTTGTTGTTGTTGTTGTTTGTGGTGGTGTTATTGGTGTGATTTTTCTTTTTACCTTTTTTTTGTGTGTGTTTGGGTGTTAGTCAATCGGTGTGGTCTTTTTACGATCGCCCTCATCCGTGTCCTAAAGCTTAGTTTTTCATCTTGTGAATATTTCCTTTTTTGTTTTGTTTGTGTTTATTTTTTTATTTTGTTTTGCTTCCACACTTCCACTCGCAATTTTTACCTTTTTCTCCCCCTTTCCTTTCACCTTCCCTGGCTCCTCTCTCTTTCGTTCTCTCTTCTGCATTTTACTCCCCTTCTGCCTCTTTCCTTTTCCTCCTTTAACACTCTCACTCTCTCTCTCTCTCTCTCTCTCTCTCTCTCTCTCTCTCTCTCTCTCTCTCTCTCTCTCTCTCTCTCTCTCTCTCTCTCAGATATACTTTTATTTATCAATGTATCTATCTACCTATTCAATTATCTTTTTTGTTTCTCTCGAGTTGCCCTCTCCCCTTCCTTCTCCTCGTGTACGCCTCCTACACACCCTGCCCACACCCACAGCTTCTTTCGTCAGGCTTCCCGCTGCCGGCCGGTCTGATGGGTGTCGCTGCTGCACCTGACACTATCTGACGCATGACACGCCAGCATGAGGTCCCGCACGGCACTCCCATTTGGGCGCCACTCGTGCGTAAACTCCTGATTTACGGATCCATCGAGTGCATGCGTGGCTTTTCACTGCTCATGATTCCACCCCACCTTCACCTGTCCTCACCTTCACCTCCACCTTGACCCGCCACCCAGGGCTGCGCTGCTGCTGTGTGGCTGCTGGCCTGGCGGGGTGAAGGTGGGTGGTGTGGGTGTGCGTCCAGGTGGTGCTGTGTTTGGTTATTGCTTCCTGCTCTTATCTTGCTCCTCCTCCTTCTCTTTTCCCCTTCTCATTAAGCTCCTCCTTCTTCTCTTTATCTCCTCCTCTAACTTTACTCTCTTCCTGATTATGCTCCTCCTACTACGTCTCCTCCTCTTACTACATCTCCTCTTACTACTACTACGTATCTTCTCCTCCTCCTCTTCCTCCTCCACCAGCGCTACTTGGCTCTCCCGATCAACTGCTTATAAGGTCTCTCTCCGCCCTGCTCCATCTCCTCCACCTATGACGTCATCCAGGTGTACTAAGTCACCTCTTCCGGTTAAGTAATACAGAGTGGTCCACGTGTCCGTGACTCGCTTTGCATGATGTATAGCGGTGAATTGAGTAGTGTGAATCTGTAAGGAAGATAAAACACACATTGATAAGGCTAAGATGGGATGGAAAGGTGGGATATATTAATGGAAGTGCTTGTTTGTTGTCTTTTTTTTTTCTTTATTGAATTTTTTTTTCATATCTTTTTTTTTTTTTTGGTGAGATGGGGTAAGACAGAAGAAAAATCAGTGTATTGATAATTTTATATTTTCTTCTTTTTTTATCTGTCCTTCCTCTACCACCTCCACTACCACCGCTCCTACCCCCACCACTTCATTAACCTACCATACTATTACACCTGTAACTTCCCCTACCATCACCACCGATACAAGAACGGCCTCATTAGCATACTACAGCTTACCACCACCACCAACACCACCACTACTAACACACACTACGACCACTACTACCATAACCACCACTTCGCATGACCATACCGTCGCTAAACAGTTCCTTTATACTACCATGACTATCGTGCATGACCATCATTCCCGCTCACCCTCCCCTATCAGTTCATGGCCGTATAGAAGCAATCTCATGACGCTATCAGTGGCAATACTGCATAGATTTTTCCCCCTCCCGCCTCTTTGCCACCAGTGCATGGCAGGAGTGCATGTGGGGCGCCCCTCTGTCTTCCCTACCCGCTGTCATCCTCCTCTACCTCCTCCTCCTCCTCCTCCTCCTCCTCCTTTTCCTCCTCCTCCTGGCCGCCCTCTAGCTCGCGCATGGCAGATACCAGCGGGATCTACTATGGCAGCGCTGGTCCGAAGAACGTATGGAGGGACAGGGGGAGGGGAGGAGGGACATTCACCAAATCGCAACGTTGGTCCACCACGCGTTTTAATAAATGCTTTGGCGCAAGGCTGGCAATTTGGTGCACCCCATAATTGGGAATCCGATCTCCACATCCCCACCCTAGAGAACCACCACTGCTACCACTACCTCCACTACTACCGTTAACACCACCACTGCCACCACCACCACCTCCTCCTCCTCCTCCTCCTCCTCCTCCTCCTCCTCCTCCTCCTCCTCCTCCTCCTCCTCCTCCTCTTCCTCCTCTTCCTCCTCCAAACCCTTGTCTCCTTACCTCCTCTGCGTTCCCAATCTTTAAATCTTGTTTCCACACCCGGAGATCTCTCGCCTCCACTTCGCGTCCCTATGGCTCCACTCCACATGGCAGCAACACTTCTTCTTCCACCTCCCACGTACGCTATTGCCCTTTTCTTCCCCAAACCTGAGCTCCTCCGCCACACCGCGTTTCTGAAACCATTAACACCATTTTCACTCACATCTTCACGTCCCATCAAGTTGGATCCCTCTCAGCTTCCCCGGCAACACTCACGTCCAGGGAGACTCACCTATGCTTCCTATAATGCACCGTCAATACGAGTCACTTGGAAAAGAAGAGTAGAAACATGAAACCGATACAGTAACGGTACACTTTAGAACTATTGTTATGAGCCAAACGTTGCAGAGTTGCATAGCTTCTCGAAATTCCTCATTCATAGCCCCCTCCTTGCCCCTCGAAAAGAAGGGCTGCAGGAAAACTGAAAGTGGAAAAAAAACATCGACAAACAAACACGAAGAGGAGTCGTTGTCGCGTCGCAAACTCGCGCATCTCTCTCTCTCTCTCTCTCTCTCTCTCTCTCTCTCTCTCTCTCTCTCATCGCTGCCGCTTGAATACAACGCACCCCTTACTGTCTCTGTTCATATAGCAAATCCTGCAGTCATCCTATACATTGCCTCCGAATGATCCTACTCAGAATAAAATAAACTTTTCCCTGAGGTAGGCAGAGCGATCAGTGAGCCCGCGACACTACCTCTTCCTCTCCTCTCCTCTTCCTCCACCTCTTCCTCCCCTTGCACCTGGTTGGTGTTTCCAGCGCCATCTGTTGGTGCGAGATTCACCTTACTCCCGCTCAGGACCCCCTTCCGCCCCGCCCTGCCCCGCCATCCCTGTTCGCCCCTGCCGCTCCACACTCGCTCACGTCGTACCCACTGACAGCTTTACGGGAAAGGAAAAATGGTAAAGCCTGTATCAACGGAATAGCTAAGGCCGAAGTGTCTCCATGGAGGCAGAGGTAAATGAGATAGTGATTTCTCTCTCTCTCTCTCTCTCTCTCTCTCTCTCTCTCTCTCTCTCTCTCTCTCTCTCAGCAAGCTTTTGAGACTGAAATTCAATCATCACAAGAAAAATAGACCGGATCGTTATGTGTGTGTGTGTGTGTGTGTGTGTGTGTGTGTGTGTGTGTGTGTGCATGTGCGTGTGTGCGTGTGTGTCTGGTCAAAGTATATGCGATGATGTATTGCGCTGTGAACCATTTGTCTTTTGTCCCCCTTTCACATAGCAAAATTCATATAAGGTGTCTTGTTGCAGGAGTGGTCAGTCGCGAGGTGGTGATGGTGGTGGTGTTGGTGGTGGTGGTGGTGGTGGTTGAGAAAGGACTGAGGGGGGGAGGGAACAAGTCTGGCAGTGGTAATAGGGAGGGTTTCACGGTGAAAAGTGGAGGGAAAGGGAAGAGGGGGCATGGTTATTTAGGGCGGGGTCTAATGGGGGGAGGAGCTTGCGCTGGGGTATGTTAAAGAATGGGGGAGAAGGGGGAGAAGATGGTGTGAAAAGTGGTAGGGTGGGTAAAAAGACGGGGAGGGTCTGGTTGGATGGGGTATGCTAGGAGGGTACGTTGGGAGGGAACATTTGGGGGGACATGTGTGATTGAGAGGGTGAGGTGAGGGGGGGTGAAGGAACGGGGGGCAGGCGGTGACTTGAGCAGTGGTGGACGTGAGGGTTGAGCACTAAGACGACGCACTAATTAAATCGTAAGTAATATTTTAGGCTTTCATATACGTAACTAATGATTTGTTGAAGTCTTGGTCTAAGCACCGTGGCTTGCCGTGTCACTCTGTCCATCTAGGTGATGATGATGTGGTGGTGATGGTGGTTGTGGCGACGTGGTCCTTTTGAAGCGATCATGATCGGTTCTTTATATATAATTTTCTTTTGAGCCACATCATGTTATAGGTAAAGGATTCTGAATCTTTTCCATCAGAATGTGTGTGTGTGTGTGTGTGTGTGTGTGTGTGTGTGTGTGTGTGTGTGTGTGTGTGTGTATGTGTATGTGTCTCGTTCCGTGGCCGTGTTGCCTCCCTCCCGCCGCCGTGACAAGCATCGCCGCGAGCCTGTGGAGTCAGTCTAATGCTTTCCTCGATTTAGATTAAGAAATTGATGCTAATCAACCATGACTTTACAGTATACTTATTCCTTCCTTTTCTCTCCTTCTTATTCCAGTGAAAGTTGCCATCACTGTGAATATACCGTACGATAATTTTTTTTCTTAATATAGCGATCGAAAACAACTGTCGGATGCATTGGCAGAAAGGATTATTTGAGGTAGACTCACTGACGACAGTTTTCATTCAGCGTCTTGGGACGGTCTAATCTCGGTGTGTCTATATGCTTATTTCTGATTCCTCTCTCATCTCAGTGATATCTATCGCCTTTTGTCGTCGTCATCGTCGTCGTCGTTGTCGCAATCCACCTTTTCCTTCTCTTCAACCTATCCTCCTCCTCCTCTTCCTCCTCGTCATCATCATCATCATCAGTATCATCATCAAAGTCATCATTGTCATCATCAACATCATCACCTCACCACCACCAAAAGTATTCTCGTCATCAATCACACATACTGGCAAGAAAGTAAATCTGCATCATACAGGCGGCTGCTGGGTATGTCCCAAGCGTAGCAAATCTCACACTCGTACTGGGTTTACTTATGGGAGCAAGTGACCCTTGAGGAAGATATTTTGTTTGTATCATGCTTGCTTATGTATGTATCTATTTACTCATTCAGTTGTTGTTTATTACTTTTTATTTATTTATCATTTTACTGCAACATTTTATATTACATTGTGTGCATTTATGTGTGAGCCAGTCAGTAAATGGACTAGTGCTTCATCCCAGGTAACATGTAAGAATTACAAGCAAATTGTTTATTTGGAGTTGTCTTTTCTTTTCTTGATGATTTAATTGTCGAACTGATATAACTAATGATAATACAGAAAATACTAGTATTCCAAAGGAGAAAATTTTTTTTTTTCATTTAGAATGTCAGCTATAGTTACATGTTCTTCAGGAATCATTGGTAGCAATTTTGTGTGTGTGTGTGTGTGTGTGTGTGTGTGTGTGTGTGTGTGTGTGTGTGTGTGTGTGTGTGTGATGTAAAATATTTAAAGACGTTTTTAGAAGTAGTACTTAGCCAATCTCAATTTCGAAATAAGTATCAGTCACGTGGGATTGCTGCCACAATAGTTATGTACACTCCGACGTCATTTCATTCCCAAATGACGTGTGTGTGTGTGTGTGTGTGTGTGTGTGTGTGTGTGTGTGTGTGTGTGTGTGTGTGTGTGTGTGTGTGTGTGTGTGTGTGTGTGTGTGTGTGTGTGTGTGTGTGTGTGTGTGTGTGTGTGTGTGTGTGTGTGTGTGTGTGTGTGTGTGTGTGTGTGTGTGTGTGTGTGTGTGTGTGTGTGTGTGTGTGTGTGTGTGTGTTCAATGTGTTCATACATATATATATATATATATATATATATATATATATATATATATATATATATATATATATATATATATATATATATTGTGTGAAATGGTAGTTTGTATGCGTGTATGCATTCATGTATCACTGTACACTTACACACTTACACACTCATGCCTGTCCATCCAATCAGTCAAGAGGCCAGTGCACGAAAAACTCTGTGGGAGTGTCACTCCTGTACGGACCCTCCACGAAGCAGGTCTGAAGGTCCCTGAAGTCCGGTTTTGGGGGTCGTGGCAGGCATGCGAGGTGGGGGGCTGCGGCAAGGGAGTCTAGGTTGCCGCCGTGCCATGGTTCGGAATAGGGAAGGGGAAGGATGAAGAGGAAGTATGAGGCGGGGAGACGACGAGGAATGAGGAAGAGATCAGGTAGATATTTGGAGCAGGATTAGGATGAGGAAAAGAGAAAAAACTACATCTAATAGAAAGACGAAGTGTAGCAGCGCAGCACACCGCCTTGCGTCTGGCTCAGGAATTATATGCCTGGAGAGAGAGAGAGAGAGAGAGAGAGAGAGAGAGAGAGAGAGAGAGAGAGAGAGAGAGAGAGAGAGAGAGAATTATTATAAACATTGATATCGTGTACCATGCACTCTCAAACAATAATAGCCAAGTCGTGCACGATGAGAGCACTCCACAACGACAGTATTAAGTTCAATAAATTCTTATCATTGTTTTCTTTACAAGCACCGTGTTCTTCTAATTTTTTCTTCTCTCTTTTCCTCTGCATTCTCTCTGATGAATGACTGTCACTGTCTATTTGCCTTTACAGGATTATTTTTGTAATATCTACATACAATTATGATTTTTTTCACTTTAATAAAACTGTCAATTTCCAATATCAATATTACTTTTACTCATATCAAATATCCTTTTACTATTGTTTATCTTTTCTCTTATTTTTTGACATAATATTGTATCCACCCGTTGTATCGGTCCCTTTAAGGTATTAAAATGGGCACCTACAAACGTTATTTTTCAGTAAGGTTAATGTATGTCATCTCCTGTAATCAATGGTGTGCACATTGAAAGTTTTGTTCAGTATGTTTCCAGCACATCTGTCAATCGCACCTATAGAAATATTCATTTAGTCATTTCCTGCAGCCACTCGTACACACCCAGCGCTGATGAGAGTGTTAGTAAATTAGCCAGTATCAGTTTGTGTTAAGACCTTGAAAAGACAGCGGCGGTGAGCGTGTTCTTGGCGCCCATAAGAGGCAGATGAAGGTAATAGGTTGCCTCAGGCGGCTCAAGGGCTCTTAGATGCTAGACTCTTCTGTTTGCTCTCCTCTTCCTCCCCTGTTTACCGCGGTTCCTTTCTCGACTTCTTTTTTCTTTCCCTTTCTTTAACGTTTGTGGTTGCGCCTTTGGCCTCTATGTTTCTTCCTTCCTTCTCCGTTGCCCTCCACCTCCTCGCGTCGCGCCTCCAACATCCGTGATTATGTATTGTTGCATCTGATCATAGTTTTTTGTGGTTCCTCAGCAGCAGTTTTCTTATTTCTTTTTTTTTTTTTTCTGTCTCTAGTACTCTTGGTTTACCACTCTGCGTTCAGTGTGGCCTTGATGTCCTACGATGATTTTGATATTTTTCTATTTGTATATATGTATTTTTGTCTCTTTACCCATTTCTCTCTCTCTCTCTCTCTCTCTCTCTCTCTCTCTCTCTCTCTCTCTCTCTCTCTCTCTCTCTCTCTCTCTCTCTCTCTCTCTCTCTCTCTCTCTCTCTCTCTCTCGTGTCATTTATTAATCATGCGATTCCTCCTCTTTCGTGCTCCTCGTTCTCCTTTCCAACCCTTTCTAGTAGTACATTTTTCGTGTGTTACACGTGTTTCTCCTCCTCCTCCTCCTCCTCCTCCTCCTTCTCCTCCTTCTCCTCCTTCTCCTCCTCCTCCTCCTCCTCCTCCTCCTCCTCCTCCTCCTCCTCTTCCTCCTCCTCTTCCTTCTCCTCCTCCTCCTCCTCCTCCTCCTCCTCCTCCTCCATCTCCTACTTCCATCTTCCTCCTTTTCCTTTGACTACTCCATCGTTATTTACATGTTGAACATCAACTCCCACTCTTGTCTTTCTCCTCCTCCTCCTCATCCTCCTGGTTCCTCTCATCTCCTCCTCCTCTTTACCCTTGTCATCCTCCTCCTACTTGAAGATTATTTTCCTTTCTTACACCAATCCCTTTCCACCTTTACTGGCACCGTCCTCCTCCTCCTCCTCCTCCTCCTTCTCCTCCTCTTTCTCCTCCTTCTCCTCCTCCTCCTCCTCCTTCTCCTCCTTCACTTAGCGTACAACTTGACGTCATCATTGTCCTGCTTGACCTGTTGTCTCCTCTCCGTCTGATCTCATTCTTCCCTCTTCTTGACTACTTTAAGTTTCTTGTTTATTTCTTGCTTTCTACCTTATTTTTACCGCGACTCTTTCTTTTTCTTCTTCTTTTTGTGTTTGTTCCTTGCACTTCCCTTTAGCTTCTATTGACCCTTCCTCTCATCTTAGTGTTATTGTACTTATTGTTTATTTATCCCCTTTCTGTTGTTTTTGTTGTTGTTGTTGTCCTTCATCTTCTTGGTGTTATTGTTGTTTCTGTGTTGTTCTTTTAAAGTCATTAAGTGTTTATGTTGTTTTGGGATGATTGTTCTTATGTATCTTTTTTTTTTTATTCTTGATTTTTATTCATCCTTGCTGTCTTAATTTCTGGTGATGCTGATTTTTTTTTTTCTCCTATAACATTTAAGTAAATTTTCTCTCTCTCTCTCTCTCTCTCTCTCTCTCTCTCTCTCTCTCTCTCTCTCTCTCTCTCTCTCTCTCTCTCTCTCTCTCTCTCTCTCTCTCTCTCTATTGCCTACTGTTTTCCTTTGTTTTCTCTTTTCACTCTGCTGGGATGTCCGTAGTTTCATGTTTTCTAGTCACAGATAAAGACACGCACATGTAATACTAAGGGATAAACAGCCTGTATGTTTAGGGCGTGGGGACGACCTTCTGACAAAATATATGTACGTGGTCAGATACTTCTAAGATTTTTTTTTTTTTCATTACTGGTTAATTGAAAAAAAAAATAAATGACGAGGGAATACACCTCAACTTGTGCATGCCTGCCAGTATTGTTTTATTGCCATTAAAAGTTATTTCAGCTACCCTACTATTATTATGAACTACCAAAGTTAACCTTGCATAATTTCAAGGTATTGTTACCCGTACGTACGAATTTTTCTTCCTGTTTTTTTTTTTTTATTTATTTACTTATTTATTTATTTGTATATGATTCATTGGTGTAACACACCTTTTGCATCTTGAAATAAATAGCTCTTATTTACTACAGCTTTTAGTTATCAATTTCTTCTTTGTATTTATTTGTGTAAGCTCTCTATGTATGATGTATCTACTTCGACATTATCTTATTTCCGCAACACCATTTCATGCTGCCAGCCTCGTAATGCTCGCTGCTTGTGATTCCCCTCAAATTAGAGCCACATCCGCCTTCTTGTCTCCTTTAGGTGTTGGTATTCTTAGGGAAAATAGTGTTCATATAATATTCCCAGTGGTATCCTTGAAAAGTCATAACTACCTCAGATTTTTGTATTTACGTTTTTGTGTCCTACTGTCGTGTGGTTGGCACCACAAGTATTACTAGTTATTCTTACTCCTCGGTATATATATATATATATATATATATATATATATATATATATATATATATATATATATATATATATATATATATATATATATATATATATATATATATATATATATATATATATATATATATATATATATATATATATATATATATATATATATATATATATATATATATATATATATATATATATATATATATATATATATATATATATATATATATATATATATATATATATATATATATATATATATATATATATATATATATATATATATATATATATATATATATATATATATGTATGTATATATATATATATATATATATATATATATATATATATATATATATATATATATATATATATATATATATATATATATATATATATATATATATATATATATATATATATATATATATATATATATATATATATATATATATATAATATTACATTGAAATGTACAGAATCAAAGTAAAATAGGTAAGATTGAATTATATTGCGATGGATGAGATCACCTACTTAGCCTTATCTATCTATCTATCTATCTATCTATCTATCTATCTATCTATCTATCTATCTATATATATATATATATATATATATATATATATATATATATATATATATATATATATATATATATATATATATATATATATTGGCGAATGCATTCCTAAAGGTAGTTAGCGTGGTTTTCATTTCACCCTCATGAAGAGAGAAGTAAGAGAAGTGTCACTCAGCCATTGTGTTCAAAGGCAATGGTGGATATTTAGAGGTGTCTATTACCTGGTCCTTCATTCAGGTGTCATCGCACCGGTAGCGTCTGGTTCGACTTGTTCCCGGCATCTACAGGAGCTCCCATGTGTGTGTGTGTGTGTGTGTGTGTGTGTGTGTGTGTGTGTGTGTGTGTGTGTCATCCATGCTGGATATCGGATGAGGTATCAGGATGGCGACGAAGCAAGCACACCTTCCTAATGGCGAGTCGCTGTTCTGTAAAGGTTAAAGTTAGCATTGTCGTCTATTCTGGGCCTATTGATCACTGTGTCAGTCTCAGGGCGCCTCCTCGACACGCTGATGTAATTACCCGATAGCTTCATTTCTCAAATTTAGTTTCTCATCATCCGGCTGACGTTTTCTATGTAATGCGAAAAGGATTTGCTTATTTTTCTTTTTGCCTGGAAGTCAGGGATTGCTGTGTACGTAATGTAGTGATTGCATTCTTTACAAATATTTGGTATCAAGGTCTTATACAAGAAAGATGTTGAAACATTGGTAGTTTAATTATTAGTATTTTTGTGATTCATAAAATATTGATCCGTGTTTTTGCTATTCTCCCCTTAAGAAAATGCTTCATATAATTTTTTTTTTTTCTGAAAGTAGTTTGGTATTGTGTGCGTTATTTTCATTTTCATCATTTGAGTTTCCAAGTTTATTGCTTATGAAACCTATTTTCCAATGAAAATACTAAAGGGTCATTAGAGCACATTCCCCTGTGGGAAACCATCAAGACTCATATCGCTTCATACCGCTGCTTAAAAACTAATTAATAAAAATAGTCTAAGAAGGAAAATAGTCTTGCACATTGCGTCCTCAGACGACATGTGTCTGGTTCAGGATTTACAAAACTGCTTTTATGTGACCCCAGTCAGCCTTCTTGGGGCTGCTTGTCGGTGAGATTCGTCGGACCTCCCCGCGCACCGATCGCTTCTCCAGCCGCCGCGCCGATTGTCGCCGCCACAAGCTTGCCTGGCGGCACCTCCTCACCCCGTATTAGATAGGCACCAGTATCGCCAATCAGAGTGTCATTATGATGGCGTCGCCTCTAATAATCTGCCTTGACTTTCCATGGACAGTATTTCTGTTTTCCTGAGCCCTTCCTGTAACGAGTTGGCCCCTGTGCCCCAGCAGCAGCTGCATGGCGTATGGCCTTCACTTGTGGTGTGTTCTACTCCCTGTTTGCCATCCACCTGAATATTTAGTTGGCTTGATTGTTGTGCTCTGCCTAGGCCGTGCTTCCCCTCGAGTGTTCTGAGTGCTACACAGAATCCCTGTGCCTGCCTTAGAGGAAAAAACAGCTTTTTTCTGTTTTTGCTCAGAAATTTAAAAACTTTGCATTAAGCTATTTTTTCTCATTGATTTGAATTGCACACAATATTTTGTTATTTGTCAGCTTTTTTTTTAATGTCATATTATTGTTCTGTAAATATGATTGTAAGCGTTTGTAATATTTATTTCGTCAGAAATTCTGTCTTTGTAATATATTTATATATTTATTCTTAATACAAAGTCTGCAATATTTCATCATTTTACCTCTAACACTAACACTGTTTTATACCATCAGTATATTCTTGTAACATACTATATTTGATGTATAGTTTCCTGTTTCATTTACTGATGAGCGTACCTTTAGATCAAGCTTAGAGTTCATATTTTTGAGTGGCAAGTACAGTTGCTATGCAGCAGGATTGTTTTTGGTAGGTAGCAGCCAGGTAATAATTATCCATTAAATTCAATTTCTTATTTTGTTTTATCCATCGATCAAAATGATAAAAAATAAAGTTTGAATTACGAATTTTGATGTTTCCAAATATACTAAAGAACAAGCATAAGGAGAGAGCTTCTAAATGTCAGCCACGTCACTTCACTTTTGAGAGAGAGAGAGAGAGAGAGAGAGAGAGAGAGAGAGAGAGAGAGAGAGAGAGAGAGAGAGAGAGAGAGAGAGAGAGAGAGAGAGAGAGAGAGAGAATATCGCGCACGCACACACACACACACACACACACACACACACACACACACACACACACACACACACACACACACACACAGACACACACACACACACACACACACACTCAATGACAAAGCCTCACAATAGCTCACAACTTTCTATATTATTAAAGACAAATGAACTATACCGTTAAATTCCTGAATCTACGACATCAGTCGCCTGGTGCAAGCAAGCGCACGTGATAGTAGTCGTGACAGAATATTAACAACAGAGGTAGATTATTCTCACCTGTGGTTATCTTCATTTAGAAGACAAAATAGAACACTGACATTTCTGTATATATGTTAAATTCATCAATATCTATCACCATCCAAATAAGTTGTAAATGCAAACATGAACATGAACATCCTTAGGATATATTTATAATATAATAGTGGATAAGGTGGTGAGCGTGGGATCGGGCTGATGTCCCTGGGTAGGTTCGAATCCCACCACTTATCACCTTGAAACTTTGTCATTTATCGAGTGGTTGAAAGTTACCGACTTGTCACCATGATATCCCGGTTCTAGGTGGAGGTGTAATTGCCTTATACCAAAGATGCGCTTGGGTGGTGATATATATATATATATATATATATATATATATATATATATATATATATATATATATATATATATATATATAAACAGTTACCATATACAAAGAATACCACTCATAAGTCACTTGTCGAATTTTTTTGTTAATCATTAGCAAGAAACTCCCACTAATAATCTACATGAGTGTCACCCAGATTATGTAAAAATGTGAAAATAATATTTTTTTGTACTGAACGTAATGAACAACCTTATTCGTTAATTAATTTATTGCATATAATTCTAAGATGTTTTAGTTACCTTATTTTTGTCTTTAGAGTGACTGTAGCAAGAACAGTAGATTATTTAGTTTCTTAACTTGAAACACACATAAGAAAAGATAGAATCTATATACAAACTCACAATCCTGAAAGATTTATTATCTCTTCAGTGTGAGACTGAGGGAAACAGTTCGCCTCTTAAAAATATATGATGGCATGAATATTATCATCCATGTTGTCTGTCGCAAGCACAAGAAATAGAACAGTTGTCTCCTCAGTTAGTGGTGTTGGTGGTGTACGATACTTGACACCACGCGCACAGTTCCGTGATACGAGGCTCTGAGGGCTTACTAGAGAACTGGTAATTATTATTGCGTAGATTGCTTATCTCTAAGTACCGTTTGTGATTTGTCTTGAGGGTACTACCTCATCGCGCAGACCACCACCTACACGTCAGCCTGCTCATGTCTAAAATTGTAGGTCCTCTTGCTCATCGACCTCAAAGTTCCTCTTGTTAGTAATATAAGCATGTATCATCTCCATTATCAACAGCAGTAGCAGCTCATATATGTACACTCTCTCTCTCTCTCTCTCTCTCTCTCTCTCTATATATATATATATATATATATATATATATATATATATATATATATATATATATATATATATATATATATATATATATATATATATATATATATGTATACATATGTGTGTGTGTGTGTGTGTGTGTGTAGTTCATTATAACCTTTGGCTAATATATAGTGTGCCATGTGGTAGTCTTCTCATCTTGTTTCGTCAACAGATATCATTACAACTTTCACGCTCACTCAAAGACCGCAAGAGTTTACCAGACTGTCAGAAGACGACTATGAGTATTGTGTTAAATATCAATCACTACTATATGTGAGCTATTTGTTGATCAACTCGGCTCGTGAAAGTGGATGTGTGCATACTTCCACAAGGCGCTGAAGAGAGTGGCAATGTGGATAGATGATTGTGGTTGTATTGATGACCAAGATAATGACTGTAAAAGGATATTCATTGAGAACTTCATCAAGCTTTATGGATGTAACTGTTACTAATGAATATTTTCTTTGGTTGCAGGTATGTGCCAAGATGTGCTTGTGTGGGTGACTGTCACTTGAGGCGCCCAGGTGAGTGTTAACACTTACTTTATTCGTTGTGGTGTCGCAGTGCTGCACACACTCCACCATTGTGTTTGTAAGTTTTATCTTTTTATCACACTGCATTACCAAGAGAGGAAGGATTGTTCGTGACAACGACATAGATGTACCAACTAGTCCTTTGCCTAAATCTTTATGGTGCCACAGTCTTCCTACTGTTAAGCAGCTCCTCCATATGGAGAACTTTCACTTCATATTTTTGTTATATTATTGCATTCCTTAAATTGTGAAGGAAGCGTGAGAAAGCATATTTTATCAAGTGAGCTTATAGTTGGCAGGAATTTCCTCTTTTGACACAAGAACAAATCAAAAAATTTAATATGCGAATAAAAACTGACTTTTTTTTTCTAAATACGACTGAAGTTAGATTCTGCAACGCTAGAATTTTACAATTCATGTTTTCTTATTTGCGTGTCACGTCAATAATGCTCTAAGAAATTATTTGGTCAATCGTTTTTCCCGACGATGGCGCCGCGACGCCTGGTGCGTGCCGCCGCTACCCTGCGCCTCGCTGTGAGACGTAATAACGATTGCAGGTGAACGTGATACTGAAAATATCACTTCAGTTGCCTTGTTTCCACTTGAAATTATCAAGTGTGTGTTAGAAAAACACACCTAATCAACATTAAGTTGTAAGGTCTGCACGGAGCATGCACCTGTGTTCAGGAAACTAACAAATATGAAATATGAATTGACAAATACGAAGAAAATTTTTATGAGTATGTTTATGACTGAAAATCCTCTATGTCCTCCATATTCACAAGCACTGTTTTCAGGAGACATCATACAATTATTATGTAATTGCATTCTTTACATAAAAAAGGTGTGTTGTTGGTAATGATTTTCTATCGGTAACCTAAATGACTGACAGGGTTGTTAGCAGTGTTGCCTTGCTCTCATGTATCAGGCCGTAGTAGTGTTATTCCGGCGTGATGTTGCGCAGCTGTCAGTATCTCTTTATTGATCATTATTTTTTTAATCTATCATTTAACTTTCCAAAATACAGTATAGTGTGTACAATACAGGAGCAGGCATAAACGTGCATGCGAGTGACATTATTGAAATTCAGCTGTTGATGAGTGTCAGTTTTATTTTTCATTTAGTATTTTTTTTAACATCGTGCTATTAGTTTGAATGTTATGACATCATGAAAAATTCAACATTGTTTTCAGTGATTAGACAACTCCCAAAGCTTTATTTTATTTTAAATTATTTCCTTAGTATGTAGCGCCTATATTGGAGGCCTGCACATGTATATTTGATTAATTGTTTCATAATCCCAGAAATCTCTTGTACCAATTTTGAATCAGAAAATAACCAATGTTTACTGTTCGCCCATTATAGCAGAAGATCTAACCTGCGAGTGAAATCCCAGAATGCAATGAGGAATACATCTTAGGATGAACGGTTACTCTATACCTGGCTCCTGAAGCTGCTATTGAATAACACTGGTGTGAGATGAAGGGCTTTTCGCAAACAAATTAGTATCATGAGTAATTCATTCTTTTTCTTTTCTAGTGATGAGGAATATTAGGTAATGAGAGTATATCATTCTTATGTGATTATTGACTAACAACAGGATAACGGAAACTTAGGAACACCAAAGAGCAAATGAATAGGAGAGATATGTGCACAGTATATGTTGATAGACAAATAAGGAGCATCATGGATTATTATATTAAAACTAATGCCAAATTTGTTGGTATTTAGTAGCAATGGTTATAGGATGCAAACCATATTGTGTGATCGTATTGGATGTGGACCGGGTGGCAGCTCTGTGATAGGCACGCGGCCAAGCCAAGGCACGTACGTAGATGTGGGACTAGCGAGATGTGAGATGGAACAGAAACGAACTGGAGGTTGCGACCAACGAGATGAACGTGAGTGGGAAACATTTGTGGATTTTTTTTCTGATTTAGAATAGAAATAAACGTTAGTGGTGGAGCTGGTAGCATTGATGATGGTGAGGGTGGTAGTGGTGCTGATGACGATTACGATGGTGACTGAATCAAGAGGGAAGAATGAATACGTATAACTCAACACACAAGCCGTCATGAAATGCGCACTATAACACTGTCGTGATTCTATTTTAGGAGCTTATCCTTCATCTGATAGATTTAACTTTTGATGTTATTGTTGTTCATGTTGTTATCATTAGTATTAGTAATATCATTTATTGCTATTATCATTATTTACCTTTTGATGTAATATTTGTTTATTTATGTAGATGTATTATATATGCATGCAAAAAATAGTTTCAGCTTTCATGTGGCGAGCATGTTGTCGACACAGGTTTGGTGTAGCTGTGTGTATGTGTGTGTGTGTGTGTGTGTGTGTGTGTGTGTGTGTGTGTGTGTGTGTGTGTGTGTGTGTGTGTGTGTGTGAGTGGATTTGATGATTGATAATCCGGACAGAGAAACTGGATCTGGTGATGTTTTGGGTGAAAATACCACTAAACATCTGGGCTATGTTGTGTGTATTTATTGGCAAAGATGTAGTGTGGAGTTTCTCTAGTTAGAAATGTTGGAGATTATGGATTTTAAGTGAAAAGATCGTGTTTTTTTCGGTTGGCAAGTAATACTTTATGTTGGGAAACTGCTGTGGAGAGAAGAGAGAATGTATACTTGCAGCAAGATAAGGCACGACTGTCAAGAGCTTCGTGCCGTGTGCTGTGGAGGAAGGAGTACCATTATGCCTTGCAGAAGTATGGGTATGCTGATTAGTGCTGCTTGTAATGCGTAGAGAGAACCTTCCCTGCTCCGTGCTAAAGCTTTCTTAGCAGTACTGTGCCCCGGAGTATACTTATAAGGCAGAATTATCACACACGGCAGACGTGGTGATAAGAAGCATGTTTTTTGTAGAATTATGTTGATTGTAAGTTGTCAGTAGTTAGTTCGGTGTTTGGTGTTCTCAAAAGTGATCCCAGTGTCACTTTTAATATTAAGTCATAGTTACGAGTATCTTAGTATTACATATTGGAAAATATTGGAATAGCCAATATAGTGTTATTAGTAGTTTTTAGTCCATGTTATAAATAGTATACGAGTTCAGTATTACGTAGTTTGACTGTTATTCATCTAGAGTTATAGCATAAATCACTTCAGTCACTGCCACTATCATCATTATCATCATCACCACCATCCTCTATGTTTCAATGTTACATCACAAAACATTCACTTATGTGTTCTGTGTTGTGTTGTCACCGTAGTCGAGTGTGTGTAGCAATACACTCATCGATGTTACAGAGAGTGTTTCACGTCACCTCAGCGTGATGTTTTGCCTCTCATAAGTGTTGCATGTCTCGGCAATAGTCAACTGTCTGTTGCTGAAAGAAAATATTATATGTTTAATTTTAAGTTTGATGTTGTGTTGTGTTGTGAATTCTGTGTTATGCGCGCCTTCATATCATTGTTATGGTGTGATAATGGTGCGTTCAGTAGTTAGTTGTCTTAAATGTTCGATGTAATACTTGGTGTTAGTGTTGATGGCTATTATGGCCTATCCAACACATGTGGTGGTTATTCAGCCACATTTGCTGTTTTAGTAATCAGTTAAATGTTCGGTGTTGTAACGTGTTGTGTTGTGCTGTGTTGGTGTGGTAACACTTCGGTGTTGCGTATCTTTGGCGTTGTGCTGTGTTGGATGCATCTGTGTTGTGTCTTATCAATGTTGTGTTGTTGTGTTTAGTCAGGCCTTCATTGTTCATTATTGTTGTGTTATGAAAATTCAATGTTGTAATAGTAATTTCACTATTTTATTGATATAATTACGTCAACTTAGATTAATATTGCATGTAACGCAACATCGGTGTGACGTTGTGAAACTGCTGAGTTTCACAATCATCATCTTAGGTTAGCAGTAGTTAGTTACTTCTTTTTTATATTTACGTTTTCGTGCGAGCAAACTATTTCATGATTATGCTTGTATATTTATTTCCAACGTTAGCTTGCGCCTTATAAGAGAAGACAAAATTATTGTTGTACGTTACTAATTATTTACTGCCGGAAAATATTAGCATCACTGGTCGCTATTTTTACCGCCCTTTATCTGCCATGTTATGTCAGGGTTCGATTCTCTGCTGGCACTCGGCGGACTCAGGCATCCATCTCTCTGGTAGTGTTGGAGATAAACGGGTACGTGAGAGTTGGTGAAGGAGCATGTAGCAGAGCATTATCATGTGAGACGTGTGGTAGCTTGGGCGATGCTGTCTGTGTCGCGATACAGTAAGTGAACACCGAACCAATAGTAAGGTGATAGCTGCGGGATGAACGCGAGGTGGCGTGTCTTCTGACAAACACGTATGTTTTCCATATTTCATGCCTTAGTTAAATGAGGATCTGCTGAGTGGATTGTTAAGTCTGTATGTCAGGAATTAATAATAAAGTGCAAAATTAATGTGTTGCTCTGGATTGTACCATATCCACTGGCAGGAAGGCGCCGCGCGTCATGCTGGTTTTGGCAAGGTGGTGTCGTGAAGGAAGACTCATGTTTGCCGCATCATTCATGTGCAGCTAACGCAGTGCTGTAAGAGCTAGACATATCAAATATGTCTCCTGAAACAGTAGTAAAGACATTCTTAGAGGACCCTTGTACTCACAAAACGACCCAGGCAACGCTTTTCGTTAGTTCCAAGTTGTGTGCGTTCCAAAGTGTCCTTGATCTATCCTAAGTGGAATGAGGGAGTGCACACCTTCCTGTTGCACGCTTATAGTTAGATGTGGGATCTTTGGTTGAAGCGATTGGCTGTGGTTTCCTACTGAGGAAGAGTTTAGCACATAAATTACTGTTTTCCGCTGCTGTAGTTGACCAGCTTCGAAAAAAGAATGAAATTTTACTTGCCTCCTCTGACTTGAGGAAGCTTGCGATTGCTAATGTCTTAACGATACTTTAATAAAATTGCATTCTGCTGAATTATGTGAGGTTTTGCTGAAGGCTGTTAAATCAAACGCAGTTATGATAATTTTTGTTACATTGAAGAATAAATTTGAAGCATTGTTGTTAGAATAGCAAGGTTTTCACCACTTGATATTTGGCCATTACATGTTACTGGTTTTATACATTGCAATGGTCAGGGAACGTAGCAATGTGTTGTTCTGACGGTAGAAGTATTTTTCATTTTACTTAGATACTTATTATTATCATTATTATTATTATTATTATTATTATTATTATTATTATTATTATTATTATTATTACGTTATGAGTGTTTCAGTTTTTTCCTATACGAAATTGTTAGTTGATAGAATACTGATCAATCAGGGAAAAAAGATTAACATTATATCCATATCTGAATACCTGAATTATATATTACATTAAAGGCTCATTTATATATATATATATATATATATATATATATATATATATATATATATATATATATATATATATATATATATATATATATATATATATATATGTGTGTGTGTGTGTGTGTGTGTGTGTGTGTGTGTGTGTGTGTGTGTGTGTGTGTGTGTGTGATACTATAAAGAATATTGCAGCCGAACTTCTTAAAAGAGTTCCAACAAGATGGCGTTCTATTCACCTGAGCGCTAGTCCTTTGGAATGCACCCATGAAAAAGATATATCAGATTTTGTGGTACTTTTTGTACCAGTGACGTTAAGCTGACATGTCAGCATCTCAAGCTTCGTGTCCACATTGTGACTCAAACTGTGCTAGCGATCCTGCTCGTTATGATGTTGACCATTGCCTGTCCCTCTTTGTCTGGTCCGCGACCCTCAAGCCTAACATTCACACTTCTCCGTAGCCACCATGTTGTTCATCCTCTCACAATGGTGCAGAAGTGATTTCCAGACGCAACAGCTTCGCCTCGCGATCCCCGGGCAGCGCACAATACGGGCATTGAGGCCTCTGCATGATGGATTTCTGTAGCTTTCATTTACCGTATCCAGTTGTGCGTTAAGCCCTCCTGCATGACCCGGTGTCCACGCAGGTGGTGGTGTGGCGGTGGCTTCGTGTACCAAATATCGTAGCATGTGAGCTGTTAATAAATAAAGAGGTTAGACATAAGTGTAGCTCGCCATGACACTTTATTACATTGCTTGTGGGTTTTACGTAAAAAAAAAGTTGTCTTCTACAATATATCCAGAGAAAATAAAAGAAAGGTAACCCCAAGTGGAGGCATACAAGGAAAACATAGGTGACATAACGTTAAGTAAACTCCTGCTTGCCTTTCTTGCTTGTCTGTCTGTCTGTGTCTGTGTGTTCCCGGTGCGTCGCGTGTCTCCCATGACTCAAATACCAGCTATTTTCTCCTAACATCGCCATGCATCCCCCACGTGCTCTCATTGCGGCAGACAAACCGCCTCCGTAATGCCATGGTGTGCCTCAGGGCGTACCGGGCTTTCTATTCACACCGCCAAGTTGCAGTGTTTTGGAGATGATTATCTGGCGGCTCTTCTGTGTCCTCTTATCATTCTGGGCGATGAAAGGACGCCAGACAGGAGTATATTACCTCGTTGACTGGCTGTACTACAATACGCTAAAGTCCACGTAAATTAAGGTGCAATGTGACTGTGAAAAGGAAATTATACCTATTATCTTGTTATTTGGTTTTAACGAGTCAATTTAGTGTATGTTTAGCCGTCTTTATCTTGGTCTTCACTTCTTCCTTTTTTTTCTAAGTCTTGCTATTTTTTTCCTCTTGTCTTCTTTCGTTAATCTCTCTTCCATATTTTTCGTGGCCGTGGCCATCATAATCGTCACCATTATCGTCGGCCTCCTCCTCCTCCTCCTCCTGTATGCGTTGCTTTACCCTCTATTAAAACCCTCGACCCTTCAAAGATGACCTGCCCCTCGTGGCGCCCTCCATACAGCCTCCCGCCCGCACCGCTTTGACGCCTAATGAGTTTTTAATTGTCTATGTGTTTAATTATTTAGATACCTGAGCCGGGGAGAGATGGAGAGTCGGGCAAATGCAGCCTGACTTTATTTTCTAACATTGAAGGTGTGTTGGCTTCTGATGTGTTTTCTGTTAAGTGATTGATTATTGGGCTCTGCGTGGCGCCATCTTGATTTATTTCTTAATGTATTTGCTTTTCCCTTCGTGGTAGGGTATGGTGTGGCATTGAGAGTAGAGGTGAGCAGGACCGGGTATAGAAATAGCGTGAAATGGTGCGTTGCTGGTGTTGAAATTGAAATGGTGTTGCTGGGAAGGTTTGAGGGTGATGGGGGACTGGCAGGGGGGTTGGTAACATGGGAGGTGCGGTGTCCTGGTGGCGTATCGCAGGTGTGGTGATGTGGTGGTCCAGGCTGGGTGGGCCCCACACCGTCTCCTCACACCACAGCATCCGCCAGGACTCGCCACCTCTGCTTCTTGTCTGGACTTGAGGACACGCAGGTTATGGCGCAAACTCTCCAAAACCCAGGCGTCTGTCAGGTAATGCCCAGGAGAGTCTTTTTAGATTAGTTCATTACTGGAAGGAATTGAATGTGGGTGAGATTCTTGACGGGAAGTTCAGCCTTGTCATTAAGTGTATTAGTAATTGCTTTAACTAGTGATCATGTGTCATTCTTTATGTAATTATTTTGTCGCACTTCTTTATATATTTTTCTTCATTCTGTTGGTTTTTGTATCCCTTGTATTTTCTCTTTTGGTTATTTAGTTGATATTGTAAGTAGCATCGCTTTCAGATAGAGCATGTACTTTTCTTACTCCAAAAACAACACACATGTTTGAAATATTTTTCTTTTTCTTTTCAAATTTCGAAAAGTTTCAAATTCGGTGATGCGAAATATTGGCAACATTGGCCCCTAGCTATCTCTACTATGTTGTTTTTACTCGTTACTGTGTAGGAGGAGGGAATGAGGACAGGCGCCTCATGGGGCAATGAGGTAAAAGCACGATGTCTCTGTCAGAAATTCCTGGGAGAACGATCCAGCCTTCGATTAAAACTGTCTCGTGTTGGCGGGTGGCACCGCGGGAGGTCGTCGGTGGACATTTTCTTATTTTCTGGGATGGTTTGGTGTAGATCTACGCTGCCATTTTGTATACCATACCTCCATAGCTACCTCCGTGCCGAGTTACCGGCTGTGTATTCTGCCTTGAAAGAATAACCTGGACAAGGCCGGGGACTCCAAAGCAGGCAGGCAGGTAGTCGAAGCGTTGGTTCCGGAAAACTGCTGAGAGGCCACCAATATTTGTCCTCCGAGGGTTAGACACTGAAAATATCCGGCGCAAGTCTTGTTCCACGGGTGACACAGCGGCGGGTCTCGAGGGGTGCGTTGTGGCTTAAATATGCTAGGTCGCCGCCGCCACCCTGATCCCTGTGTGGCGGCAGGAACAAGCACCCCTTGAAGAAGCCCATCATAAAGAGCATCCGTCAGGGACTCACGTGGCTGGGAGACCACTGAAGAAAAGAGGGCGTGAGGAAAGAGCAGCGCTTAATTTTCTGATCGGCAATTTGTAATATTAAACCCAATATCCTAATTCAACGTAACACGAAGAAAAAATATGATAAAACTAGATTTTATATCAGACTTATGAAGCATCGTTGATATTCATATTTGAGAGTATTTGAAACATTAACTTTTTATTACAACATAGATGCATTGCATTTTTTACATTTCACTTTCCTAATGAGCAATTCATATTTCGTGCTTCGTTTCCGGTCTTTGGACCTGGATTTGCGTTCTTGCTGTGTCATGAACGGCTCCTATCACCTGGTCCACTCCACCTCAGCACTGTATCCTCCTCTTCCTACTACAACACTCTATAAGTGGCATCTCTCAACCGCTTGTTGAATCAGCTCCAGTGAAACCCTGCGATATATCCACTTTTCCCGAGACATCACAAGTTGGTAGAGAAAATAAGATTACGGTTCAGGAAACACGTCATCTTCATGTATGGTCAACGTCACGTGTACGTCATGCTGTGTCATCTTTCCTGGAATCTTAAATAAGGTCTCGGTCGGAAGTCTATTTATAGCGGCAGTAGTTGGTGTGTAGAGTTAGCTACCAACTCTTACTTGGCTTCCCGTGGATTTAACCTGCCGACCACGTGTTCGTCCACGCTCACGCCCGATACATTTACGAGAGGAGCAAAGAAAGGAGGTCACTGCCCATATAGGAGTATTGACTGTGCTTCAAACGTCACTTAGTGCGTGATGATCCCACACAAAGGAGGAAATATTATGGCAAGCTCACTAACAGCAAGGTGTATGAGTGCTGTGTGCGTGTGTACGTGTATGACATTGTTATTACACATGGAAATTCGTGGAAGAAAGAGGAAAATGGTAAAATAATTTGTGTAATGTATTTTCGTGTGAGTGTGGATGACATTAGATAATTGCAAAGTAGTGAACTAAAATTAATGAAAAGATAAGCAAAAATAACAAAAAATAAATAAATACAAGATAAATTTGCTATGCATTTTTTTTTGGGTGCTATGAAAACTTTATATGAATGTGATGTTTTCTCACCGTTTTCCTGGTCTCTTTTTCTAAGGCAATGAAGGTCAGTGTGAGATCACGTCGTTAGTGAAGTAATGACAACTCATAGAAGGAATACTAGCAATTTTTCTTCCGCTTCCTGCTACCGATAATTTTCCTGTTGCTTTTTCTCAAAATAAGTAATAATTATAGCTGAATTCATGGTGGGTTTAGGGCGTTCACCCGTCAGTAAATCATTCAGAAGAAAATGCAGCGAGAAGAACGATAGAAATGATCGCTTAGCTACTTATATTTTGGGTTCACTGTATTCAGAAAGAATATAAATAAAGAACACTTGAACAAAATTAGGTAGTACACCATAAGCCTCGAGATACACAATATTAAGAAACATTATAGCAGTAATACCCTCACATAAGATAAATGCTTATAATATTCCCGGAAGAGAAGTATTACACAGGATTACGTAGAAAAGACGATGAGATAAAAGAGGGCATTTGCTAATTCATATTCTAGTAAACTGTTAGTGTATGAGAGAACGGAATGAAATGGAAGGCATTCAGTATGATGTAATGTAGATAAAGGTGTGCTTTACAATCCATCATTGGCTTATTGCACACTGTAGTCAAGGTGGAGCCAAGCTGAGATATAAAGTAGGTAGGAATGGTTTCAGAGAAATTCCTTGTGCCGTACATATATTACCACTGTGGAGAACAAACAGTGGATTTGCACACCATGGGCAGGGCCAGCTCCACGTGGCTGTTACAACCTGAGAGACTGTGTGTGCGTGCGTCTGTGTATGTGTGTGTGTGTGTGTGTGTGTGTGTGTGTGTGTGTGTGTGTGTGTGTGTGTGTGTGTGTGTGTGTGTGAAGGTACCATAGA
>NC_059292.1:31406542-31426542 GCF_017591435.1 Portunus trituberculatus | reverse complement strand
GGCTTCTTTCTTATCCACCTTCTTGCCAGTTGTCTTCCGTCCCGAAAGTCCCTGAGCATCGTCCCGCCCCTGCACTTGCCCCGCCCCGCTGCGCCTCAGCCTGGGATCTACAGGACGTAGCCTGGCCCTGGTGCGCCCGTGATCGTGCGTGTCAGAGGTTAATTATTGCTTGCGGGAGACACCGCCGCTCAACACGTGGGTTTCCTGTGCGTCAGAAGGCGTCGTGGTAGCTTGTTGGGAACCTTACCTTCTCTCTCTCTCTCTCTCTCTCTCTCTCTCTCTCTCTCTCTCTCTCTATATATATATATATATATATATATATATATATATATATATATATATATATATATATATATATATATATATATATATATATATATATATATATATATATATATATATATATATATTGCTTGAATTATTTCCTGTTGTTGAACGTTTATTTATCAGGACGTGTTTATCTCGACTGTTTTCAATTGCTTTCCTTCCTTGTTGCAAATGAGGTAATTTTGTGAACTTGGTCAGCCATACTTATCTATACTTGGCTTAGTATTCCTTGTTACATTATCTGTTATGAATCGATGTGCAGGAGTCCTCCATTCTGCTCCTGATCACTGAGCTGCCTCAACTGTTTCCTGCTTACTGACCACAAGAGCTTCCGCTTACCTTACCTTAGCGCGCTCGCACACACACACACACACACACACACACACACACACACACACACACACACACATACACACATACACACAGTGAGTTAGTAATTTACCTGATTTTCTCAATTTATCTCTCAGTCTGTTGTCTTTATCCACTTCAACATGCTATATCCTGCGAGCATTGCTGCCTGTGGACAGAGGCAGAATGTGTGCTGGACTCTGGATTATTTTTCATTAGAAATGAATACCTATAGACGAGGCTGAGATAAGTGTGGAGTTGTGCTCCATGTTTACAAGATCTAGAGTATGGATGGTTGTATATATTGTGGACGTCATTTGTTGTCTGTGTTGGTATTGCTGATAACATAGTCGTAGCTTTTGTGTTTTCACCAGGGTTGCTGTGGGTTTCGCTATGCGCCAGTCAGACTTAGGTTGCAAGCTTCTGTTATCCAAGTGTTGAAAGTTACGAGAATGCCCACCTGTTATATATTTAGCCGTGGGGCATCGTGAGCTGCAGAGAGGTACACACAAAAAGCATCAATAAGTGATCAAGACGGTCTCCGGTGGATCACTTTTCCTCCTAAGAGAGCTTAATTGCAAATCATTTTTCAGTAATTGTTTTAGAACTCTACCGTGTTATTAACAAGACACCTTAGAATTAATTAGTTTCCTGCCTCTTGCCGTGCTGTACTCTTCACTTGATTCCACCCTTCATTACACCGGGACGAAATATGTCTAATTCGATGTGGACATGTGTTTGACGTAACTAGTCTTTCTCTCTGCTGGCTTTCACGTCACGCTCTTTCCTACGTACAAGTGTCGCATCCGTGCAAGTGTCTGGGCGCGGGACGGAGCAGCACGACGCACACTGGTAATTTGCTCCCCGGAAACATTGGGTAAGCAAGGCTCTGGGACACTCCTCGCTCCGCTACACTGCTCCTAGCTGCTGTCGTTATGGCCACCCCCGTAATAAAGGCGGATTGGTATCACGAAGCAGCGATACGACGCCTAACGACACTCATCCTGTCGTAGTACTCGACAGTCGACGCTGCAAAGAGATAGTCGTGATGACACTCTACCTTACCGCGAAGGACTTGTACGTACAACGGAAAGCAGGGAAAGGGTCGTCCACGCGAGGCAATGTCTGTTAGAAGCGAAATGTCGTGCAGGTGAAACTGTAGTTGTTGGCTTTTTTTCTCGTTTGTACTCTTCAGGCATTTTTGCTGAACATTTTCTTCAAAAGTCTTATCTCAACACCAGTACATGTTAAGATGCTGAAATTAGAAGCGTGCTGGGTTATGTGTGTCTTGCTTTGTGTTGAGGTGAAAGTTGCTACACCATTGGCTGTCATGTTATAAGTATTCGGTATTGTGCAAGGAAGCAATGCTGTGTGAGGCGGACGAGCTGACAGCTGAGAGCACTATATTTGGTGCTGGATTTCCGCCTCCTCAACACATCATGCTACGCTGAGCTCATTGCACTAAATTACATTGACATACGTGCAATTTCTCGCCGGTTAAGCGGCGTACATCATTCATATTCGGTATGTATTGATATGCCATGTATATATTTTTCTGTGTGTGTGTGTGTGTGTGTGTGTGTGTGTGTGTGTGTGTGTACAAGTGTGTTTATGTGTCAAATTATCAATGTCCGGTAGAATTAAGTATCTAGAATTGAAATGTCCTTGAATCGTTTAATTCTGATCGTACTTGTGAACAGGAAACGCCTTAGAAACTGTGGAGCATTAATACACATCATTTGAACCTGCATTGAGTAAACTGTACGTGGGTGGGTTGGATAATTTTTTCCTTAATGCTCGTGTTTTATTTATTTTTTTTTCCTCTCCTGAGATTTCGAAGGACTGTACCACCACCACATCCTTTATCAACAACATTGGCAAAGCAACAGCAGGACGCGAAGGGCAGGGCGCCGGGAGGCTGGGGCGTGCACCTCAAGCTGGGTAGCGGTGTGAGGCTGCTAGTGCGCAATGCAACGGAAGACATCATCGTAATAGCTTACACACACACACACACACACACACACACACACACACACACACACACACACACACACACACACACACACGGTCGTATACTTTTCCGCATGTGTACTGTCACCAACTTATATACTGAGAAGCGCCGATGCTTGTCTCATTACACGTTTTATCTATTTCTTTTTCTTTTATTATTTTAGTACCGTAGCGTGGGTTGAGTTTCCTGTGTATACAAAGACCGAAAGTGATCACTGTGCATCCAAACACAGAGCTGTTTTATATACCATGGCATTGATTATTGCCTGAAATTGTTAATGAGAAAAGCTGCTTCAAATTAACATGAGACTGACATGGCTACACACACACACACACACACACACACACACGCACACACACACACACACACACACACACACACACACACAGGTAATCAAAGCAGGAAATAACTAGGTTTTTTTGCTCACATAAAGCAGGTGCCGGACACTCATTACAGCCAGCGTGACCACAGGAAGCAAGGCCCATTAGAGTGGCCACGAGAGAAAGAGTGGGAGGCGGCAATGGGGGGTGGGGGGAGGACGACGTCGAACGAAACCTCTGCTGCGTCATCAATACTAGAAACACCTCCTCATCATAAGAGTTCTCCGGCTGCTAAGAGTAGTGCGAGCTGCAGTAAGAATGTTGCTTTTCAAACATTTAGATTATTATAAACGCAAAGAGTGTCTCTAAGCCTAGTTGAAGGCATTGGGACTAGAGTTTTGAGGGATGTATTTCTTTTAGCCATCGGTGTCCTGTTCAGAACTTACACGTGATTTTCTTAGAAGGATCATGAGGGATGGACACACACAAGGAATCAGGACTAAGGAAGGTTCACCATCAGCGTCACGTTCAAAGCCTATGATTTCCTTAGGAGGATTATGAATAATGGATATTTTTTTCCAACCAGTCCTTTTTTTAGTACAACGTGTTAATCTCGTTGGAATGCTTTGGTGTTTATATAAATATAACCTCAGACATGAGATCTTGTCAGTGATACCAGTTATTCATTTCCTCTTTCTTTTAGTTTGCAAATCATTGGATCAGCTCTCGAATGAACAAACTCGGTGTATAGACTTCCGAAAGCTAGTGACGCTTTTTCGGCGCAACAAAATACATGTAGCTTTGATGGAAGCGCGTTTCATGATAATAAATGTACCTTGCTATACCTCACGAAGAATCCATTTCATTTTTTTCTTGTTACCCACTGGGTTGCACTCAAGGCCGAAGTCTGTTGCAGCGTCATGCCGTCCTCAATGGAAGTTGTTGATCACGCCCGACCAAGGTAGAACGTGCTTAGAGACGGAACCGCTTTTTAGTCAGTGCTAATATTTACAAGTACTCCCCTATAACTTTGACATTAGCAACCCATTTTCTATTAATGTTGTTTCAGGTGAGCAGGCGCCTGGGAAGAAAATGTATGCGTCTCTGTACTCATGTTCATTTCATGAACTATAGTTTCATTTTTGTTTCAAGGCAGTGATAGTTCAGCTCTCTCTCTCTCTCTCTCTCTCTCTCTCTCTCTCTCTCTCTCTCTCTCAGCATTTAACAGTATTTTCTCTAATATATTTTTTATCCACACCGAATTGATGTTAGACGCACAAGAAAACCAAAGTTACGCTAAAGGTGACGTAATTTTTTTTTCATTAAGGCTTTGTGTTTGATTCACTAGTCCTTGAGTGCAGCATTATTGCTCAGTGTCGCCAGAGTACGATGGTTGGCTCTTTTAGTAACTGAAGCGTGTATCTGTATGAGGAGGTTATGGTGACGACAAAATTTACCTACTCCAGTCGTTTTATTGGCATCGGAGATAGGCAAGCTACTAATAAATCTAATGAATTTGTGGTCACGTGATTCTGCTAAGATGAAATGGAAGCCAGTAGAGAAAGGACACTGGAAGGAAGCACACGAAAACTTTCCATAGTAGCTCTGTAGTGGACGTTCCGAAAACTATTAAGTGTAGTATTTTGACACTGATTTACATGAAATTATATGCGAAATATTTTGATACTGCCAGACAGATCTCTCCTTTTCCCTTTTACATTTTGTGATGCTTTGCTTCCTATTCAAAATTTGGAAGTTACTCTCTGAATAGAGATTATCGTAATATATCCTGGTTTTACTCCTTATTGCTGAGTAGCAAATTCATATACAGACTCATGGTGGTTATTTTCCATAGCCAATAGCCTAGAAACCAATCCATAAAAAGATGTTCATTTATGTGGTAGAGGAATTTGTTGAGGAGCCGTGTTCTTCTAAGTTCGCACTGCACGGGGTGTCAAGGCATTGCGTGTGCACTGCCTCCTCCATCAAGGGAGAGGTTTGCAGTATTGTTGACCACCTTGACGTGTTAGTGTTCGTTGCTGACCTCACATCTTATTGTGACCATGGTGATGACTCGTTGTGAGCCAAATCCTAAGTGATTTGAAGTTTCTAGTTTTTCTTAGTTCTTCTAGACAATATTTATATACTCTCATGTGACGATCACCAGCCCGTTTGATACCAAAAAGTATTTCATAAGTATAGCATTCTTTGTCTCGTTAGGTTTCCGCTGGTCGATGTCCGAGCAGTGGCCGCCATTTTGTGAGGCTGCGATGCAAAAGGGTTTATCCTCCCGTCCCTCGTTAGGCCTGGCGGGCGACCCCTACCCAGCCCGCGCGGCGAGATACACCAGCTCAGCCACAAAAAATAAAATAAATAAATAAATATATATATATTTTTTTTTTTTAATTCAATAAATAGCTTTTTGTACAGTACACTTATTGCTGTTGCTGAGTATGATTTTGAAGAAAACTTTATTGTCACCCGGAGGGAAGGAAATGCTCTTAGAAACTGAAAATTATTTGCAAAGCTGTCTGCAGAGGTAACCCATGCAACGGGAGGAATGAGTAGGTACTTTTTCTCAGTTTTTTGTCTTATTTCTTCTTCCGAAAACTACATTTGTGTAGTTGTGTAGTTACATTTGTGTTTGAAAGTGAAAGGACGGTCAAAAGAAAAGAAATTGATAGTTTTGTGTAGATGTCATATGTTCTTTTTTTTTTCATAACAAGTCTATTTCTCCTTCCTCATGTTGGCTTACCACCCAGCGGTGTTTTCTCTGCAGCCATCCACTCTACCATGCTTCCGCACATGCTTCTCACAACTCAGGACTCATAGGTCACTCCTTCCTTCCTCTCCGCGTCTGCCTTCTTAGCTCAGAGTGACGTTCGTGCCACGAGAAGCCTCATAATTCATTGGGTTCACTACAATGAGACAAGAATAACGATTCATGCAACATCACTTTGAGAAATTGTCTTGCCTAACATCTCCGACACAGACGCGACACATCCGCCAGAACGATTATATATAATTTTCAAAAGGCGCAAGTGATAGTTCTCTCTGGACGGAAATGAGTTCAAGCCCGCCGGATCCCTCCTTCCTTACTTAGCTATTGTTGCTGCGTCGCCGACACCAACATTAGCATTCGCGATCTGGTCACTTTTCACATACTTGACAGGACATTTAGAGTCATAGACGCTTTCAAGATAAAGATCAATTAAGTTAAGTATTATTATAACAGAAAATGTTGACAAAGAACGGGGTCTTGCCGTTGCTCTAATGGTATTGGAAGAAATATGTACAACGCGAATCAGTATGGGCAAATCTCCTATTGCTTTGAGATATTGCTGTTATTATTCGCTAGTTACCTTCTGGAAAAATAGAAATTTATGGTCAGTTGCTAGCAGAGCAGTGAATGTGACTGCAAGGGAAGACTATTACAGAATCATATAGGTAATCTGCCGTGTCTTGCATGTCCATGACATTTCCTCGGCTCTAACCTTTACCCACGAGGCGCGACAGTCGGGGTAACAATGAGGACCTCCAACTGTGCCGTCAAGACTTTGAAAATTTCCAAATAGTACTATTATTTCGTCACGGCACCCCAGGAACACAGCAATTGTTCTATACTTAAACCATGGAACTAAAGAGCTAAGACATTTTCCTTTCTCATCGTGGGAGAGGAAGTTTTACGCCAGGCCAAAGAAGAGCACTAATATATAGACTATTATATAAGAGAGAGAGAGAGAGAGAGAGAGAGAGAGAGAGAGAGAGAGAGAGAGAGAGAGAGAGAGAGAGAGAGAGAGAGAGAGAGAGATTCATGAATATAAAACAACTTAAATACGAAGGTGGTGTAAACCGTTCGTAAGTATGATACCGATGTTTACTTCTGCACTTCCTTGTCCCGTACAGTTCCTTCTTCCCATGGAGCATCGAAACACGGCGCTTTTGCTTAGTACGAAAGGAATCCGTTGTTTTTCGCACTAAACTTTTACGTAACAGCAGCAGGCTCAGTGCAGCACTGGAAAGACTCATCTGTTCTAGCTTGCATTACTAAGATGCTTCGAGGCTTTTGAACTTGTTACGGCAAATCCTATTATATCATCAAGGTGGATGCAGCTAAGCCATCCTATGAACACCTCATGTAGTATCAACAATACAGTACTTATTATAATTATCAATTAAAATTCACCAACTAAAAGTGTATAGCTCCCTATATAGACTTCACCTGTTAGTCTGTGTCTCCACCGTGCACTGTGACCTTTGCAATATGTTAACACAGACCACAGAGGTGCTACAAACACGCTGTCCACGAGCCACGACAAAGCCTTGAAGAACCTTTTTTTTTTTTTTTATTATTCTCTCTCTCCCCAACCCACCTTGCCGTGACTTATACCTATAAACATGTGACACCTACGCTTCGTGGCACACACACACACACACACACACACACACACACACACACATATACAGAGAGAGAGAGAGAGAGAGAGAGAGAGAGAGAGAGAGAGAGAGAGAGAGAGAGAGAGAGAGAGAGAGAGAGAGAAAACATCACAACAACAATACAACAGGACAGCACATCACACCAGGACATCGCAATAACACAACACAATGCAGAAAACACACACACACACACACACACACACACACACACACACACACACACACACACACACACACACACACACACACACACACACCACAGTACACCACAGCACAGTACAGCTCAAACTTACACGCTAGACTGCCGCTAGTGACACTTGATATCAGAGGTACACAGGACACCCACAATCCAAACACACTTGACACCTGCTCCACCAACACGCACATTTGATACCATTGAGGTACACACACACACACACACACACACACACACACACACACACACAGGCGTGACACCATCATTGCAAACACACACACAGCACTTAAATTAACACATGCACGAAACCTACACTCTTCAAAGCACGCAAACGTCATTTACACACACACACACACACACACACACACACACACACACACACACACACACACACACACACACACTAGTAGTTTGACGCATTAAGAAAAAAAAATCGATTAAAAACAGTAATGCATTCACGCAACACCAACTTCACCAACTCCATCACCACAGTCACCACATCTACTTCCACCTCTATCACCACAACTACTTCCACTGCTTCCTCATGTTGACCACTTCCCAAATTATTAGTATTGTTATTTGTTTTTTTATTATTATTTTGTTATTGTTATTATTATTGTTATTGATATATTGCTGTGTATTTGATAGACGTGTTAACTTCTCTTTCCTTTTTCGTTAATAACTTATTCACCACCTCGTACTTATCATCCCTAATATTCGCGTGCGTTCAGCTCTTTCCACGGTATATGTTTGCATGTCATTCATTCCTTACTAGTGTTCTTCATAGTCATTTCAGAATTTAGCAAAAGTGAAGGTTACCTGAGCCGTGAAACTCCCAACAACGATAGATATGTGTTGTTTCTTTCCTCCATAAGAGATGGAAAAAAAAGCGCAAATATAGAATACATATATAATCATTTAGAGAGAAAATATATCCTTTAACCCTTCATTTTTATCGCCATCGTCGTCATGCGTGATTCCTCTTACCTAACACCTGAGCGAGTGACGCACAGGTCTCGTGCACATGCAGGTGGTGTCGCCTGGTGCACACCATATCCATGCACTGACCTTCGTGCTACACCAGGAAAGGGAACCCAACTTCAAGAAACTGGGAAATGACATCTTTGACGCAGCCCTGCTTCATGCATGCGCGGGTAACATTATGTGGTCATTATGTAATCTGTGTACTGACACTAGTCTCCCCGGTCATCCTCTAGGGAGTGACGCCCATGAAGCGAAGCCTGAAGCCGCAGGCCGAAGCATGGACTTCCTCCGATTCTCAGGCGAAAACATCGTGCAGTTTCCGCTCGTGTGGTGGTGACTGCAGCTAACTAGTAGTTCCACAGGAAGTTAAGAATGTTGATTGCAATGCATGCTTGTACTTTTTTTGTTTATCTTTAATTTTTCTGCCTGTGGCGCAAGAACAACTAGCTGGAATATTCTTTTTGCCTGAAGCAGACTTTGTTCTACGCTGGTGCGATAATTTCTTTCATAAGATACCGAAGGGATTCGTTTTCAAGTGAAATATTCCCACTGCAACGGTGTCGTGTGTGTATGTGTGTGTGTGTGTGTGTGTGTGTGTGTGTGTGTGTGTGTGTGTGTGTGTGTGTGTGTGTGTGTGTGTGTGTGTATATATATATATATATATATATATATATATATATATATATATATATATATATATATATATATATATATATATATATATATATATATATATCCCAGTGAAGCATACTCCTTAATTTGTTCAAAATGTGTGTATAGAAATTCAGTGTTATTTTGTTTTGTTTTTCATTGGCACGTATCATGGTCAATTAGCATAATAGTCTTTTCGTAATTGTGGGATGGGTGGAATAGAAGGGTGGGTGTCGCCATGCACTGATCACTGATGCCCTGCCTTACTCTGGCGTGGTGTCATTTCTACGTCTGGGACATCATCGTGAAATGACTTCCGCTCGGCATCAGCACCACGCAAGATTCGAATTTAGATCCCACAGTACCAAGTCTTCTTCCACCTTTGCTCACGCCGCCAGTAGACCATGTGCTCCAACGCCACCACTTCCATCACTAACACCAGTGTAGTCCCCTTTAGTCCCAGAAAGTCTCTGAAGTGTAAGAGGAAAGATAGTTGGTTTCTAGAGTTATGGTGCGAATGATAGCTGCAGCTGTTCCTTCGCGTTTTGCTTTATTCTGTTATACTTTCCGACATTTTCATCAGACCAAACAACTGAACCTGAACACTCGTAGTATAGGAAATATCTGCTTTTGTCGTTCCCATAAACAAGTAGAAGTGAAACTATTTTTCGACTGCCTGACATGCTTCTTTCGTATGTTACAACCCAAAAAGAAACAAAAAAAAACCTGGTCTAGTTGAGTCACGTACTGTTATACCTTTCTCTTTCTTCTTCGTTCAATAGTGATATTCAGTCAACTTCTGCACACATTTGGTACGCCATCGTCACGCTTGATCTAGCTCACCTGTGCACTACAGCTGCAGCAGCAGGAACTACGTCGGTAGTTGTGATGGTGGTGGTCAGCATGTAATGTGTGGCCTTTTGCTGCAACCTTGGTCAGGTCGCAGCCGCATTCACCTCCATCCGTCCCGTCACGCCTCCTGACAACAAATTTCTTGTAACAGGGACGTCCTCCTGTGAAAATGAGTTAGAATATAAGCCTCTGTTACCTCTTGGCCGCAATATCTCTTGTTTCCGGTGTTTTAGGTATTATTGGGAATCTTTCATATGTTTTCTGACCAACAGCAAGACGGTGCAGAATACTGTAATTTACATAATTAGTGGCATTCACTGTAGTGTGTTCCTTTGTGCTAAACTCTGCTCTACTCAGCGTTGCTGTCAGTGCCTCAGTAGCTCCTCTTCCTCTGAATGTTCGTTTCCGTCCTGCTGCTGCAACGAAACTTCCTGCTTTGAGAATCTACAACCGGTAGCCTTCCTGTTCCTCATTCATTTAATTTATTATATTGTGTATTCCATTAAGAGAAAATTCCTTACCTGGTCACAGAAGTATGTACACTCTTTTTACACACTACACTCACAACTGTTCCTTATTTCTTAATCAAGACAGTTTTCGATGGGAAGAAAACGAAAAGATATATATATATATATATATATATATATATATATATATATATATATATATATATATATATATATATATATATATATATATATATATATACATATATATATATATATATATATATATATATATATATATATATATATATATATATATATATATATATATATATATATATATATATACATAAAGTCATAGATAAAACTCCCATTATTCTGAACATCTCTTGTAAGATGGCCAAGTAATCGGGCAGGTGTGCCCAGGAGTAGCGCATTCTTCTCTAAAGGCCTCATGCATCCACGGCTGTGATCAAAGCAACGTCTGCAGAAAATTAACACCTTGTCATTTCCATTCCAAAACCTCATCATTTTATTATCATAAAATTCTATGCTGTTTCCCATTTTTTGTGATTTTCAGCTTTTTTTTTTTTTTCTTTTCCTATTTTTGTACACTCAGCGAAAAGCCTCGTGACCAACATTTGCCACTCATCCGCCTCCACCGCCGCCTCGTCCGTCGTGCGTTATTAATAATGCAAAGCCCAAACGAAAAACAAATTATAAAAATCAAACATTTTTTTTTATTTATTTTTATTACTTAATTCATTCTTTTTATTATTTATGTTTTAATTTATTTTATTATGGAAAACGACTTTTGCGCATAAAAAACCAAAATCACCTAAACAGGAACAACAAATCTTTCGCTGTTCACCTATCGCTGTGGCAACGAATGGTAGCGGTTCTTTAGGAATCGCTCCTAGCCCTGCGAAGTCCACTGCCATACTTCGTTAGCTATCATCACCTTCTTATCTTTTGACCTTTCAAACGACCGTGGTTGGTTCGCTCCTATCCTCCCGGAATCAGGATGTCGTTTACCGAGGATGTAGCTCGTAACTGTAATGACTTGGTTCCCAGTACTGCTATGTTAATCGCTTATTTCCGTAGAGTTGTTCTGGGAATGCCATTTAATGATATGTAGAGGTCTTTGCACCTTCAAAACTCAGGTCATGTACTCTTGTAACATTAAAAAAGAAATAAAAATACCAAGACTTCATTCAGTGCACTTCAAATCTTACTGCAAACGTGGTCTTTCAATTTACGTACGACCTGAAAGCCTTGTACTTTGAGTATTTTTGCTATATATGAGACCATCTTCTGGATGTTCTGTAATGGTTTGTGGTAAAAAGCACCACTGAATGATTTAGCTCGTCAGTGATTGATGCAAATAAATCCTATTCTTGCAAGTTTACGAACTACAAGGCTCAGCATCAGCAATAAATTTCAGTCATCTAAAATTATTCAAATCTATATTGTTTTTCAAACACTCAGTTTTATATAATGTAACAGGAGGATACAGTAATATTGTATTTATGTTAATCATGCGCAAAACCAGTAAATCTCTTAGGAATTACATCAGCCGTAGCTCGTCTGATACAGGGACGTGATGAGAGGAAGACTGAGGCGACACGTGCATCAGGGGCGTGGCAGCAGACAGTCTTCCCTGAACCAGGGACACAGGGTCTTCATTTGCTGAACAACTGTGTAACTATCATATCAAATAACAGGACACAAACACACACACACACACACACACACACACACACACACACACACACACACACACACACACACACACACACACACTATACCCTACTTCACTTTGACATCTTTTTCCTATTATTTATCTTCGTCATCAGTATGCGGGTCAATGGCCTCGACAGTGCCAGGCCATAACACACGTCGCGTGCACCTCAAGCTACGTCCCGCAGCCACAGGATGGGCGGCAACAGCACCACCAGGCCACAACACACTCGCAGACGTGTAATAAACAAACACTGAGGCAAATTATGTGCTGTGAAAATGACATACTTTCCTTCAACATTCCATCCTAACCATTGTCCATATATCACACTCACAGACTGATGAGCGGTAAGGAGGAGGAGGAGGAGGAGGAGGAGGAGGAGGTGTTGATGTAGGTGTTGGAGGGATCAGATTATAGACGAGGAAAAGAGAAGATTAGCGCGCGTGTTGATGTTTTGTCGGACACAGGAAGCTCCGGCATGAATAGTCAATTTCCGGCCTTGTTGGGGGTGATCACCTCGTTGATGCCTTGTTGAGAGGCGTCACGTTACCTGCGGCTGATTTACGTGCAGATGGAGCAGGAAGGGAATTGGGGAGAGAAGGAGTGGAAGGGAATGGGGGGTAGGGAAGGTGAGGTGGATGTGGAGGAGGGTGGAGTGGTGGGGAGGGAGAAGTGCTGCTGTGTCACGCCATGGAGGAGTAAGTGGGGCATTATGTCACGTTACAGTGTTTTAGGGAAGCCGCCGGGGCGTGATCTTGTGGTTTTAGTGTGTTATATTGTGGCAAGGAAGATTATTTTAAGGGTGGCGACACGGCGGGCTGCCTTCTTATATGTATGCAAGTGTGCAATATTCTCTTGGCCACAGTGTTTTACGTATTACACAGTTGTCTGGCTCGTGGTCTTAAGTACGTTAGCATATAAATGTGTATATCGTGTGTCGTGGCTAGTAGTGAGAAGTTAAATGGTGTGGCATTGTGCTGCAAGAAAGACTCTCTCTCTCTCTCTCTCTCTCTCTCTCTCTCTCTCTCTCTCTCTCTCTCTCTCTCTCTCTCTCTCTCTCTCTCTCTCTCTCTCTCTGGAAGAAAGTTATATATATACATGCATCATACTACACAACACACCACACATGCATCACACTACATCGCGCCACAGCACACCACATCACCACTAGATTACCTCACCAGACCACTACAACACTCCCGCATGCACCGTCCACCTCAAGAAGTTTCGCCGGAAGAATGTTAGCTCTGATTTTCCTTTTTTTACCCAGTTTTTACTGAGACAATAAGGTGTAATTTTGCATCCTCGAAGGAACTGGAAAATACTTATGTTCAAGGAAAGGGGAGGAGAGAGGGATATCAGAAAGAAGGAAGGAGGTAGATTGAAAAGTAAAGAAGGAACAGAAAATTACACATTATTATTACTTTTGACACTATAGAAAATGTAGATCACACACACATACACACGCACACGCACACGCACACGCACACACACACACACACACACACACACACACACACACACACACACACACACACACACACACACACACACACATATATATATATATATATATATATATATATATATATATATATATATATATATATATATATATATATATATATATTTATATATATATTACGAAGAGAGCTCGAAGCTCACAGACCGATCTTCGGGTAGGACTGCGACCACAACACACTCCACACACCGGGAAAGCGAGGCCACAACTCCTCGAGGTACATCCCGTATCTACTTGCTGCTAGGTGAACAGGGGCTGCCCATTTGCCTCGCCGCGCCTGGGACTCGAAGCCGAGTCTTTTCGGTTGTGAGCCGAGCGTCCTAACCACTACACTACGAAGTGTGTGTGTGTGTGTGTGTGTGTGTGTGTGTGTGTGTGTGTGTGTGTTTCTTACTTTTCTACTAAAACTTTTCACAAATTCTAAATCACTGTCATTCCGTTAGAATAAAAGAAATGTACAACTTTGATCAAAGACAAGTGAGAAATTGATGAAGCTTTCGTGTCTTTTTTTTTTTTTATGAATCGGAAAAGGTAACAGGAATAGGTCTATTCTTTACCTTTCAATAACTGCATACAAACTTTGTATTATAAAACGGTTCATCATTATTTTATGAAAACAAACTTAAAATCTACCAATCCATCATGTTATACAGTGTCGAGTTGAGCGAGGAAAGGTTATGTGGCGATCACTTCTCAAGCCCTTAACACGCTAAGAACGACACGTGCAGTGATACACCTCTGTGTGCTTGCCAATGAGACTCAAGGAATTAATCGGAGCTGAATATGAAAGGAGAACATATTTTTCCGCTTAGTTCGTGCTCGAGAGGCTCATGCTTGGTCTGAGATGTTTTTACACAGGCAGTGACCCGAAGGTCATTGAGAGGTTGCTAGCTGTACATTGCCTAAGTGACGACATTGCGTTCATGCAGGCATTCATAAGTGTCATTCCATGTTATGTAGATGTCGGTGTGGCAGTGACGTGAAGGATTAGGCAATGACCTGTTAGAGAGAGAGAGAGAGAGAGAGAGAGAGAGAGAGAGAGAGAGAGAGAGAGAGAGAGAGAGAGAGAGAGAGAGAGAGAGAGAGAGAGAGAGAGAGAGAGAGAGAGAGAGAGAGAGAGATTACCATACTTAGTAGATATTTATGCATTATCAAGGCGGCAACTTTCTTGAGGATGTCTGAGATGGCCAACAGAGACAGGCACCTTTCACGAGGCCGTCCAGTGGAGAGAAGCTTTAGATCATCCGCCTTCTCACCGAGAAGGACACGATCCAAGTGCAGCTGAAGAAATCAAGGGTATTGAAAAGAAAAATAATTGTATACTTGAACGTCAATGTATACTAGGATGTTTGCTTCTTTCTTCAGAAAGTCACTTCTGATGCACTCAAGCAGTGAAATCCGCCAGATGTTAAGGTAGCGAGTCATGATTACACAGTCTGGAGGTATTGATAGGAGCGGGCGTTCCATTAATTACCATTACTGGCCCTTGATGCAATAAACTGCTCTTGACTGTCGATAATGAGGAACTTTGAGAATTTTGTGGATCTTTCGACTCATTTCTTATTGGAATGTGTGTGAAAAAAATCAGGTAGAAAAGAAATAAGAATTCAAGTGTCTCAACAAGGCTTGTATGAGCGTATTGATTATTTGTATAGTGCACAGTCCCGTACGTTAAAACTGCATGCCAGATATTCGTTCCTCATATGTTCTTCATGGGAAAAAGGTATATTTCAAAGGGATGACTGTTATTGATGTCGCTTCAGAATGTAGTCGTGTCGCTTCCAATTTTGCGTGTGGCATCCAGAGCACGAACAAGAAAGTCTCCACCCCATAAAAATTGGCAGGACCTCCCCGGGAGACGGCTGGAGGCAGGAACCCATGGCCCTCTCGTAGCAACGAGGCCTCTCCACCCTCACTCCTGACGGTGCTGACGCCGAAACTGTGCCGCGAAATATCATAGATATCGTTTCTCTGATGAGCTTTGATGTTCAGACCCACTATTGCCCTGCTGGAGAGACGCAGTTTCATCACGAAAAACAAAATCTACAACGACCACGTCGTTCACAGGCTAACTAGGAACAGGAAAAACATTAAGTGCGGTAATTCGTGTTAGACTCTTAGTTTTATTCCCTTTGTCTTACTTTATTTTACTCAACGCTTGACTACTACGTGTTCTCTTTTCTGATATAGTAGAATAAAATTCATGATTAACATCTAAAGATAAGGAGAACTGCAACATGAATATATAGCAGCCGTCGAGTGTAATTCTTTATAAGCAGTGATACTTGAAATCAGAATCAAGCTAATATTTAAGTAGTGATGTGATGGAATGCAATAATTAGAGTCTTGGAATGCCTGTATTGCTAATGAAGCGTTCAAATATTGTATTGTTTGAAAAAAAACAGTCCATCTTTAAATTTTTTTTCTACTAGAGAAAGTCATAATGCAGCATAGTAAAGCTGAACACAAACATGACATTTCAGATCATGTTCAGTAATGAAAGAAAGCAACCTTCCATTACTTATCATTGTCAGCAATATGAAGAGAGACCAACTACTGTTTTATGAATTAATTTGTATCTAAGATATGCGTTCATTGATATAGTACTATTTGTGCAATACGTATGTACAGGATTTTTTATTTCATACATTTCAATACAAGGTTATCGATTTTACAAGGCTTTCAGTTACTATGCTTCATTTACGTAAAGGAATAACACTATTACGATATATATATATATATATATATATATATATATATATATATATATATATATATATATATATATATATATATATATATATATATATATATATATATATATATACAAATATGCATACATACATACATACATACATACATACATATATAAAAAAAAGATACATATGCTCTTCTAATTACAACAATGGGACGCTGGCATTAGTTATGCAGCATTATGAGGGTTCAGATAATATGTACCGTAGATAATAACGGACCGAGCAGATAACACTCCCTGTATCCCGCGTCTGGCGATGCGTTGCCCATAGACCAGCAGCTGGACCAGACCAGACCAGACGCAACACCTGAGCCTTATCAAGTGGAACTAATTTCATATGGTGAAATTCGGTGTCACTAATCACGCCTCTTATGTATCTGGTCAGGAGTTAATGATCACTCCCTCATCTACTCGCTGAACTCCATTTTTCACAATAATAAAAATCAGATGTTGAGCAGTGAAAATGGTGGTTGGAAGTAGCGGTGGCCAAGTGTTAGCCAATATGTAACGTGGATATCGATCGTCGTCCATCGCAGGGCAGCCGAGCGGATGAGGTTCGGGACGCCGGGATGAGCTCGTGGGCGGAACACTTTGGCCAGCCAGAACTCATTGGACCTGGCGGGGCGGCTGGCGGCGGGAGGAGGAAAGGATGGATGTTCGTGACCTTTTTTTTTTTTTTATTATTATTATTCTGAACGGTGTGATGTGGTCTGCAAACTTAAGCATATATGATCCTATATAACTGTGCTACACCAAATGTTTTTGTTTTTTTCTTTTCTTATGCCTGGTGGTGGAGATGGTATGGCAGTGTGGTGGTGTGTGATGTGGTGGTGTGGCGGCATGATAGCGAGGTGGTGTCCGTGGGCCAGAGTTTGGGTATGACTGATGGGAGGATCCCAGTCTTGATAATTGAGTAGTATTGCTATTGTAGTCACTTGAAATGGGAAGACAGGAGTGAAATACATGAATATGATGCAGTGATGAGACAGACAGACGAACTGACTGACTGAATGACACAGTACAGATAGGTAGACAGCCACTTAGGCAGATTGACAGACAGGATAACATATGAAACAGAGACTCCAATACGAAACACTAAAAGAAGAAAAGATGTAAAAGACTTCACAGCATGTACGTACAAGCATAACAAACAACTCAGGTTGAACTTTATTCTTTAGGTAAATAGAGATAGACAGATACACAGATAGACAGAAAATGCGGACATGATTTGGCGAACAGATGTCTTCTACAGAACTTGAAAAAAAAAGAAAAAGAAAACTAACCAACTACAAATCGTGAAAGAAATAGCGAATATGAGGCGAAGAGAGAATACAATTTTACAAAACTTTGCTAACAAAGAGATAATACCCAAGAGATTTCAAACCTAAGTAAAAGAAAAAAAAGAGAGAGAAAAACTTTTACTGGATACGCCGCTGGAGAAGAGAACAGGGAGTAGAGAAGGAGCATGGACAACGCGCGTATGGAAGAAGGAGAATGGGTATGCTCGGGGAGAACTGGAAAACACCCGTGGACGTGGAGGGATGCGGGAGAGTGTGAGAGGGAGAGCAGAGAGAGCGCGTGTGTGAAGGGGCAGCGGGAAAGAGAGCGTGTGTGTGTGTGTGTGTGTGTGTGTGTGTGTGTGTGTGTGTTACTGGGGGATTTTCAAAGATGTGGATGAATGGGATGGATGGATGGATGAATGGATGCTAAATTCTAGTCTTTCGATGATGTTGGCAAACTTTAATACTGGATTTTTTTTCTATTCTCTCTCTCTCTCTCTCTCTCTCTCTCTCTCTCTCTCTCTCTCTCTCTCTCTCTCTCTCTCTCTCTCTCTCACACACACACACACACACATTTACAGAGAAACACGTGCCTTGTTACAGGTACTGGTACGCAACACACAGCCACACACGCACACGCACAACTACAGCGGTAGAATTTTTGCAGCTGAAGTTGAGCGCGGGTGGCGGGCGGGCGGGCGGAGGTAGCGCTAGTGGGAGGGAGGGAACTGGGGCTGCAACCATGCGGCGGGCGGCCGCGAAAAGCTAGACAGGGACACTAGCGCAAAGTCCTTCATATTACCCAGACTTCATTCCCTCTTCTCATAATACGTAGACGTCTCGTCAAGTTTTAGACGAAGAGAAAAAAAAAATTTGTGATCAATGTTAAATATCTAGCCACATTATATGAACGCCGTGTAATGCGGTGGTGTAGCGGTGCAGAGCCGCGGACCGGTGTGGCGGAGGCGGCTCACACACGAGGAAGTACGTAATTGTGCAAAATTAAGGCGTGGAAAAAAAAGAAGCAAAGTTCCGCGCGAGACCGCGCGCCGGACAAAATGCTCTCATTGGGCGGCGTGTAGTGGGCTGGCCGGAGGAGGCCGAGGGATACTGCTGACATTGGCAGCCGGAGTCGAATGGTCAGGCCAGGTCAAGCGAGCCGCGATTGGAAGGCACAGTCACTCTCTGCGTATGCGCTGCCGCTGTACGATGTATGCTTATATTTGATCAATTATGATGTATTTTCACATATTCTTACCGTATATGTGCATGCGCATCCTAAAATCTGCAAATGTAAAGAATGGAAACTAAATGTATCGGTAGGAAACGCGAAAACACAAAAAAGGCGCAGAATGCACGAATGCACTAGTATGCACAGTACAACAGTTTGGGCCGAGGCGCAGGCAGCGAGGCCAGAGGGCGGGCAGTACGAACATAACACGCGTTCCGTGCGGAGTGGGACGAGCACGTCCCTCGCTCGCGCGCTTCTTGACTGACATCTGACCAGTTTTAGTTGTTGGTGTCCGTGTTGAAGACTGTTGGTGTCGCACACTTATATATCTCCTGTGGTTGTTTGTGAGCTTGCGACTCATTGGCAAAGCAGTGCACAGTGAATTTTACGTTGTTTAGCGTGTTCCTGGACATACATGGAATACCACTGCACATGAAGAGAAGTTTCGCCCAGCACAAGGTAAGACTTCTACTTCTCGGCTTGACACGAAAGCCCACAGCCCACCACTGCCACACACCGTCACCGATTGTCATGCACCGTCTCAGAAAAGAAAAAGAAAATAGAAAAAAGAAAGAGAAACTTAGACGTCGTAACTTCGCTGGAGTTCAACTTTTACCTCATTTACATTTACACTCCGCCTTGGTGGTGCCGGAGTGAGGCCGCGTGAGGCCTCCCGCGTGCTGTGGCGGCAAAGGACTCGAAGCGTGAGGCTCGGGAACATTGCCCGCTCATAAAAAAATAATAGGAAGAAAATGTTGGACTTAGTCTCTGGGCGATGCGAAGAAGTGTATGGTAGTGATGTCAGCTTCACACACTACAACTACAACTACGATGAGTGTTCTTGCTACAACTACTGCTACCACAACAACTACTACAACGTTCCCAACAACAGAAAACAC
>NC_059292.1:31361542-31401542 GCF_017591435.1 Portunus trituberculatus | reverse complement strand
CGTCTCTTTTTTCTCTCTCTCTCGCTATTTGTCTATTTCTTGCTGTGATTTGCGTCTTAATGTATTTCCTGGCTTGCGTTTTCTCGATTCTTTTTTGGTCATGTCTTTGTTTTCTTTCCTTGTGGTGATTCCATTTTTTTCCTTCTTTTTTCTTCGTCTTTATTTTATTTTATTTTCTCTCTCTCTTTTACGTTGACTTAGTTTTTTTTTTTTTTTTTTTTTTCATTTTCCCTCAAGATGTTGTGTGTTTTCTTGATGGTTTGGACACACGCATACATACGTTCTCTCTCTCTCTCTCTCTCTCTCTCTCTCTCTCTCTCTCTCTCTCTCTCTCTCTCTCTCCAATACTGTACCTTTAAGTGTACCCAAACAATTCTCTCTCTCTCTCTCTCTCTCTCTCTCTCTCTCTCTCTCTCTCTCTCTCTCTCTCTCTCTCTCTCTCTCACACACACACACACACACACACACACACACACACCTCCCCTCCTCGACTTGCAGCAGTGTTCCCTCCGTAGAAAAGGGGGAGGGGTGTCAGGAGCGCAGGTCTTATGAACGGAGGTGAGGCGGTGAGCAGCACCACCACCAGCACCACCACCCCTCATGAATGGGAGGATGAAGTGTGAGAGAGTCAGTAAAGGAGAAAAAGAAGTGAGTGAAGCAACATAGGTGCATAAATGGAATGACATCACGTGAGAGAGAGAGAGAGAGAGAGAGAGAGAGAGTGTTAATGATCTCAGTATGTTAACCCGGGAAAGCATTTTTGAGATTCACGTGTTCCTGCGGGAAATTATAAGCGGAATGGCAGGATGTAAGGAACGTTTCGTAGCAGCGTGGCGTCCGTGGTTATCGTTGCATTTAGCCTCGCCAGTCATACGTCACTGACGCCCAGCCGGAATTACCTAAGGCATAATGTGCACGTTGGCAAATTTTGTAAAAGCGCGATTGTCTGTCTGTCTGTTTGTCTGCCTGCAAGTCTGTTCCTGTCCCTCTTCCTCTCCAACTGACTGCATAATGACGGCAACTCTCACGCATGCGCCGCCGGACATTAGCATACATTTTTACAAGTCCCCGTAATTACACTCGTGACAGCTGCTTATGAAGAGTTGCCAGCACGGGACAGGAATGTTCGCTGCGGTAAGGATCCCTGTCTCTCGTTTTCCGTTTCCCGCTCGCGATGACTCTGCATCTCGTACGCCTCCGACGCTCAACACCCTTAGCCATCCTCACCAGTGTCGGTTTTGGACAGCGATATCATGAATTGACTTCTCTTTTTATGGCTGTGCGTGTAGTGGTTTGCGATGTTGGCGATGCCTTATGTCTTGCTTCATATCCGTCTGTTCCGCGTTTCGTCCAGGTGAGGGAAAGATGCCTGAGGGTTCCATTAAGTTGTAAATTAGCACCAAAGAGGGAGGGAGAGACAGCCTTCCCAGGTGTCATTAAAGCTTCCATGTCTGCTTCCCCCTACGCGACTCTGACCCCTCGAGACCTTACTTCTGGTGGTGGTGATGGTGGTTGTGGTAGTGGTGGAAATACTAGCGTCCTGGCTTCGTGGGCAATAGTAAGTGGACGACTGAGTGTAGATATAAGAAGTAGGGATGATGTGGCGGTTTACAACTTGAGGTACAAAAGTTCAGTGTTAAGTGGAGGACCGCCAGAGTAATGATGGTGATGAGGGCCGCTTTGGTAGGGTAATGTGGCTGGTGACAACGGAACGGTAGCTGTGGCCGTGGTGGTGGTGATGGTGGCGTTAGTGGCAGTAGCAAATTGCTTCTTTGTTACTGAGCCGAGGATGAGTCTTCTTCCTTCCGGCCGTGTCCATTCCCGCCACCCGCGTACAAATTACTGTGTCGTCCGGCCGTCCAGCAAACTGTACCGTGCCTCACTCCACGTCGTGCGCCCCATATGACCACCAGCGCATGCCTGTCTCCCCTCCACCCAACAAAAACTCAAAATACCACCTCTTCTCACACCCGCTCTCGCCACCAACCTCCCCAGCCCTGTCTGCAGCAGTAAACAGCTCGCCACCAGCCCCTGCGTCACAGTCCTTGGCCTCACCCGGCGTGTATGCAGCTCATGTCTTTGGTGAAATACTTAGGTACCACCTCTCCCTGCTTCCCGCTGTGCCCGCGGTGCCCTGCGGTGCTAAATAAGACACGACCCTCGAGCAGCTGCGGTGTGAAGTTAGCAGTACCGCGCTTCCCTCCGTGACGGACGAGGCACGAACCCAGCCCAAACCCGCTGTGCTCGCACGTCACGCCGTCCATGATAGCGTGGCAACACTCCACTAGGAAGTTTATTAAATGACCACAACCCGTTGAACTTAAAGTATAAGGAAGATTATTTTTTCCCGCTCCTTAGACAAATAAATGGCAGAGGTTATAAACTTTAATCGGGTCGTTTTTCTGTACCTCCATCCTTCTCCCTTGCTATCTTGTACAAACTCATGCGTAACCAAGTGACACCCATGAACTAATGAACAGGCAACATATTTGGGAAAACTTGAAAATGGCGTGGATGAACATCCTCCATCTTTCCTCAACTCCAAACGTTCAGCGAAGTTTAGGGTGTCAGACATTTTTTCCACATCTTTACGGCGTCTAAATTGAAGAGAAGAAGAGACTTCGTGCTTACAGGGAGCGCGGAAATGAAGGAAGGGACGTGCGGTGGCTCTATGGAGGAAGAGGAGGAGGAAGAGCCAGGTAGAGCACATTCCTCTGGGGTTGAGGGACTCTAGTAGTTGGCGGGTCTGGCGAGCTTCCTAAAAGAGGCAGCAGGAAACAGGAAGTAGAGGCTCGGATTACGAGAGCTGGACGACCAAGAGGCACAGCGGCAGCCCTACACGGTCACACGCGCCTCCCCGCTGTCCCTCGCCGCCCTCCCTACTCCTGTTCGTCCTCGTCCTCCTCTTTCTTCCTTGTCCTCGTCCTTGATCCTCCTCGTCTTCCTCTCCCCTCTCTCTCTCTCTCTCTCTCTCTCTCTCTCTCTCTCTCTCTCTTCTAGTAGTCAAATCTACTGTATGGACACTGTATGCGTCTAGGTATGATCTGCTGATCTCATGTAGTGACGAGACAAAATTCAAACGCGAAACCTTTTTTTTTTTTTTCCACTGCAGGAAGTTAATTTGACCTTTTCACCCTTAGCTGAGAGAGAGAGAGAGAGAGAGAGAGAGAGAGAGAGAGAGAGAGAGAGAGAGAGAGCAGTTGTAGTAGTGGTAGTGGTAGTAGTAATAGTACTTGCGGTGATGGTGGTAGTACTTATCGGAGCCTAAAGTCCCTGAACCTCGTCTTCTCAGCAGGATACCCGTGGCTTCGCTCCGGGCGGTGGTGGTGGTGGTGGTAGTGGTGGTGGTTGTGGATGAACAGTGACAGTACCTCAAGGGCAAGATTCAGAGAGAGAGAGAGAGAGAGAGAGAGAGAGAGAGAGAGAGAGAAAGAGAGAGACTACAACGGGCCTTACCACTCTATCTTCCAAAACCCTAGACCAACAGTACCTACAGAAGTAACATATGAGTACCTTAATGTCGTCATATCAGCTCCAGAGGGTGACGTGTATAGTTTCAACAGGGAAGGCGAAAAGGAAAAGGTTGGTTCGTGAGTGCTGGCGGGCGTTCCTGTTTGCATCTGGCGTGGGGTAGGAGAGGGAGAGGGGGACTGCTGGGAAGAAGGATGGGCGTGGCAGGGGCTGGGGAAGAGAGAGGGAGAGGCCTGGCGGTGGTGGTTCCCGACACTTCCGTCCTCCCGATGTGGCCACCTGCAGCCATACGACACGGATGTTGACCCACACGCTTGTTCGCCCGCCCGTCCGCCCGCCCGCCCGCCCACCCACGTCACGCGCCCGCACGCCCGCACGCTGTTTATATGTTACCACTTAGGCAGCAAAACGTCAAGTCAAGTTAAGGAAAAACCTCCATCTGTGTCTCCCTTTCCCTCCGCTTTGTGAGACTTTTTTTTTCTTTTTACGCTCTTAAGTTTATTTTTCTTTACATTTACTCCTTGTTAGGCTCAAAGTAAAGATCAAAAGTCCACTCCACGTCATTAGTCACCTTCCCCCGCTTACCTTCTGTCTCCTATGAGATAAAAAGAAGTTAGATAAATACATTAGTTTAACGCGTAGAGCACATTTTAGGCTGATAGAAAAAAATGTCGTTAATTGCGGAAGAGAATAAATAATGAGAGAGAGAGAGAGAGAGAGAGAGAGAGAGTGTGTGTGTGTGTACTACAGTAGCATTGTAGCAGCAGTAGTTTCACTCACCAACACCAACTATACCACAGTCTCTTCCTCTCACCCCCTCCCTATTCCCCGCTGGCTCCTTCCCCAGTAGTGTCAGTGTTAGGAGAGGGGGAGGATGTGGGGAAGGGGAGGGTGCGTATAACGTTGTGAAACTCTGCACTGTCTCTGGCGTAAGGTGGGGAGAAGGGAGAGGTGGGGGAGTACGGGAGGGAGAGAGGAGGCGAGGAAGACTGTCTTGCTGTTCCAGTGGAGTAATTTAAGAGAAAGTTGGGTCGTTAGTTACAATATGCGTAGTTGTGTCGTTAGCGAGGCGAGGCGTGCGCTCTGCTGAGTTTCGGGACGGAGGGAGACGGGGAGGGCGTAGGGGGAGGCCGGAAATGATAGGTGACGGTCTGTTTATGCCGCCTGCTGAGGTCTCGCGCTGTTTGTATGGGAGAGAAAGGGGCAGGGGAGGGGAGGGACTGGGACTGGACGGCAGGGGGGGTACTAGTGGTGACGTTGTAGTCTTGGTGGTGATAGTTAGTTGTGGCAATGTAATGGTGTGGTTGTCGTGGTGATGTCCTATATTATTAAGGCAATTGTTGTAGTAGTAGTAGTGGTAGTAGTAATAGTAGTAATGGTGGTGGTGGTGGTGGTGGTGGTCAATGTAATTAACGTAGAAGTAGTAGTAGTGGTGGTGGTGGTAGTAGTAGTAGTAGTAATGGTGGTAGTAGTGTTGGTGGTAGTAGTAGTGGTCAGTGTAATTAACGTAGAAGTAGTAGTAGTAGTTGTTGTCGTTATTATTATTATTATTGTTGTTGTTGTTGTTGTTGTTGTTGTTGTTGTTGTTGTTGTAGAGATAGTAGTAGTAGTAGTTGTTGTTGTTGTTGTTACAATGTTAATAATAGTAGAAGTTGCTGTCCCTGTTTTTGTTGTTGTTCCCACCAGTGTTATAATTTTAGCGTTTAGTTGTAGTGCACGTCCTTCATAGACAAGTATGTTTAGTGGTTATAACTGTGGTGGGTCGTATTAGAGGTTGTTAAAATACTCTTAATGTTGTGATAATGCAGGGTGCGTGCTGTAATCGCGTAACATATGGCAGGTATGCGTGGCGGGGCCAGGTGTTGTGATAGTAAGATTTGATGCAGTGGAAGTAAACTTGTGTGTCATTTCGCCGCCGTGGTTCTTTGTGAGCGCTGCGGTGTAATTCCTGTTCTGCTACGTGTAATTCCGTCGCGTGTGGCCGGATGATAATTATTCCGTAATGACCACCGTTACCAGTCCTTTGTTTGCGAGGCACGTGATGAAAACCGTGACTTTATTACGTCTCAAATCATTACTTATCAGCCGTACTTCCTGTTGTAAAGTTTAACAGCTAAGCCTAACTAAACATGAACTGAGCGTTGAGAAAGCTAGGACTGGCTCTGGGTGGACGCGCACGGAGAAGCCAACTGCCACCACCACGGCACCAGTGAGACCTTGGCCTGGAGACTTAGCTTCTCCTCTAACCTCCTGGTGCAGCTGCGTCTCTCCTCCTTGAGTGCCCGAGACGCTCAGAAAGTTTATCTTTGGCCGAGACCACTGCCAAGGAAAAGATGGCGAGTGTGGCGTTGAAGTCTCCTCCCCCGCTCTGCTGCCTCACTACCCCTTCCCTTCCCCTTACTCATCTCCCTCCGGTGTGGGTGAAGGGGTGGTTCAGTCCTCCTCCATTTTTGTGTGACGGGGTGATGATTGCCTGTGTTTTGGCCCGTGGACTGACGAGGGTGTGATTGGCAGGGGGAGGAGAGGGTCGCGGCGTGGCGGTGAATGGGTGTCATTAGCCCTCCCAGGCACTGCTCGGAACGCGTAAGCAAAAACTAGCGGTTCTAGAAATCCATAGTCGGATGTGAAATACGGATAGGCAAGTCCTTAGGATTTCCCTTTTTCCCCCACTTCCCCTTCTCCCGCTCTTCCTTTTCCCCCTTCCGCCTCCTGCCACCACTCCTACTCTTCCTCTTCACATATTCCTTACGACACATCACGGATTATTTAGCCAAGTTTTTAATAGCCTATCAGCTCAGTTTCTTCACGACTCACAAACTCGAGTTGATGAGAGAAACTTTCTTTACATCCTCGGGTGTATCTCAATCCGGAGTCTGTTATTAAATCTGGGCGGCTGGGGACTGGGGAGTGGTAGTAGGAGGATGGGGAGAGGGAAGAGAAGGGCTTCCTGTAGTAGTCCTGGCGGGAGTTTAAGAGGCTCTCTTTGCTCTGTTGGGCGTGACGGACCCCGCGGCGAGTAGCAAAGCAACACTAGGGAAGGAGGGAGGGATTGAGGGATAGGGTGCTCGCTGGTCTGCCTCCACTCACTCACTCACTCATTCTCTGGCTGGCTGGCTGGCTGGCCCTCACGTCCCTCCGTTACTGCTTGGACCTCCGCCAGCCAACACGCTCCTCCTCACCCTCGACTCACTGTTGCTGCATCACCCTGTCGTGGCTCCGTCAACACCCTTCACCCTCCACGTCCCTTCTCCTCTCTCTCTCTCTCTCTCTCTCTCTCTCTCTCTCTCTCTCTCTCTCTCTCTCTCTCTCTCTCTCTCTCTCTCTCTCTCTCTCCTTCCCTCCCCCTCTTCCTTCTTTCCGACTCCCCAACACCTCCGCCAGACACGACCCACCATCGCAACCACACACTCGCCACCCTCAGCTCGGCCTGTCTGTAGTACATTCCTTTTGCCTCAACCCGCACAGCTACATATCATATTAATAGGAAGTTCCACCGATATTCGAGACATACCGCAGTCAGTAAAGAGAACTCGTAAAAAAATTATAGCATAGAAAAAAAATCAGACCGCAAAGGGCCAGCTGTCTGTGACCACAATGAAACCTGGGGAAAAAAAAGAAAGAAAGAAAAAAAGCGAGGGAAAGTAGGCATCACCACAAGAAAAGGAACATGGCTATCACGCTTTTGTCGCCACCACCATAACGACGCCACCATCACCATCACCATCACCACCACCAGTCATACCATCATTATCATCTACATCGCCATCCAGACGACCGACAACAGCAGTAACATCAACAATAACAACAGCAGCAGCAGCAGCACCAGAGGCAACGTGCTTCTTGTAGTAGCGGAGGCAGGGGTTGGCAGGGTCGCTGTATATAAATATAGACTAAGTTTTGTGAATGGGCACCTTCCGCTCCTAGGGCCTGACGCCGCTCTGCCTCCTTCTCTTCTTCCTTCTTCCCAATGCCTTCTTTCGTCTTCCTGTTGCTTCACCTTCTTTGTAGTGGCCCCGTCGGTGTGCTGTCCAGTTCGCGGTAAGGCCTCATCCCGCCAGTGGTGTATTGCTCTTGAAGGAAGCTTGGTCACCACACACAGCTACCTCTTCCTTTCAGCAGGACTCAGTGAGGCGAGAACAGGAGGCGAAGGACGAAACCTGCACGAAAAAGGGAAAGGTGTTTGTTATCATTGTTCCTTCTTTGTTATTTTTTTGTTCTGGCGGCTGTTATGTTGAGATTTCGAAAGAGTGGGACTGCGATGAGTGGAGACAAAGAGGAAAATGAAGCGTGTTTGAGACAATAGGGGGGGAAGTGAGGGATGGCCTCCGTTGTGCAATGGTAGACAGACACGGCTCCAAATTCTCCATTGTGTCCGCACTTATTCTAATGCCGGTCTACTCTTTTTGTGGATCTACCGAGTACTCGCAGGTTGTTTTTTTGTTGTTCCTCACCCCCTGCAGGGCGAGAAATGGTGGGGTAGGGGGAGAGGAAGGAAGGGAGAAAGTGTTCCCTCACCATCGCGAACGTTTCACTCAGCGACGGACAAAAAGTAGCATCGTGACTTATTCTTCACTAAGTTAAGAGATGTATGAATCACTGTAACGCTTCATGTATGTAGCCTAGCGGGTGTGTGCCTGCATTCTTGAGACTTGTTACCGGGAAGACATGACTCACGACTGAAATAGCGAAAACTGACGCCTCCATGGGAAATTAACAAAGATGGAACAGCAAAAGAACATGTACATGATATAAATGAGCCCTGGCAGCGGTTGTGGGGCGCCCGCGACCACACACGCCACACCGAGAGGTCGGCGAGTTCCTGAGAGGCGAGAGGTCAAACGTTTGCCCTGCCATGGGTCAGTGAGGTTACCGGATGCTGCCCAACGCTTGATGAGGCTGTTTACAAAGACAGTTAGAGTGGACTTGTAATTACCCAGAACTTAGATGTTTTTCTCACTGTCTGGAAGGGTTGCCTTTCCCTCCATCTCTTTCCCATCACCTGACCCCTGAGAGAAAGGATCATGGGACGACGAAATAGAGTGAAGAAGTGAGTGTCGTAGAGAAAAGCTAGGGAGAGACGAGGAATGGAGTCAAATTCAGGTTATATTGAGGAGACCGATAACCTTTGCTGGCATATCAGACCAATCAAAGTTGAAGGTAGAGAGAGGTATAAGGATGACAGAAGTGAAAGTAGAAAGAAAACACAACTAAAACAACAAGAACATCTAATCTAATAGCCAGCAAGAGGCACAGGGAGTGGCAACACAACAGAGAGGGCCGCTGCTCCTCGCCCGCCACCACCCAAACCAATCCTGTGCCGGCGACTCCCTCGGTGTGAAGTCTTAGTCAACAGATGATGTCAACAAATCAATATGCAACGACGGAAGGCGATCTGGAGGCAGCGGCCTGCAATGCGTCTCCCCACCACACAGGATTCGTCGGTCCGTCCGTCTGTCTGTATGTGTGTCTGCATTCCTCCTCCTTCCTCTTGTGTTCCCTCACGCTCCTCCAAACCCGCGATGGTCATGGCTGTGACCAGAGAGGAAGGAGAAAGGAAAGAAGGATAGGTAATGGAATGAGGAAGAATAATATTAACAGTGAGAGGTCAAGGAAGAAAAAAATTAGGAAGAGGCGCAGGAGATGAAGGAGAAGGAATGGGAGCAGTGGGAAGGAAGCAGTGAAGGAGGGTCATCAGCTGCTGAGGAGGAGGAGAGGAAGGACTGAGGCAAACCTTCCCTTCGCCTTCCTTCTCCTCACTTTGGCGGATTTTATTGCCTTGTGAATCCTTAATCACTCGTCCTTCCTTCCCATCACAACACACTCGTCCTGCGTCAGTGGTGTGTGTGTGTGTGTGTGTGTGTGTCTGTGTGTGAGTGAATGTGTTTCTATTTTCTAATCATCTTTTTCTCTTGTAAGACATTTTTTCTTGAACTTTTACTGCTTACGAACTGCTTATGAATGTTTTGAGTCATGAACCATTGATCTCTCTCTCTCTCTCTCTCTCTCTCTCTCTCTCTCTCTCTCTAACCTTGTTTATTTAAAGATGTTCTCGTCCTGCTTTGTCGTTAGTTCAGTCATGCCGTTACATCAGCTTAGATCAGGGAAAACTAAAAGAAGCCCATGAGAGAGAGAGAGAGAGAGAGAGAGAGAGAGAGAGTGTGTGCGTGTGTGTACGTGCGTAGTAGTGTTGGTGGCTGGGTGGTATTTATATCGTCATTTGCCATTCCCAGAACCCTATCCATACTCAGTCGATGTTTTCTTTAGATTTTTTTTTCCTTCCTTTATGATTGTGGTAACTTGTATTCGTTCTCTAGCTTTTTTGTATGTTCCCACAATTACTCCGTTTTTCTTTTCTTTCCTCTCTCTCTCTCTCTCTCTCTCTCTCTCTCTCTCTCTCTCTCTCTCTCTCTCTCTCTCTCTCTCTCTCTCTCTCTCTGACTGACACACACACACACACACATCACACCCATCAAGACGTATATTTGCACCTCGTCGAAACTTGAGTACCGAATCCTTTATCTCGAATTGGAAACTATTGGACTGGCGGTCGTGTCTTAGGAAGTTTGTTGATTGGCCTCACCGCCTCGACTACTGTGCGAGGTGATGGTGGTGGTGGTGGTGGTGGTGGTGGTGGTGGTGTTGGAAGGAAGGGTGGGAAGAGAAGAGGAGAGAGCCTACAGTATAAAATTGTGAAGGATAAAGGCCCGTATTCAGAAACGTTTTGCTCTTTCACTACGACTATTTTCTCCTGTTAATAATGTAGTAATTTTTGTTAAGAGCGCGTGTCACATCATCTAGAGTCCTTTCAGTGTGGTGGAAGTGCGTTGGAGAGCTTTAGAATAAGATACAAAGCTGGAGTCAGTACAGGTGGCGGTGGTGGTAGTATTGGTAATGTTGAAGTGAGGGGATGCCATGGTAGGGGGATAAGGAAAGGAAAGGTGGTGCCGCTGTATCTGGTGAAGTTATGGTGACGAGTAAATGAGGGGACGGTGTTCTACGTATTCTTCCCAGCTAAACAGAAAGGTCTCCTCCAACGTGGGTAATTCTGGTTTGTTCATCTTGTTGTATTTTCTTATTTATTTTGCACGTTAACTAGAATGGCTGTGTGAAATTGACAGGGACGTGGACGTTAGTGAGTCTGGCATTGGGTTAGTTGATGTGTGATTGAGTGAGTGAGTGAGTGAGTGAGTGAGTGAGTGAGGGAAGGAGTGAGGAGTCAATCAGGGACGTCCCCTTATTCATGAGTCTGCTCTTAACACAGACCGGATGGGAGTTATATCACTGATGTGTGTTGTTGCTGTTGTTGTTGCTTCTGTGCAGCCGCCAAGTCTAACATTCTCTCTCTCTCTCTCTCTCTCTCTCTCTCTCTCTCTCTCTCTCTCTCTCTCTCGTACGCACTTGGAGCCTAAACTATAATACAACTCGTGTACGTTCGCATTTCTGTATTGATTCTACATTAGGGAGACACGCACGTCCTGCCTTGCATATCGCGTCTCAGTAAGGGTCAAACACGCTCCTGAGCGATGGCTGGCGCCGCGGCATAGATCACAGCACCAGCAGGAGGAGGAACACGGCGGCGGCGACGACGAGATGGCAAGGGCTAGCCAAGACGTGAAGGTTCGTCATCGCGGCTCCCGGTGACAAGTATTTACTAGCTGACGTCACTGCCTCACCGAGGAAGCCTGTGAAGCCAGACGGTAGATGACGCCACCGGCATATGAAAGAAAAAAAATAAAAAGAATAAAGTGTGACCTGGCAACCGACGCCTCATGCACAACATTCCCTCGCTTGGCTTGTCCGTCTCTCTCTCTCTCTCTCTCTCTCTCTCTCTCTCTCTCTCTCTCTCTCAGACAATTTTCTACTTGCTGCGCTCCAACGTTTCGTTATTCATTTGTTTTATCACGATTCGGAAATACTCATGTATGAATCGCTTCCTTTTCCTCCGAATCCTCATATGTGCTCTCTCTCTCTCTCTCTCTCTCTCTCTCTCTCTCTCTCTCTCTCTCTCTCTCTCTCTCTCTCTCTCCTCCACGGTTGTTATCGGGAGGAGGCGTGTCTCCGGTGCGTCCCGTCAAGGTGGGTCACTCCCTCGTGGTGGTGATTTGCAGGTACCCATGGGCGTCCCCCGAGGGGCAAGAAGTGACGAGCAAAGGAAAGGAAAAGAGCCACGTTTACGCATCTTACTCGGAAGCGGGAGCAGTTATGGGAGGGGACGGAAGAGCTGCAGTTCCTCTAGTCAGTCTTGTTTCTTGGTACGACAGGGTAGCGGTGGCGGTGGTGGTGATGGTGGTGGTGTTTAGATTAGGTATTTCCGTGTATATAAAAGTGTACTGCCTTAATTATCAGCTTCAGCACCGGAGTTGTACCGTGTTATGTGCTTTTATTGTATTTATTTGTTCATGCGTACCTTCTCGAATAACTACGCGTAACGAAAACTTTATGGCTTGATTTTCCGTATAACAGTCACGTTTCTTCTTTTCCCCTCCTCCTTCTCCTTCTTCTCTTCTTTCTTCTCCTCCTCCTCCTCCTCCTCCTCCTCTTCTTCTTCCTCTTCCTACTACTACTACTACTACGCTTCATTTACATCATACACATTGCTCCACCACACCCGACACTACTTCAACCGTCAGTCACAACCTTAATAGCAACGTCGCACCGCCACCCTCCTCCCTCCCTCACACACACACACACACACACACACACACACACACGCCATATAACACACGTAGAAAGGGACTTCGAGCCTCACTGCTAATCGAGCGAGATCTCTAGGACGAGCCATAAAACTGGTTGGGAAAGATTTGCGAAGAGGTCTGCGCCGTAACATAAGAGCAGATTTCCGGGTAGGCTCTGGGACGGTTGTTTACAAGTCTGCAGGCGCTGCTAATTGCTGTTAGTTATGTGTTAATTAACAGACTAGAGGAACTACCTCGCTGCCGCCTCTACCGTCGGGGGATCTATGGGACCTTGGCAAAAAGTGTCCGGATGTCCTGGGCGGTGCGGGGGAGGGACTGTCGATGTCTTGCTCCGCTGGTGCTGATTGCCGGCAGCACCGTGGCGCCTCTTTTTCACTGGACGTCTCTAGTCATGTTAGAAACAGAAGCAGCAGCAGCAGGAGTAGTAGTAGTAGTAGTAGCAATAGTAGTAGAAGTAATAGTATTTGTAAGGATGTCAGTCATAGTAGTAGTAGTAGTAGTAATAGTAGTTGTAGCAACAGCAGCAGCAGCGGCAGCAGCAGTTGTAGCAGCTCATTCTCATTTCGCTTTTACGTGCCTTGCGTAATGAGGCAGGTGCAGCAGTCATTCCCTGTGGTTCCGCTACTCTCCTCAACCGCAAATTTCGAGACACTGGTTTGTTTTTAGGTGTATATCACGTCAGATTTATATCACCTTTTTCCCCCAGTCGCTCTTTTGATGGGACACCAAGCCGGAAACTACGAACGAAACGACTCTCTTTAGATAATTTTCCAGTAGTCACCACAGGAATCACTAAACACGCATGTGTGTGTATGGAATTACCAGTCTTTTCTCTTTGTTTTCTATTTGTGGGCGTGTCCTTTTTTTTCTGTTGCTTTTTTTTCTGACCGTGACACTCTGCGGGTTAACTCTTGTGTTTGCACGAGTGAAGCCTGAGTAATGGTGCTTATGGGTGCACTTTGTTGCCACCTCCAATGTTACCCATTGCTCTACTCTAGAAACCATACTACTCCTGGGCCCCGGGTGGAAACCTTATTATAAGCTCAACTTTCCGCAGAAACCATACAAGGCACGCATACATACACACACACAGAAAAAAAAAATGGAATAGAACAATAGCCAGACACTGCAGCAATACCGGCACTGGGAGGAGATGGTGGTGGTGGTGGTGGTGGTTTTCAGCGCCACTCTGGGTTCGGGTAAAGAAAGTGGCGAGCAAAACAGGCCATCGCTCACGACAAAGACGGTGTTTTTGTGTTACAGCCGACCAAAACACGGCATCAAACACGCCCTCCGTGCCGACACTCGTCCCGCCCTCATCTCGCGGGGCCTGTGCATCATCGGCGAATAGAGTTCTTACAGTGAGGTAAATCCACCAGAGGATCGGCCTTACGAACACCTGTGGCGCAACACTGTGTTTCTTCCACTTCTTAGGTTTTGTAAGAAGCATTTGGTTTGAAATTTGACATCTTGTTTTACTCTGTTCGATCTTTTTTCTCCCGAAAGTTTTGTCTGTGACTTCCACACTCACTTTTTCCTCTCCGTCAAAACAGCCTTCATCGATCCCCTCTGTATTCAGGTGTTTTCCATTGCCAAAGCTTAGAGAAGACTTTTCTCCTTCTTTTCTCTTCCTTTCTTGTATTTTTTTCTCCAGCAGAGTTATGAATATTAGCCGGATGTTTTACACTTTGGCGTAAATATTTTTGCCCTCTTGGCATTCTTGCCCTCAATTACTTTACTTTGCTCCTCACTTTCTTCCCACCTGCTTAGGAAAAAATGAGGAGAATAGAGTGGGAGAGGAGGAGGAGGAGGAGGAGGGGGGGATGTGAGTGGCTCTTGTCATGGAGGAATTAATGACCCTTGAGGCTTCACTTTCTTTTTATTTTTCAAACTTAATTGACGAATAAACAAAGAGCGCCTTCCTGTATGTGTGGCGAGAATCTCATTTACCGCCAAGGATTTGAAAAAGAAAATAGAAAAGAAAGGTGAATGGGATGGAAAAAAACTGAAAAAGAAATCTGTCAATCAACATAGTTCTTTTCATATATATCTCAAAGTCCGAAGGTTATGTTTTTAATGTTGTTGTTTTTGTGTGGTGGTATTCCTATTGTTATTATTTTTGTATATATATATATAAATAATGCAGAAGAAATTTCTACGACTTCCTGGCTGATCTTGCTTCACCTCCCGCCATGTTTGTGGTTAACAGTAATACCGAAACGCTCGTATTGCTTCGTGATGACCCGTAATCCTGTTGTTTACGCCGCTCAACGAAACCACTTGATTTACACCTCTTATGAAACGTCCGCTAATCAAACCCGAGGCACCATAACAATCAACCTCATTTTACTACAACTTTCACTCAACTTAAACCAACCCTTCCAATCCCCTACCCCCTCCCACCACCACCACCACCACCACCACACCTCTCACCGCACCTGCCTGTACCTAACACACGCACCACCCAGCACCCCTCCCTCCCTTCATCCTCCTTTCATTCTGGGCAGCTCAGAGCTCACCTGTCACCGTGGAGGAAGAGGGAGAGGGTGTAAGGGAAGGTAAGGGGTGTAGAGGCGGTGCAGGCAGGTAGCGGTGGTGTCAGTGTTTGCCCAGCGGTAATTAACGGCCCATAGACAAATCACGTTAGCGGAGTAATCACGCCATAAGGAGAGCGGGTCGCCATGTTTTTCCTTGCCGTTAACCCGGATAATTATTTAATCCCATGCCAGATTATAGGAAGCCGCTTTATAATTATTTGTCGAATAATTCATGCAGGTGATGAATTAATCCGCCCTAAGGACTAAGGTAGGAGGGTTATTAGTATCAATCTCCCTAATTAGATAGACCTGTACAGACGCGGCAGTGTAGCAGGCGCCGGTAGATCGTCCGCCATTAGTGTGAGTAACAGGCGAGGGCAGTTGGCCAGCTCGTTTGATCGGACTGGTGGTGGTAATTTTGCTCCTCTGCTCCTCCTCCTCCTCCTACTCCTAATGCTGCTGGTGCTTCTCCTTCCCCTGCATCTACCAGGTAAGGAGAAGTATAAAGTTGCTTTGGTTCTCTTGAAAGGTGGTTCTCGTAAGCTGCCACTCCGCTGAAGTCCTAAGTCAGGCAGGAATATAGTGAGCGGTCTCTCTCTCTCTCTCTCTCTCTCTCTCTCTCTCTCTCTCTCTCTCTCTCTCTCTCTCTCTCTCTCTCTCTCTCTCTCTCTCTCTCGGCCGACCTCGAAGGGATATCAAATGTACGTATGAGGAAGGACGTGTGTGTGATTATTTTTCAAGTGTGTGTGTGTGTGTGTGTGTGTGTGTGTGTGTGTGTGTGTGTGAGTCTACAGCGAACACCATCCACCCTCCCCCTCCCTTAGTGGTGGTCGTGGAGGGCTAGAGTTTAAGACCTTCAGAAATGCCTCTCTCATTACGCCAGGCCACAAGAACGGCGATGATTAGAGCGGATTATAATAACACACGTGACAAAAAGTGAGCAACGGGCGGCGGTGGAGGCGGCGAGACTTGGAGGACAGACAGAGAGGGAAGCAAAAACTCGGGTGCCTTAAGAGTGGTGCGGAGATAACACGGGAAGACACCTCCTTCTCTCACCCTTTCTCCTCCTCCTCATCCTCCTCCTGCTGCCTCCCTAGAAAGCGCCAGGCAAGGCTGCCGCACCACCCATTCGACATACACACTGTGCATCCACGTATACAATGCACACACATGACATTTACCAAGCGTTAACACTTTCCCCCACAAACACAAGTAGTCAGACGTAGATTACACATTTCCTTTTCACTCTCTACTAAAATTCTATGTGATTTTTTAATATCACATGGTTTTGCCTTTTTTTTTCCTGCCAGCCTCGGCTGGAGGGAGGGGTGGGTGGGGAGGAGCCTTCTGCTTTGCTGTCCTGTCTCTACCACTGGTAGTTAGTAGATAGTCTCCACAAACAGCCTAGTAAGGACCTAAGGGTCTGTTGCTGTTTGTCTTCCTTTGTATATTCCTTTGTATATTCCTCTAAATGAGACGTTCATATACTCAGAGTCGAAAAGTGTGCCAGCTTTTGTTCTTTGTCGAATAAATAGGAAGGAAGAGAAAAGAGGTACTAAATTAGGCATTATGGGGATGAATGTCTATAGGGAGAGGAAAAATAATGAGCTGATTAAGGAGTGAGAAAAATTATCAAATTAAACATATCAAGTAAAAAGGAGAGAGAGAGAGAGAGAGAGAGAGAGAGAGAGAGAGAGAGAGAGAGAGAGAGAGAGAGAGAGAGAGAGAGTATACAAGTATATAATGCGAAGTAATGCACATTATGTTGAGTGTGCGCACAGAGAGAGAGAGAGAGAGAGAGAGAGAGAGAGAGAGAGAAAGATAATAAGCTACCCTGACCGCAGCTTTTTACCGGATGACCATAATGTAAGTGATAGTCCAGCAGATAACGCCTCCCGCCCCCGCCTGCTCCCGCCCATCAAAGCTTCCCTCCCGCCCCCCTCCCATCCCTTCCTTGCCGAACAAAAGCGCATCGAAGCACAACTCTCACCACAGGATGAAGATGTCTCAGCATAACCTCTAAGGATGATGTGGGAAAGAGAAGGAGGAGGAGAAGGGGGGAGGAGGTGGTAGTGGTGGTGGTAGTGGAGTGTGAGAGAAAACGAGGATGTTAACCAGGAACGCTAGGAGAGCAAGGATCCTCAAGCACTGGCGAGGTGAGGGTGTGAGGGGCGTGCTGGAGGCGTAACGGGAATCACCACCGGCCAAGCTGAGCAGTGTGGCAAAGGGCAATCACGACGCAGGACGTTCAGGGTGCACTTATCACGTCTCGTTCTTGTCACTGTTTTGTACTCATTATTTCAAGCCAGAGAGAGAGAGAGAGAGAGAGAGAGGGCTTACACGTGACTGACTAACTAACTGACTGCAGGTTGCCAATAATGAGTCCAGGGCAGACGATAATGGCCTTCCGCCCTCGCTACGTAACTAATGACTCACAAGCCACGATACTGATCTCGCGGCAACCCGGCTGTTGGCAGTAAGTCGCGTGCCTCATGAAAACAAACTGGAAAACTATGTGAGTCAGAGAAGCCATAATGTGTGACTCACCATCTAGCCAGAAGACAATAGCTTGGAAAGTGACTCAAGTTGTCCGGAATGAGGCTTCGGGAGGCCTTTCATACGGCGGCGTCTTCTCTGTGTTTGTGTGTGTGTGTGTGTGTGTGTGTGTGTGTGTGTGTGTGTGTGTGTGTGTTTGTGTGGTTGTTTAATGAGGAGTGGGGTTGTTGGGGGGTAGGGGCTGGAGTGCGTGCGTTGGGTAGGGATGATTGGGGTCACATCCTTGTTAGCGGGGAGGGACCTTCGCTTTGTACCTGTTGTCGTGGTCCACTTGGTGACATGGGTGAGTTGTGTGCTCTTTAATACCTCTGCCCAGGGACCTGTCTGGGCCTGAATGCTGCCTGGGATGTCTCTCTTAAGCTCTCCCTTGAGCGGTCACAGAGAGGGATACACACACACACACACACACACACACACTGTAGGTTACGTTTCCATCTTAATAGTGCATGTACTGCCTTTTCACCTAACACTATTCGTCTTCCTCAAAAAGGTGACCGGGTTCCTGTTTGAGGAGGCGCCGTGTCGAGGTGGCGGCGGCCGTGTTGGTAGGACGTTCGACACGGGGCGTTAGGTAGTCAATGGCGTGTGTTCCTGTGGCGGCCGCGTGGTCACTTTGCCCCGAATAAGAAATCCAGAGTGACTATTGGCCTCCACACCCCCCAACCACAGGCGGGTTTGTTAGGAGTTTGATGGCGTGTAATTATTTGGCAGCAGGTCGGGCCGGGAACACAAGCTAGTGATTAAAGAACTTTTGCTCTGAGCCCCTCGCTTGCTTACATCAGTTGAATCGATAGATTGATTCAGTTGCAAGTTAAGAGCGCAATTGTTGTTCATGCCGCACAGCCTCGTCCCAGGCAGCAGGCGACCGTGGGTGATTGACTAGCAGTACCGCTACGAGTCCCACGGCGCCCGGACACAGGAAACAAGTACCACCCCGGGCCCGTGTAACTACAAGTAGTACTCTTGCAATACTACACCCGCTGTGATTTCGTTCAGTGACCCCTACTTGTCTTCCTGTGGTGCTGGTCATTTTCTGCGACCAGCGAAGACGTGTGTGTGTGTGTGTGTGTGTGTGTGTGTGTGTGTGTCGTACGTTCACTGACCAGTCAGCGACGCATAATGACGTGGTCCTGAAAGGGCAACACACCACTCTTTATGGGGACCAGAGTAATGGCTAGCTTCCGGGGGGGCTCCTCCTCCTCCTCCCCGTGTTCCTCTTCTTCCTCCAGGGACAAGCTGAACAGGTGTTGCCTTGCCTGAACCTTCGCCTGGACGCCTCAGGAAAGCACGCAGCCCCTCCACCTCCTCCATTGCCCTCCCCCCTTCCCACCCGCCACACATAACGCCTTCCACGTTATGTCATGACCCGAACTTTCACCTCCTCTTACGCCACACGAAAGACGCTCGTGTTGCTTTTTTTCCTTTTTTTGTGCTCATGTCTTTTTTTTCCATCTTTTTTTTATATAGCTATCATAAAAACTTGCTCTGTGTTCAGTTTGCAAGATCGGCTTCCTTGCTATGGAACTGTATATAATCTCATCTCTCTCTCTCTCTCTCTCTCTCTCTCTCTCTCTCTCTCTCTCTCTCTTGCATGTATACCATAAGATTTCTATTTCTTCTTTTCATATTCACTACTCCCCCGCCTCTCCCACTCCCCCTCTTTATTTTCCCCCCTCCCACACTCCCACGTCCCTCGCCACTCGCCGGTGTGCATACGACCACAACCAGCTATATTAATGTCCATTCCTGTTGCTGCATCTGCTTTTGTTTCGCTTGATTCTTTTTCTGTTTGCTCGTTCCGTTGTTGCCTCAGGGTTGGGTAATCCTCCTACTCCTCTTCCTCTTTTTCCCTTCGCTTTCCTTCTTTACATACATCCATTTGCATTACGTGTCTTTATTCCCTTGCCTTCCTCGCTGTCTGTGCCTTACCTGTGCTCACCTGGTTACCTGCGTGTGCGTGTGAATGCACTATTTCCTCCTCCACTTATTTTCGTGCCGCGTTTTGATCATGTACCTAACTGCTACTGTTCGTGTTGTTTTGTTGATATCTCTCTTTTTCATGAGGAGCTTCCTTTCAGTTTTTGATGTAAGTATTATTAACAGGGCGAGGTGCACACCTGACCTTCACACGAGAGAGAGAGAGAGAGAGAGAGAGAGAGAGAGAGAGAGAGAGAGAGAAAGCGTGGAGCCCCCAAGTAACACGAGTCCGCGATACTCATAACATAATCAACCAATTTCATCAACTGTTGACACTTTCTGTGAAGTGGACGTTGTTCCCAGAAATCTCAGAGGAGGAGTACTCCAGAGAGAGAGAGAGAGAGAGAGAGAGAGAGAGAGAGAGAGAGAGAGGCAGGCAGCAGACCCCTCGATTACTATATAGTTTAGACGTCCGTGCCTTCGCCTGCAGATCGCTTTCGCAGTGAGTCGTGTAATTGAGACATTGTTGCCGAAAGCCGAGTGACCAGCGTCTGTGTTTACCTTCGGGCCCACCGCCGAGCCCCCGAGCTGAATGACGGCCATGCAGAGAGTTCGAGGTTGGAGAACAATGCAGTCATATTTTCGGATAAGACTGCATATGTACATAGTCCGGGCGAAATTACACAAGTCTCCCCCTTTTCCTCTTCCTCCCTCCTACCTCCTTCCCTCTCCCTTCCCTCTCCCTTCCTCCCTCCCACCCATTCCTCTTCGACCCCGTTATTGTTCATTGCGGAGGACGGAAAAATAAATAAAATAAACAGTAGGAGGGAGGGAGCAATAAAGTAGGTTTCTTTTATTAATATCGTAATAATGGTATTGTTTGCCCTTGGTATTAGTAGTGCCTGCGAGTTTTTAGCTTTGTGGGTCATTATACCTTTCTCCTCCTCCTCCTCTTCCTCGTGTGTGTGTGTGTGTGTGTGTGTGTGTGTGTGTGTGTGTGTGTGTGTGTGGTGAGAGAGTGGTCTCCACACTATAGAAATGAAGCCAATTAAGCAAATCCAATTCCCTCTCTTTTTTTTCCCTTTAAGACTCTTTAAATCTTATCCACCTTTTGTAATGCGGTGGAGCGAATTACTACTACTACTACTACTATTATTACTACTAAACAACATTACTCCATCCACTCCAGCTCACACACCGTACGTTACGTTGAATATTGAGTTATATACGTATCTACTAATCCCACGACTAACCTTCTCCTTCCTGTACTTACCTCCCATATGCCTGTGTTCCTCTCCACTCACACACACTTCTCCTCTTGCCATAGAAGGGGTGCACGTTATATACCCTCACTACCCCCTCCACTCCGCCCATCCCCCTTTCCCCTTCTCTCGATCCGCCTGCCGCCGCCGCTGCTGCACGCCCCTCAGGCCCGCCTCTCAGCCCTTGTGTGTAATAGCGTCTTCGTATGCAACCTGAGTATGTCATTATGTGTCTCGCCCGAAGCCCACGGTATTGTTTGTGGATGGAAGGGGAGAGACGTGTGTGTGTGTGTGTGTGTGTGTGCAGCAGGTGTGTTAATGTTGCGCACTGGTGTGTTACTTAGTGTATCGTGAAATGATTATTGTGTTGACAATCGTGCTATCGATGCCTTGTGTGTGTTTATGTGTTGTGTGGTTCCAGTTTGTTCCGTATTTATGTCTTTGCTTAGTGTAATATTCATGACAGCGGTGGCGGCGGCTAAGCTTTACTGCCGTCTTCTTTTATTCACTCCTACACGTGTTGATTGCCTAGCCGCAACAGAGAAACAGAGTGAGTGAGCGAGTACTGGAGGGGCGGAGAGGAAAAGCCTGGGAGAGGTGGTGGTGTCGTGGCGGGGTGAAGGAGAGGGAACAGAAGGAGAAGGAGGTGGTGAAATAGTGGGAGACAGTAGGTGTAGGAGGTAACCATTATAGCTATTCTCCCTTCCACCCCTCACCCATACCCTCCCTCCCTCTGTCTCTCTCTCTCTCTCTACCTCCCTACACCGTTGAAAGTGTCCGCTGCTGCAGCCATACACTGCTGAGAGCGTGATTTGGATGAGGTCCTTGACTGGCAATTTGGTAGGTGCTGGAGGGCCGGTTCCTTGTGGCGGTGTGGCGGTGGTGGTGTTAGCGGTAGCGGTCCTGGAAGTTTTAGTGGCAGTAATGGTGGTTTTGATGCGGGAATAAGAGGGAATGTTTATAGTCTCCTCGAAATCATATCACTGGCACATGATTACAGATATTTTACTAAGAGTCATGAAAGACGAGTGAGATTATAATGATTCGTTGTGGTGGTGGTGGTGGTGGTAGTAGTAGTAGCGGCTGCGGCGGCATGATATATTGAAGAGGATCTTTCTTAGAGCGACATTTACTATTCGTGCTGGTTCTTTTTTCTTCTTTTTTTTTTTCCTGAAAGTGGGGAGAATTCGTAAAGTTTATCAGCAGTGTGTGTGTGTGTGTGTGTGTGGTGACCTTCGAGTTACGATGACGGTAGAGAAATCAGCGACAGTGAGAAGGCCATACTAGCAGACCCATCACCGGCAACAGTACCAGTAGCAGTCTACTCGTGTCGTGCCTCCCACCTACCACCTTCAACATTCCTGACCGAGTAATAGCCGCTTGCTTGCTGCTGCTTGACGTTGGTCTTATCACGATCATTTTTTCTGTTAATTCTTCGTCTTGACCTGTGCATTATTAGGTGGCGTGCCTTTCTTTAATAATCACCCTGGACATGAATAGTCGGTGATGGTGGCGGCGTCGCTGCGTGGAAGAGAAGAGAGTGTAGGACAGCAGGGTTAGCGAGGGTGTCGTGTGGGTTTGGAACAATGCATAAAAGTTTCATAAGGTGCTTGCTTGTAAATGCATAATGAATAGGAACTTCATTATTAACCTAGATGCCTCAATTTTTGGTAACTACGCCTCCTGTGATGACGCACAAGTTGGGGAAGGTTTTTAGTGCAGGTCTAGCCGCGTTTGTGCCCTGACAGGTGTGTAAATGGTGCGATAAGTCACATCAATGCAAACGTGAAGTGCTCTTTGTAGTGTTGGTGTGAGGGTGGGCGGCGGTGCTGGTGGTGGCGGCAGTGGTGATGGAAAGCAGCGTTCATTACGGTATATTCACATTGTCTCTCCATCACTTGTGACAAACACCAACGCCGCCCTTACTTTTGAACCCTCCCACTCCACACTGCCCCATCCCTTCCTAACCCCGCCCCTTCCCCTACAACAGCACTCCATTCCATACTTCCACACACACACACACACCCCTGCATCCCGTTAACCTTCCTCTCTCTTTCTCTCTCCCTCCCTTCCTATCTCCCATACCATGCTCCCTCGTCTCCTCTTCCCTTCTTGTCTCCTTTCTAAACATTATCTTCTCCTCGTGATCAGTATATCCCTACCTCCTTCTCCCCATTCGCCTACTTGCAGTCCCGTTCTCATTCACCCCTTCCCTGGCGCTGCACGCTCCTCTCTCCATTCCTCACCCCTCCCCCTCTCTTGTATAGCACGCTGCAGGGCTCCGGGACTGATGATGTAAAAGGTAAGGTGGCAACCGGCCGGGCCACAGGAAGCAGAAGTAACATTATACTGAAGCGAAGCCTTAGGTGAGGGTGAGGGCAAGCTGTATTCCTCTGCCCTCTCTCCCTCCTCCTCCTCCTCCCTGACACCACTACTCTCCTGCCGCCCAACGCCACCCCCACCCTCCTCCACATACACACACTCACACGCACACCACACACTCTGGTTGGATGACCCTCCTTCTCCTCTTCCTCCTCCTCCTCCTTCTCCTCCTCCTCCTCTTTCTTTTTTCTTTCTTCTTCTTCTTCTTCTTCTTCTTCTTCTTGTTCTTCTTCTTCTCCTCCTCCTCCTCCTCCTCCTCCTCCTCCTCCTCCTCCTCCTCCTCCTCCTCCTCCTTCTCCTGCTATCCTGTTTCACTACATGCCAGATATGTAGTATAGTCCACACAATCTGCCCCGTAAGGACCAAAAGAAGTTGCTGTTTTTCTTTCTTTATGTTTCCTTGTGTTCCTCCTCTGCCTCTCCCTCCTCCACCTCCTCCTCCTCCTCCTCCTCCTCCTCCTCCTCCTCCTCCTCGTCTATCTTATATGCTTGTCTCTCCTTGTCAGCTGCCTGATGTTGGGTGTATTAGTTGTATTGAAGGGAAGGAGAGAGAGAGAGAGAGAGAGAGAGAGAGAGAGAGAGAGAGAGAGAGAGAGAGAGAGAGAGAGCGCATGTATGTCCAAAGTTGAGATGACAGAGGTGTGGGGTCCAGAACACACACACACACACACACACACACACACACACACACACACGTGAGTGAATAACATGATGAGATAAGTTAAGTCAGTTCTCTGCTAATTTCTCATTTTATTCACGCGAGGCGAGGGTCAACACTGCTTTCTTCCTCCCACATAGTACTCTGACCCCCATCCTTCTCACCCCCACCTCTCTCCTCTCCTCTCCTTCCCTCCATCCCTCCCTCCCACCACCACCACCACCACCACCCACTTCGCCCACCCGGTAATCGATCCGCCAAGTTTTAGGTTCTCTGCAGTTAGACGGATTGAAAGAGGAACAGTGAGGTGGATTGATAGGCGTGTGGAGGTTGATGGATGGCATGGCTAATGAATTGATCAGGCAGCTGGGAAGGGTTGTGGTGGTGCTGGTAGAGGAGGTGGTGGAGGTACAGTGGTGGTGAGTTAGCGTAATTGTTTCTTAATGATCGTAAGGGTGGTATAGTGGTGGTGATGTGCTGCGTAGTAAGCTGTGAAGGTGGGCCGTTGTGATGACGATGTTGATGATGATGATGATGATGATGTGTGTGTTTGTGTGTGTAGTGATGGTGATTTAGTGTGTGTAGTAGTGTGGTGGAGTGTAATTATGCATTAATGGATGGTGATGTAAGACTGTGACGAGAGAGAGAGAGAGAGAGAGAGAGAGAGAGAGAGAGAGAGAGAGAGAGAGAGAGAGAGAGAGGTCTTCGGTATCCTACATGCTCCGTCGATTATTGTCTTCTTCCGGGAAAAGTGCGTAAAGAGTTATTGCGTCTTTCATTTTGACATGTGGGTGAGCGAGGAAGTGAGTGAGCCTTGTCTTGCTCTCGCTCTCTCTCTCTCTCTCTCTCTCTCTCTCTCTCTCTCTCTCTCTCTCTCTCTCCGCATCGGAATCGTAGTAGTAAACATTTTCTTGAGCCCGAGGCGCCGTTAAAGTAAAAGTAGGAAAGCAAATATGTCAACATACTAAACATTGTATTTAGTCCACGTTGTGTAACGGAAGAATGGCGAAATGTTGTCTTTTCAGTATATACATACTGCACTTACGCGTCACCATTATATGTTCATAGGAACACAGAATAGAATCAAATGCAACCGACGGCCAGTGATAGATACAAGATTAAATGAAGAAATACAATTGAAGTATAATATTTGTATCCTGTTTGGAGTCGAAAACCTGTTATTAGAAGGCTGTAAACTGAAGAGAAAGATAAATAGATAGTAGATAAATAGATAGGAGAGAGAGAGAGAGAGAGAGAGAGAGAGAGAGAGAGAGAGAGAGAGAGAGAGTGTGTGAAGGTGCTGAGTAAAGATACACTGAACATGAAGAAGGCAGTGCGTAAGAAAGAAAAAGCGTCAGCGAGAGGTGTGTTTAGTCACGCTAGAATTAGAAACGCTGGCAGAGAAGAAGGAGAAGAAATAAAACAGAAATATACACGTATACATATTCGTTTCAATCAGGTAGCGGGACGGGGAAACCTGGCTAGGGGAAAGTTGGCTAGGATGGTCACACTCCACCTCTCTCGCTAGCCGCGTCACTCCGCCTTCCACTTCCCTCTCCCTTTCCTCCCCCCCTTCCCCTACACTAGTACAGTCCCCACCGTAGAAATATCACCACTACTGCTACTACTTCTACTACTACTACTACTACTACTAATACTACTACTACTACTACATCTGCCTCTAATACAGTGAAAGGAAATGCAAATGTCAATCGGATAAATAGATGCATATTAATCACACTCACTATTCATTTGCAAAGTACAAACCATCAATCTTGCTCATCTTGCTTCCTAAGAGCTATATTAGATCTTTGTTGTGTTCTCTCTCTCTCTCTCTCTCTCTCTCTCTCTCTCTCTCTCTCTCTCTCTCTCTCTCTTTCAGTTACATCTTTCTATCTCATACGTTGTCGCAGTTACTCACACCACATGTTGATTTTCATTATCTTTTTTTCTTTTTTTGTCTATCTTTTTATCTATTATTTCCCGCCAAGAAGCAGGTGAAAGCCTTCGAATGGTATATAATTTGATATGTTTGTTTCCTGTGGTAAATTTGATGTGTCTGTACATTATTATTACTATGTGTGACTGTCGCTCTCTCTCTCTCTCTCTCTCTCTCTCTCTCTCTCTTGGTTGTTAGTTTTATGATTATATTATTGATCGTTATCGCAGTTCCGCTGACGAATAACAGGCGGAACTGAGAGAGAGAGAGAGAGAGAGAGAGAGAGAGAGAGATTGATGTCAGTAACGAGAGAAAAAAAATAGTACCAAAATATGTAACGCCGTGGAAACTAGTTCTTGGGTCACGCTCCAGTTGCCTCAGTGATGGCGGGAAGGAATGGAAAGTAGTACACACACACACACACACACACACACACACACACACACACACAGTTGGGACTGATTGGTAAGATATATACGTGTGGAAGAGGAGAGCGAAGGGGGGGAAAGGAGAAGGGGAAGGGGAAAGGAGAGGGGGATCAGTTCCTTGTTGAGATGCAGAAGCACAAGATGGTGCGTGCGTCGCGTGCCCCACATAATGTTCCCAGACTGCATGCTTCTTCTCTCTCTCTGTTGTCACCTCACTCCATCTCTCCTGCTCTTGTCTCTGGTGCTGTGACCGGACGCTGCTTTACCCACATGTGTGAGAGTTAACCTTACAAAAAAAAAAATTCTAGTTGTGAGTGAATCATTGAAGTAATAAAAAAAAATAGGAGTGCGAGCTTCTTCACACAGCTGGAGTGACGCCTGGGGTGGTTCGGCGGCTCACGGGTTGCGTCAATTTATATCCAGAAGGAAAAGTAGTCCATTTGCTACTTCACCGTGGCGACTTCAGCCCCGCGGGTGTGAATGTCGTAAACCAGCGTATACTGTACTTTCCGGCCCAAAATACTGGAGGTTACTCGAGAGCGGTCTTGAATTTATGGTTCCCCAGTAGACTGTGCAGCCTTGGTGTGTGTGACTCCGCTCGTGACGCTGTGAAGGGAAACGACTACCATCAGCCCCTTTTTCCCCTCTCTCTCTCTCTCTCTCTCTCTCTTGTATTAGTATTACTTTTTGTAATAGTAGTAATAGTAGTAGTAGTTGTTGTTGTTGTTGTTGAAGTAGTGACATTAGTAGTAGTAGCAGAAGTAGTAATAGCATGCATGAAGCTTCATCAGCAATGCGTGTGTGTGTGTGTGTGTGTGTGTGTGTGTGTGTGCGACCGATTAGGAGAGAGAGAGAGAGAGAGAGAGAGAGTAATGTAATGGATTGACCATAACAGCAGATGTTCGCCACCTGGCATTTTTTGTGTTAGTGTAGCCAGAGTTGCCAGTTCGCCAATTATCTTTGGCCAGTTTCAGCTTTCAGCATAAATTAATGGACTGATTTTATTCGCTCACGTTTTTTGTACGTCATCGTTGCCACATACCTCTTGGTGCCAGTTAAACGATCGAATTGTTATAATCTGAAGCTATCCTGTTGAACAACGTATAATATTTACCTCACTTGTAATTATTTCCGTTGGCGTGTAATGTAATTTTGATGTTTTTGGTGGCGTGGTTGTCCTTGGGTGGCAGGACGGAGGGGAGGAAGGCCGAATGTGGAGAGTCTGGGAGCAGGCGAAGGTCAAGCTGCAGGAAACTTACCTGTTCCTCAATCTGGTGTCCTTAGGGCCCGTCCCCAGCCGGTGAGGGACGTGTCTGTCAGTAACCGTGCTGTGTGTCTTGGGGCTCCTCGTCCAGGGACAAATAGCCCCGGGTAATAACCCTCAGGGACAAATAGCCCCGGACACGTCTGTGAGGCACGTAGCAGAGGGGGTGAGGTGCGTGGCGGGCTGGGAGGGACCACAAAGGCCAGAGTCAAAGGGCCGGGGCCGCCGGGCGCGGCACGTGCCCCCGAAGGGAGGCCGGAATGATCCTAATTTCTCCCTTGTCGGGGGATTATTCTCAAGTCCACTCTCGGTTCACTTATCAAAGAATTTTCGCTCTGCTTTGATATTTTTACTTAGTGATTGTATGTTGTATATATGTTTTCTTCATGTAATCATGAGTTTCATGATATTTTCATTGGTAGGCTTCTTTCATTCACATTTTTCCCGCCATCATTTTGAAATCTCGGGGCACGCGCCGTCGCGACGTTGCCTCCAGCTTGTTCCTCACTTTCATGTCGGATGGCGATCACCACGCTCTTGCGCACCACACCCTCCATCCTTTACCCATGGAACATGAAGAAGGGCTTTTGCTTTTTGCCAGTGTTTCATTGCGCAGATTAACGAAGTATTGCTTCTAAAATAAATACAAACTTGCCGGAGTTGGAAGAGTGCGCCAACTGCCCTGGCCGTTAAGATGGCGTCGCAGATTTGATGGTCCCAGGCAGGTAGTCGAGCGACCTAGTGTTGCCAAGGAGTGAGGGGAAAACCAAATCCCTCTCTCCAACCGTTCCCCTCATGCCTGAGGCCCGCACCGTTGGTTCTTCGGGTGTAGCACTGCGGTCTTTGCTTTTGCCATTTGCCTGAGTTACTAATGAATCCAGAGAAAGAAAATTACACACTCAAGTTTCCCTTGAATGAAAATAACGGGAATATTGGCCTGTTTGGCAACGCTGGGGGAAGCAACGGTCGCAGAAGCAGCTGCCTTTAAACCTCCTAAAACCAGATGGCCGTTGGGCGCCCCGTTTCCTGGACATTTAATAGTGGATCAGTCGAGAGGGCGGCAGAGCGAGAGATTTTAGCCTCTTTCATCAACTGTGTACTAGGCATACACATAATGTTCCCAAGGCGACCTTCTCCCATACGAGTAATCTGGTGGAAGAGCGACCAACCGGTTAGCATAGAAGCTGTGTGCGCCGCTACTGGCGTGCGGATCTGTACATCGGATAAAGTTTAGATTTTTTGTGACTGATTATGCGTACAGAGGAAGGCTGCAGGGACTGACCGCGTGGTGCAATGTTGCCGCGTTTACCAGCGAGGGGAGGGGGGGGGAGGGTTGTCGGAAAAATAGGAAGAGCAATGAAAGGGGTGGTGGGGAAGGACGAGGCACAGGAGTGTCTGTCGGGAACCAGGAGCTGCCTCCAAGTTACATGATGAAGCCTGCTGGCTGTGCTCGTCGTGCTCTCCGTGACTTCCCCTCAAGATAACTCTAAACTCCCACATGTACTGTATACTTGTGCGGAGACTATCAGCTGCCATCAGTGTTCTTGGTTAATCCGAAAATCCACTGGCATTGTGGGCTCCTATGGTTACCGGGGATGGGCGGGAGGGAAGGGGACGGCGGGAGGCCTTGGATGACAGTAGCGGCGCCCTTGGGATCCTCCAGTAGCGAGGGCTTCGGTATTCACAAAAAACTCTTGTTCGTCTGCATCTCCCTCGCTTCCAATGAAGCTTTGATAATAAGGATTCGCCCTTAAATGATCATTACATCCGGATTATGACACATGCAGCGAGCGGGATCGATGGGAGCAGGCCTACCGTGCTACGCCTACCCACGCCTACCTGCGGATTATACGTCGCCGTGGTGGGCGAGGCGGGTTCTCAGGTGATATGTTTGTAAACATCAGAAGTGTGTGCTTGGGGCAGCGTGGGGGAGTAGGTTGGACTGTCTTATATCCACAACATTCAATTTATCATTTATGTAGAACAGCTGTCTCTTACCAAGCGCTATTGTGCATCTTCCGTTTTCGTTCAGAGACAAAGATTGTTGGAGGTTTAAAGGAAAACGATTAATGAGCAAACTGCATCATCATTCTGCTACAACTCCAAACCCAAGAAGAAATAGCAATTTGAAACAATGTCTCTGAAAAAAAAAAAAAACTTATTTGAGATTTAAAAACAATCAACATACTTTATGTGGTCGACGTCCTGAGAGAGAGAGAGAGAGAGAGATTTTTTTTGTTCGCCTGTGTCCTAATAGTTAATTTCCAGTGCGGGAACATGGACAAAGAGAACAGGTGAACATCCTCCCAGGTGATCACTATCTTGGGGCCGGTGTCTGGCCTCGGGTTGGAGCCAGATTGTATAATGCTGATTTCTGCATAATTTTACATTTACGATATGCCAATAAAGAGCAGTGTAAATATTTGTTCGTTCCCGGGGCGATGGCCGTCTACTTGTTGTTATTGCGTGTGTGCGTGCCCATGAAATGGTGTGCGCACATATGTATAGGTGTGTGTGTGTGTGTGTGTGTGTGTGTGTGTGTGTGTGTGTTTCAGGAATGAATAGAGGGCAGCAGCAGCAACACCCTGTCTCCTGTCAGTGTCTCAGCAGCTGGTGTTCAGGGAGACGCTGAGTCTTTCTTTATTTTGACCACGATATTGAACGCTTAATAGGGGATTGTTTTCTTCCCCTCGAGGTCTGGCTGGGGTCAAAGGCGGAGGAGGGAGGAAGAGTGAATGACGCGTTCTGGGCCTGTTCACTGTTCATCGCCAGTGTTCAAAAGTGTTAATGTGCCTGTGGTGTTTGAAGCATTTAAACCGCTTCGGATGGCTTTGAACCCTGAAGGTGCACTCCGAGGATCAGGAAGACCAGCAAGAATTGGCCAAGGAAGGAAATATGAGGGAAGCAAGAGTTGGTGGTGGACGATTGTCATGCGTTTCCTTGGTGCTGTTCTTGATGTTCAACAGTGTTCACCCTCGGGCGTGGGTGAGAAGGAGGGGGACCCGGACAGGATGAAGGAAGAATGATTTGCCAGAAATACCTATAATTGTGGGAATCAGCGTGTTCTTCAAGCTGGGGGAGTTTTCGTTCTGAACCTTGAACTTGTTCTTCCCAGTTCAAGGTGAACTTGTCTTTTTTGCTGTTCATCGATCCCAGTGTGTTGATCAACCTGTCTTACCGTGCAGGTTATGAAGAACCCGGAGACATCCGCCCCAGGCTACCTCCGTGCTGCATCTTGTGACGTGTTCTCTGAGACTCTGGGTTTTGAATGCTCTGACTTTCTCATTAAAGAGATAAAAAAAAAAAAACAAGCATATGATTGTGTGTGTGTGTGTGTGTGTGTGTGTGTGTGTGTGTGTGTGTGTGTGTGTGTGTGTGTGATTTGGGCGGAGCAGTTCCTCTTGTGCTCATTCGGTGCTGTACATAAAATACATGAACGGAGATTAGAATACAATTTCCTGCAGTGTAGTAATGTTCCGGTACAGTTGACTGCAGGACCGGTGTGCAGCGTGCACTCACAGTATCATGTGCATGCACACACACACACACACACACACACACACACACACACACACACACACACACACACACACATTTCGTATATTGTGCGTCATAGTGTGTGTGTGTGTGTGTGTGAGAGAGAGAGAGAGAGAGAGAGAGATTATTCGAAAAGTATAAAGGGAAAGAAGACAGTCAGACAAAGTAGAACGCGTTTCATGTGTAAAAGGAAACCCAGAGCTGTTACGTAATACTCTTATTTCTTTTTTGACTCACCCGTTTTTTTCCTCAAGTTCAGCGTTGCGTCACGTTAAAGCTGAGATCACTGTGTGCAGATTCTTGTGTTTCCCCATGGAGAAGACAAGGGAAGGTGACGAATAAGGTAACTTTACGGTTGTGTCTGAACAGAAGGAGGAGGAGGAGGAGGAGATGGCGATTGTGGTGGTGGTGGTGGTGTTGGTGGTGGTGCAGGTGAGGCAGGTGAAGGTGAAGGGAGGGGAGATACGTGAGAGGAAGGAAGGATTTTTTTGATGGTGAAGGAGGAGGGTGACCATGTTGTAGGCGAGCGAGCGAGGTGCATACAAGACGGGGTTACTGCAGTAATCATGTAATTGCGGGTTGTACTGACTAACTGATCGGGAGAGAGAGAGAGAGAGAGAGAGAGAGAGAGAGAGAGAGAGAATTCTTAATAGTCGTCCTCCCTGAAGGAAAATTAAGTAAAGGAGAAAAAAATGTGAGGTAATGCTCCTGAACATGTCATACGAACGGATGCGAGTAGTAGTAGTAGTAGTAGTAGTAGGAGGAGGAGGAGGAGGAGGAGGAGGAGAAGGAGGAGTAGGAGGAGTAGTACAGGTACATAGTAATGCTTGTGCTAAAAAGGAAGGGGGCGTTGGAAGATTACTAGTGTCTAGAAACAAGGGGAAACATTATTGGTGGTGCTGGTGGTGGAGGTGGAGGTGGAGGGCTCGGCAGTAAAGATGGGTAGAGGTGTTATTAGCAACGTGGAGAAGGGCGGGAGGCGGAGGCGGAGGCGGAGGCGCGGCGAGGTACATGACGAAGGGATAAGAACAACCCTTTCTCTCCTTCTCCACATGGCTCCTCCTCCTCCTCCTCCTCCTCCTCCTCCCCCTCTTCCTCCTCCTCTTCTTCTTCTTCTTCTTCTTCTTCTTCTTCTTCTTCTTCTTCTTCTTCTTCTTCTTCTTCTTCTTCTTCTTCTTCTTCTTCTTCTTCTTCTTCTTCTTCTTCTTCTTCTTCTTCTTCTTCTCCTCCTCCTCCTCCTCCTCCTCCTCCTCCTCCTCTTCTTCTTCTTCTTCTTCTTTCTTTTTCCCCTTCTTTTTCTTCTTGCTCCTGTTTCTTACCAGCAAGTCTTGAGGAATTAACCAGATATCATTATCTGTCTTGTGTATTATTAGTGGTGGTGGTGATGGTAGTAGTAGTAGTAGTAGTAGTAGTAGTAGTAGTAGAAGTAGAAGAAGTAGTAGTAGTAGTAATAGTAGTACGAGTAGCAGCAGTAATGATAGCAGTAGTAAAAGTAGTAGTAGTAGTGTCATTTTATTCACTTTGTGTGGTTTCTCAGCACAGTAATAGTTACAGCTCTCCTCCTCCTCCTCCTCCTCCTCCTTCTCCTCCTCCTCCTCTTTCCGCTCTTTCCAAGAATATTACCCTGCCTTCACTGGTTTTTGTACTCGTTAAAACCTCACCAGGGCAATTTTCGCCCCAATACGTCACAATTTACCTGTCGACCCCGTAAGGTGAGTCCCTTCTCAATGGACGTCTCGGCCCCACAAACTCGTCTTCATCCCTTGAAAAGTTTGTTCCCAGAGAGTTCGCATTGTTAAGAGAGTAATATGTTCTTTGACTTAAATATTATCTCTCTCTCTCTCTCTCTCTCTCTCTCTCTCTCTCTCTCTCTCTCTCTCTCTCTCTCTCTCTCTCGTTCTCTTTGTCTCTTTCTTTCTGCTTGTGTATGCGCGTGATATTCCATTTATTTATTCGTTTATCATTTATATACATTTCTTTTCGCATTTGTGTTTGTTTTGCATTAGTCGTTCGTGTTTTACTGACGTCGTTTAGCATTTTGTTTGTTTTTATATTATTCTTTTTTGTTAACTCTTAATCTCCGCGTGTACAGGTTTGATATTCGTTATTTGCATTTTCCTTTGACTCGTGTGTGTGTGTGTGTGTGTGTGTGTGTGTGTGTGTGTGTGTGTGTGTGTGTGTGTGTGTGTGTGTTTTCTTCTTTTTTATAATATTGATTTTGATTTTATTTTGCATTACACACGTGCGCCTTTCACTTACGCTGTATTTACGTAATCTTTTTATACATGGTAGTATTTTTTTAAGTTTTCGTTAGTTTTTATTTTTCTATATTTGCTCAACTCTTAACGTAAATTACATCATCAAAGTAACACCTGGAGAGAGAGAGAGAGAGAGAGAGAGAGAGTGTTATCAATCATGCCCGTTTAGTTACACACACACACACACACACACACACACACACACACACACACACACACACACACACACACACACACACACATGAGGATGGGAGGGCTAGCTGCTGGGAGGTTGTGAAGGTGTGGAAGGCTGTGGTAGGGCATGAGTATACGTATAGGGTAAGGTCGTGGTGTGTAACTCTACCTTATCTAGGAGCCACCAATGTTGATTCCTTCTTTCCTCTAACCGAGCATCTGTATCACTTGGCTCGCGGTTACTGAAGTGAATGTTCCTTTTCGTAATGTTTTATTAATTTTCTTCACTCCTGTGGCTGTATTTCGTAAAGATGTAATGAGTAGCTATTTTTTATTTTCTATTTTTTTTTTTTTTTTTTTTTGTGCGTGCGTGGGTGGATATTCATGAATCTTGTTTAGCTTAATAGCGTAAGTGATGGGAACAGAGTTTCATTTTTCTTCCTGTTTCAAGAAGTGAGGCAGGACAGGTTATTTTGAGCACGTGTTGAGCGGCAGGCGGTGAGTGGCGGGGCATTGTCATGTTGGGTGTGAACTAACCAGGCTCTTATCTCTTTTTCTTCCAGGTGAGTGTCCTGATTGCGTCTTGAGGGCATGTGCGTGGGGCTGCTGAGAGAGGTAAGTGGCTCCACCGTGTCATTACTCTTTTTTTTTTATATATCATCTGGTGACACGCATCCTGTTTCCTAAACGCTCCACAACCTTTGCCCACGTACGTGCCTTGTGGGTTACGTGGCTCTTTCTTCTCGGCTCGAGTTCTTTGTCGTCCTTGTGCTTACGTTCATCTTTCGCTCGGGCTTACCGCGGCGGTGTTCCTGGCCTCAAGGGTTCAGGGTTTTGTTCTGGTTGTCGGTGAACTCTTCCGTTCCTCTCCCGCATACCCCCCAATCCATCCTTTGGTTCATGTTCTTGCTCATTTCAAATCTGGTTCATATTCTTCATCACTTTTTGCGGACAAGTTCAGGGACAGGATGTGCTGACCTTCGGTGTATTTGTGACATCTTTGTGAAGGTGTTTGTCCTCACCTCTAGAGGGTGAGATGAATTGGGAGGTATCTTAAGAAGTGCACACATAAATGTCCCAAGATAGATAGAGACAAAGAACTAGACAGGCACATACACATTCATACAAAGAGAGAGAGACAGGAGAGCAGACAGACAGACAGAAAGCGACAAGGAGAATGTGCAAGTTGTTTCCACTAGGAGATGATTGGCAAGCCTCCAATCGGTGGGAGAGGAAGTGCCAATTTTTATGTAATGAATTCCTATAACTGGGCCTTCTGTGAGGAGAGACGAGGCGCTTTCCCGAGTGTGAGGGAAGTCAACAGGAGAAACTCATCACTGGGAGGAAAGTTGGCCCTATTTGGATAACGGAGAGAGGAAAAATACTCATCTTACGCAATCCCGCCACTCGTCAACACAGTATCGGCCCCCCTACCTTCCTCCCCCCCTTCCTTGGGATGGCCAGGAGGGTGTTGGCACAGTGCCTAGTTACGCCACGGAGCCCCACCACCACTACCGGCGACGCGTCCGTGCCAAATCAGAGGGTATTCATTGCTTTACTTAACATTTGCTTTACGCATTCTTCTGTGAAGAGGACGGGCTGAGTGAGAGAGAGAGAGAGAGAGAGAGAGAGAGAGAGAGAGAGAGAAGATCGTCCCAAACCCTAACACCACCACGTCGACATTGACGAAACGCGAACAAAAACCTAAATAGACAGACGTCAAGATTCACTCATGACCACAAAAACTCAGCATATCTCGTCCTCTTCTTTATTACTTCCGTCTAACACAACACTGGGAGAGGAGCAAGAGAAGACAATTCAAATAATGATTAGGGCGAAACAACATGAAAAACAAAAAAACACTAATTAATGAAATAGAGAACGAATGGAGGATGAAAGCAGACAAAGGAAAGAAGGAAAGGAAGTGAAGCAGCCTGAGTACGAGGATATGGGAGGAAGGAGAGGAGCGTGTGAGTGTAAGGGAACTAACACGAGTCAGGAGTGAAGGTAGCTAGACAGGGAGGGATGGCGAGAAGAGGGTGTGAGTGGCGTTGTCCAGATGTTGGCCAACCCACATCACTGGCGCCGGAATAAACAGTGCCACGAGACCAAGGAGGTGGGAGAGGCAGGAGCAAGAGGAGGGGGAAGAATGGAGGGAAGGGAGCGTGTGTATGTAGTAGTAGTAGTAGTAGTAGTAGTAGGAAGGTAGAGGTGAAGGGAGGAAGAAAGGGGAGGGAAAGCGTATAACACGACCTTAAGGAAAATTATTGTAAGGTTATAAACAAAGAGGTGGTAGTAGTAGTAGTAGTAGTAGTAGTAGTAGTAGTAGTAGTAGTAGTAGTAGTAGTAGTAGTAGTAGTAATAGTAGTAGAAGTAGAGAGAGAGAGAGAGAGAGAGAGAGAGAGAGAGAGAGAGAGAGAGAGAGAGAGAGAGAGAGAGAGAGAGAGAGAGAGAATCAGAACAAATTTAGAACATGACGGCCTCTCCCTCTCGGTGGTGCGATGTTGTCGTCGTTTTTGCTCGTCGGGGCATTCCTGAGGCACGCTCGTGGTTACGGCGGCGGTGATGGTGGTGGTGGTGGTGGCGGCGGTGGCGACGATGGTAGTGTTTTTGCCAAGACGGATCGAGTACAGAAGTTGTTAAGGGCAGCGTTGGTAGACAGAGGAAGGGAAAGTATGTATTGGAGCAGAGCAATTATGGAAAGCTCCTCCTAGACTTGTGTGGCCAAGATTTGTCTGTCATTTTGTATTAGAGGAAGATTTGTTAACCTTTTCAGTACCATGACACTTTTTCATATTCATTCTGTTTACTATTTAGTGATCTTATACAGCTTCAGTAACTTATGTGGAGATTAAAATAGTGAAGACTCTATCCATTAATCTTCTGATCTCCATAGACCCTTCCTAATGCAAATAAAATCATCTAATCATGCTCAAAATTCATGGTAAAAATGCGTTCCAGTACTGAAGGGGTTAAAGTATTATTACAGAACGTCACATTGTCCTTTTATTGAAGCAGAATAGAAACGAGAGATGGACTGACTTGAGAAAGAGGAATAGGCGAATAGATAAACGTAGATTGGAAAGAAGAATGAGAGAAGTGAAGGGTCTTACAGAACAATCAGGGCTGTAGAACTTTGCTAATCTGACGAGGATTGAAGGAAAGCAGGATTGATAGTAGGCATATGAACAAAGGAAGAGAAGGAGGAGGAGGAACAGGAGGTAAACAAGAGGTACCCATCCGCCTTACCCACAACATGGCTGCCCTTGTTTGTCCGCAACCCACCGACCCATCTCCACAACAAACACCTTTCTTCCCTTCATCCCCCGCACCTCCCTCTACTCTCTCTCTCTCTCTCTCTCTCTCTCTCTCTCTCTCTCTCTCTCTCTCTCTCTCTCTCTCTCTCTGCAAACATGCGGTGGAAAACAGAGGCCGCTGGAGACTTAGGTAAATTCTGACGACATAAATCCTCTATGTTTACTACGAGAGTGAATTATTAGCTCAGGGCCTCAGAAGTCAGTCGTTTGTCCCGCGGGAGGAAAGGAGGAAACCAGTTGGACGGGAAGAAATTAAGGAAATGGAGGTTAAAGAAAAAAATTAGCGAGTTAACGAGCAAGTAAGTAGATTGAGATAAGTAAAATAAAAGGAAACAGGAAGCACACGAGAGGAAAACGTGTGAAAGCCAAGGGATGTAATACTGGGAAGAGATCAGGAAAGGAGAATAGGTTGCCGTGAGGAAAAAACACACACACACACACACACACACACACACAGAGAGAGGAGGTTGGAGGAAAAGGTGAAGGAAGGGGAAGTGGAAGCAGGATCTCACCTATATTAGGTTTTGCGGGGAAGGAAGAAGTGTTGTCCCTCATTACCTGGCGCGGGGTGCGATTATTCCTCCATCCATCACTCGGCACCTGTTGAAAAAGAGGCGTAATGGAGCTATTGCCGCGATTATCAGGAGTGGCGATGGTGGTGGTCGAGGTGGTGGTGGTGGTATCTCTCATATTCACGTGGATTATCATCGCACGCCACACTAGGCTACTTGATCCTTATAATGATACCTAAGAAAATTAAGGTGGGCTAATATTTCGGGGCAAAACCAGGTAATTGCTTTGAATTGTGAGTATTAGCATTTTCCTGATTAGCTTCTTGTAAATTGGTCCTCTTTTCTTATCTCTTTTTTCGTGTGTGTGTGTGTGTGTGTGTGTGTGTGTGTGTGTGTGTGTGCGAGCTTGAGGAGATTCAGTGAAGGTTCTATGTTCATTTTTCAAATGATTTGCAGATAATAGCCATTTTTCTTATCTGTCTTTCTGCCTTCCCATCTACTTTTTTTCATTATTTCCGTTCTGTTTCTTTCCACATTGCTCTTATTTCCTTCCTTCCTTCCTTCCTTCCTTCCTGCCCTCCTCCTTTCCCCCTTCTCCTCCTCCTCCTCCTCCTCCTCCTCCTCCTCCTCCTCCTCCTCTTCTTCCTCCTCCTTCATCGCTGCGGCCACATATATTGTGAGTTGAATGAGCCGTCCATTACTTGGCGATACCGGGAGGCGGGGAGGGAACCAGCCACCCAGAGCCACAAGCCACCTTGCAGCACTTTATTACGACGAGTATTGGCTTCCTGCTGTTTACGTAACTGGAAGTCTCTCTCTCTCTCTCTCTCTCTCTCTCTCTCTCTCTCTCTCTCTCTCTCTCTCTCTCTCTCTCTCGTGACGGTGTAGTTTAACCGGCTATCCTGCACATTAATGGTGTTTGCCTCGGCGTGTGTCGTGACGGCCCCGCGTGGCCTGACACTGCCTCGCCGCCCTTCTGGAGTTGCCGTCTCCAGGCAGTAAGGGGCCGCTGGGATTAACGCTTGGATATGCCGCACAGAACCTGGGGATTGTTCACTTGGTTCATTTTCAGCTTAAGCAAGGGACTCCTCCTTCACAACGCAGGCTTGGGTAATTCCTCAGGGACCTTTAGAGAGGCTCGGGGGCTCAGGGCGGCACGAGAATGAGAGATCTCGCAGTAAATTCATTCTTCCTATCCGCGAACAAGTACAGTGTATAGACCTCGCCAGGCCTTCACGGTGCGGCTTGAGGGAGGACGGCCGCAGGCTTGGTAGGCCCGCCGATCGATCGTAACGTGTGTGTGTGTGTGTGTGTGTGTGTGTGTGTCGGTTTATGCATTTATGTATATTTCTTCCGTGTGGAAAAAGTGGTTCTGTTGTTTCTTGTTTGTATCTTTTCTGTATTTTTTCCCTCCGTTTATCGTTCCCACGTGTATGAAGGAGCTTTTGCTTGGCGGTGTGGCTGGAGTGAAGGCTGCTGGTGTGTCTTGGTGTGCGGAGAGGTGAAGTATGGGTGAGGTGGGTCGGGGCTGGTGGAGGATGTCACTTTGTAAATGGTGAGGGAATATTATGGCGCGGCACCCGAGGCTCCAACAAACAAACAGATCACGAGTAAACACCAGAGAAACAGGCAGCGCGGGAAAGAGAAAAGAGAGTGAGTGGCTTCGAGGTCAGCGGGGTGGCGAAGGAGAGAGAGAGAGAGAGAGAGAGAGAGAGAGTGAAGAGGCCGAGAGGTTGGCTCGGCCTACCAGATTCAATGTCAATGTCACGGGCGCTCTCACTCTTCCCCTCTCTGCCTCTCCCTCCCTCACTCTCTCTCTTTCTCTCACTCACTCTCTCTTTCCCTCCCTCCCTCTTTTCTCTCCCTCCCTACCTCCCACCCTCTCTCTTTCTCTCTCTCTCACACACACACTCTCTTTTGCTCTCTCTCACTCAGTGCCCCTCTTTCTCGCTTCTCTCTTCTCTCTTCCTGGATTCCAGTTTTTGCTCCTCCTCGGCTATTTGTGGCCAGGGAGGTGTTGCCGCGGTGGTTGTGGTCTGGAAGGTGTCGTGTTGGTCATGTTTTGCCTGTGTTGCGCTGTGTGTTTGTGTGTGTGTGTGTGTGTGTGTGTGTGTGTGTGTGTGTGTGTGTGTGTGTGTTTCATGTTCTGTTGCTCCTTTTGTGTTGCGTTATGTTGTGTTGTCTGTATGGCGGTGTTTTGTCTCTTACTTGTGGTTGTGTTTTTGTTTTGTGTTGCGTTATGTGGCTTCTCTCTCTCTCTCTCTCTCTCTCTCTCTCTCTCTCTCTCTCTCTCTCTCTCTGCCATATGGTATAGGTAAACAGAGAGGCCTACAATGTCCCCTTTTAAACGCATGCATGGAAATTATGAGTATAAACAAATGAACAAAGGAAGGTTCCGCTTGAATGAAGCGCACACACACTCACACACACACACACACACACACACACACACACACACACACACACACACACACACACACACACACACACACACACACACACACACACACAAGGGTAACTCACTGTAAGTCATCTTTCTCGAATATAAGTGACTGGCTATCTTTTATTATTCAAGTGAGAAACGTGTGTGTGTGTGTGTGTGTGTGTGTGTGTGTGTGTGTGTGTGTCATGGATATTATTAGCTCTAACTTACGGTTTGTTCTTGTAATTCCACTTGGCTTCCTTACCATATTTTCCTATTTGCTTATTCTTCGTCTCCTCCACAAGCACTTCCTCCTCCTCCTCCTCCTCCTTCTCCCCCTCCTTCTTCTTCTTTTCCTCCTCCTCTTCCTCTTCCTCTTTCTGTTCTTCCAGCTCCATGTCGTCTAAAAGATCATTATCACTTCTCTGAGTAACAGGGTCGATTGTAGTAATGCGGCTAATTAATGAGGTGAACGATGGGCGAACCTTTGGCGAACGATTCAATTAGCAATTCTTTGTCCAAGACTTCAGCATTTCTATAGGTGAATGGACAACCTTTCTTCGTCCCTCCTTCCCCTCCTCCACCTACCCTTCCCTTCCTTTCCCTTCTTGTCCCCTCCCTGCCCCTTGCCCAGACCCTCCCCTTCCTCTATGAGTTATATTTATCTTTTA
>NC_059292.1:31351542-31356542 GCF_017591435.1 Portunus trituberculatus | reverse complement strand
AGGTGCAGGGACGTCAGGGGCCAGGGGACCAGGAGAAGTCAGAACTGGGAAGGAGAGAGAGAGAGAGAGAGAGAGAGAGAGAGAGAGAGAGAGAGAGAGAATGGGAAGGGAAAATGTGGTGACGTAAGAGGAGAGAGGGGGGCGAGGGGAGGAAGGGAGCCAACCAGCCCAGCCTGTAGAGTAACAACAAACTTGACGGTCTTCTTGGCGTACAACAGGGTCTTCCGATGACGCAGTTGCCGTTCATGATGTTTGGTGGCCGTGGTGCATACCTGCTTTTGTCCGCTGGTGGTGGTGGTGCTGTTTATGATGCTCGTGATGATTGGAATGTCGATATTTTTGTTGTTCGTTTCTTAATTGAAGTTTGGTGTTGAATGCGGTAGAGAGAGAGAGAGAGAGAGAGAGAGAGAGAGAGAGAGAGAGTGAGTGAGTGAGTGTGTGCGTGTGTGTGTTCGCAACAGCAGCGATCGAGAGAAAGTGCGAGTCGGCCTTTTGAAAGTTTATGAATTATTGTTTGCGGCGGAGAGTGATTTTAAGTTATTGATGAAGCGCAGATTAATATTTCTTGCCGTTATTTAACTTGGTATTCCTGATATTCACCCGTTGCTGTCAGTGGCCGTGCTGTTGTTACATTTGACATCGCTGTGAAGTACTGACCATGAATTCACGAGAACAGGAATTTATTGCATTTTCCGGGAACCACTACCCAATTCTTTTTACTCTTATGCTTGCCTCTCCTGTTTCCAATCCCTCCAACTTGCGCTCTATGCTCTCTCAATATTCTCCCACCCCTCCCAACCCTCCTCCCTGGCTGTCCTGCGGTAGTATTTGGCATAGTAGATTGTGTGCATGAGAAATTGTGCAGTGCATGGATTGGTTGAGCAAGTTTTTGTCAAGCGTATCTCGTTGGATGCACCTGTGATGTGTTGTCGTATAAGCCACACTTGATCCTGTTCATCCCCTCCTCTATGCTTCTCATCACATGCATGACCCCTTCTTTCTGCTTTCCTCCTCCTCCTCCTCGCCACTACCGCCACACGCACCAACAAATAAGCTATCGGCAAGCAAAAGTTGTCCAGCAGGGGTCAGACCTCAGTCCAAGCAGACAGACGGCTTCGGCAGGCAGGTGGAGGCCAGGAGGCAGGCTGACTCTAAGCAGGCTGGTGTAGTGAAGAGCGCTGGGTTAGGATCCCGGCGCCTCCCTCACCAACTTCTCTCAAACTTTGAAGCTGCAATTTAGTGGTGTTGCCAGTGTAGGGGTGGCCTCCTTTATCCCCTGAACCTCCCCATGCTCCTCCTCCCCACCTCTCACCCCTTCCCTCCGGTCACAGTGTATCGTTTCCCTCACACATTTTTCTGCTAATGGATGTCGTGGATACTCCTTGTAGAAATTTATGTAGATGTTGTGGTGGTGGACGAGGCGGTGCGCGTTGTTTGTCACGCGGGAGGGCGCGGCGTGGAGTGGTGCGACGTGAATGTGGACTCAGGGCTGGGCGGAGGGCGTTGGTAACAGTGAAGACGCGTTGAGGGGCGGCGACGGTGGTGATGAAGGTGATGGCAGTGGCGGTGGCTGCAGCGGCGTCACCTGTGCTGTATAACTGACATGATGCTGATGAGTGGTATATATTACACCTCCCCTTCTTTCCCTCTCCCACTCTCCCCCTGTCTCCCTACTTCTCTCCCTCACTTCCTCCCTCCCATCACCACCCTTACCATTCTCTATGTTTCCTCCATCACCTCTCCCTTTTACTAACATACACTTAATTTTCTCTCTCTCTCTCTCTCTCTCTCTCTCTCTCTCTCTCTCTCTTCCCTATTTGTTTCTTGCTTTGTACTCTATTTCTCTTTTATCTAACAAAGTAATATTCTTTTCTCATCAACGAATCCCATAGACTTCTTCAAGCAACTCTCTCTCTCTCTCTCTCTCTCTCTCTCTCTCTCTCTCTCTCTCTCTCTCTCTCTCTCTCTCTCTCTCTCTCTCTCTCTCTCTCTCTCTCTCTCTCTCTCTCTCTCTCTCTCCATATGTTGTTCCACCTTCTTATCCTTGCCAGTTCTCTCACCCTCCGCATTTCGTGCCTTCTTCCCTCTCACCATCTGTCCCCCTTTACTCTCCTCTCCCCTCCTTTCTTCCTCCCTCTTTCCCCCTTCCTCTCTCTCCCTGCCTCTCTCCCTCCCTCCATGCCTCACTACCTCAGGGTCTCTCCGCCTTGCACCTGCCATCGCCCATACCTCAACCAGCACCTGCCTCCCCCTCCCCCATCCTGACTCCCACTCTCCTCCTCCATCTCCTCCTCTTCTCTGACTCATCTCCCCGTCTCACACCTGTTCTTCCCATCCAGTGGCCTCCAGCGTCACCTACACTTGTTCCACCTCCACCTCGTGTACCTCCTCCTCCTCCTCCTCCTCCTCCTCCTCCACCTCGACGCGTCTTCCACCTGTCTCCCTCCAACTCATTTTCTTTACGTTGCCTTTTCTTTTTTAAATATTTCGTTATGCATATTTTTAGAGTTCAAGTTGTTTTTTTCGTCGTATTTTATCTTCATTCCTTTTAGACGTGCGTGTATTTTTAGGGGTTTTATTTGTTGATTCTTATTTTATTTCCATTCATCTTGTTACGAAAAGCAAATGGATTTTTAATGACCGTTTATTTATTTAAGGGGGTTTTCGGGGGTGCCTTAAGGCATATCAGGTGGCAGGGAGTGTTAGGGGCCGACTCACGGGTGCGGGGAGAGGTGGTGTTGGTGGTGGTGATGATGGTGTTGGTGGTGGTGATGATGGTGGTGGTGGTAGTGGTTGTGGTGCTGAGGCCAAGCAAGATGACGACAGTGGTGATGGGTGTGGCGCTGGTGATGGTTGAGATGGTAATTCTGACTCTCTCTCTCTCTCTCTCTCTCTCTCTCTCTCTCTCTCTCTCTCTCTCTCTCTCTCTCTGCTACTAGTGATGGAGGTTTTTAGTGTAATTTGTTCATTGATATTGATCTTTTACTTTACCATCTTTCTTTATCCAGTCAGCTTTGTCGCGGGGTTTTCTGATTGACCGAGGGCAGGGTCAGGCGGAAGTGTGCCAGCCACGCCCTGTGCTGCGGCACGTGTTCACGTCACCTCACGTCTAGAACACGTCACTCCTCCCTCACCGCCTTTCACATATCACCGGCCGCCCATAAGCCCCCTGACACCCGCACATTTAAGGTTCATTACATGCCACATGATTTCCTGTGTCGTGAAATGTGTATATGTGTAGGTATTATTACGCATGTTTCGGTAGAGTGGCGTAATCCAGGGACTGTGAAGCAACCGTACACTTTCTAATTCTCATATCAGGTCTGTAATAGTCACAGACGCGACAGGTAGGCCTAAAGGCAGGTGACACTGGACGGCCGTGTTTCCGGGAGTCACGCGAGCCTGATGGTGACGCCTCAGCCGCCGCTCACACCTGGGGGACTGAGTGACTGAGTGAATTAGGGAGGGAGAAATGAAGGGAGAGGGCATATATTGATATCTCTTTTTTGGAGGTTGTGTCAAGGGTGGGAGCCCAGGGAGAGGTCAATCTACGGTGACCTTTAGCTTACCTTAATTTAGTTGGCGATTCAGACGATCAGGAAGGATCACCGTGTATGAGGCGGTGGAGACGGAGGGTCGTGGCGAAGACCGGGATGGCGGCAGGGAGTGGTGAGTGGCGTGTGCTGCGGCGAAGCTGGCTGAGGCGGGAGGGAGGGACTGGAAGGGTAACGCTGGGGGCTTATTTACCGGCAGGGGAAGGTGCATGGGTTAGGTAAACGTTATGTAGCAGAGACCACCGCCGTGAGCAGGAGTGTAGCGGGGCGTGGCCGGGATAAGGTTGGAAGGGCCGAGGTGACACGGGCAGGGGTGCTGGTAGGGGAGGGTAAAATAACTCGGCGGTTAATGTTGGCAGGGGGAGGCTTGGGTAAGGCAGCGGCAGTTGGCAGAGAGGCGATCAAAGATTCTTGGGGAGTGAATTCATACACGCTCATACACGGCACCACCTGCATGCACCTTGCCTGACGCCGCTCCCCTCCCTCTGTCCAAATAAACTAACATAAATTTATAAATACTGTGCTTACGTCCTGTTCTTGTTATTAATATCAAATCCTTTTTCATGCATGCACGCAACCATCCTCCTCCTCCTCCTCCTCCTCATCTACTGCTTTTCTGCCTCACCTTCAGGTCACACAGGAAGGGAGTGAAGAAGGAAAATCCAACAACCTACAAACTTTCCTATCCCTCCCCTCATCTCTCTCTCTCTCTCTCTCTCTCTCTCTCTCTCTCTCTCTCTCTCTCTCTCTCTCTGCCCACGCCCATCAGTCAGGCCCAACAAAACGGTGACTCGTATAAACCTTCCTGGCGTGCATGTACTACTGTGTGTGTGTGTGTGTGTGTGTGTGTGTGTGTGTGTGTGTGTGTGTGTGTGTGTGTGTGAGGTGGGGTAGAGGAAGCCAGTGTAAACCTTCGTATAGCGTGTGTCGGTGGTGGGGGTGAGGGCAGGAGCGGAGGGCGGGGTGAGGGGTATAGAGAGTCTCCGCGTGCATGCCGTCAGGAGCGCATGCGGCCCAATTTACGCCATGCAGAAGCAGATGCAGGGCCGGAACACGCCTCATGTTGCTCCTCCTCCTCCTCCTCCTCCTATTCCTCCGCCTCCTCGACCTATATTTAACAAGGCAAAAGAGGGGAACGCATGGCCACTGGCTGCTGCTAGTTCTCGTCGCCATGACAACGTGTGTGTGTGTGTGTGTGTGTGTGTGTGTGTGTGTGTGTATGTGTATGTATGTGTGTTTGTGTGTGTGTGACAACTATCATCATATCTATTTCTGATCCTTTTTAATTCTCTCTCTCTCTCTCTCTCTCTCTCTCTCTCTCTCTCTCTCTCTCTCTCTCTCTCTCTCTATCTCTCTCACACGTGTGTGTGTGTGTGTGTGTTTGTTGTGATACAAAACAAACTATTAACATACACACATTTACATTTCCCTTTTAACTTCTTCATC
>NC_059292.1:31344042-31346542 GCF_017591435.1 Portunus trituberculatus | reverse complement strand
CCATCCACTCACCAACACACACACACACACACACACACACACACACACACACACACACACACATGCAGTATTGTAATCTTTTAAATGACACAAAAAACCATGAACCTCAAAAAAAGGTCAAAGCTGTGATATTTACGCATGGAGGAGGAGTGAAGGGGAGGAGAGAGAGGAGGAAGAGGGGGAGGAAGAGTAGGAGGAGGAGGAGGAGGAAGGACGGAACGGGAAGAACCTTATGCAGGGGAGAAAGAAGAGCTGGAATGCGGTGCTCGGCAGTCTTGTGTCCAAACCTTTTACTCTTTATGTTGAAAGGTTTCTACCCTCGCTTCTCTCTTTCCCTCCTCTCCTCTCCCCCCTCCCTCACTCTCCCGCCTCCCTTCTTACTCTCACTTTTATAGGATCACACGCTGCTGCAAGCTTCACCCTCCTTCGTCACGATGCACTGTACGTAGGTAACAATCGACTGTTTCCACAAGGATGCGCCACTAATAGGGATGGAACTCCGACCAGCCTCGCTATGGGGATGATGATTATGGTGATGTGTGTGTGTGTGTGTGTGTGTGTGTGTGTGTGTGTGTGTGTGTGTGTGTGAGTAGGTGTCGTGTAGTTTTGTACCGCTAAGGGAAGAGGCAGGACCGTTTTCAACACTCGGTCCCTACACGAAAGTACACAAATAGAAGTGCTTTTCATCTCTAATTCATCACATCCTCTTCGTCCCTCTCTTCCTCCTCCCTCCCCCGCGCTGCCGCGTGTTTGAGAGAGAGAGAGAGAGAGAGAGAGAGAGAGAGAGAGAGAGAGAAGCATAATATCAGTCGGTGAGGGGTGACCTGGGATGCTCTCTAATCCCGCATGCAACACTATTGACCTTGTGCAGTACAGGTCCTAACTTTGTCCCTTTGTTTATCTCCCTACCTGAATGAAGTGCGGCGCCCACCCTCCCTTTTTTCCAGCGATTCCAACAACTCAGGCTAGATTAACCCGCCGCCTGCTGCCTCCTCCTCCTCCAGCACTGACACAGATAGGCGCACACTTCTTCCGCGCGCGTGTGCATGTGCATGTGCTTGTGTGTGTGTGTGTGTGTGTGTGTGTGTGTGTGTGTGTGTGTGTGTGTGTGTGTGTGTGTGCGCGTGTGTGTGTTACTGTGCATACGAAGAGCGGCATGTTCATTGTGCATTCTGTAATACGGAAGGAAATGCAGTCACGTTGTTCTTCGGTCGTGTTTGAGTTTAATTTGCCTCCTATGCCTCCTTGCAGCAGGGGAGGGAATGCAGTCTTGCTATTATTTTTCCTCCCTCCGCGGCGGTCAGGCTTGGTCCGTAGCGCCGCGCGTGATAAGGGCGGAAATGCAATCTTTAGGTTTATTTTTTTCCTGTTCGCCCCCTTTTTTTCACGCACTGCGGGCTCGGCTCATAAGCGCATCTCCCCTCAGGGTCGATTCCCCTCGGACCTGCCAAGCTGGAACGAGCCGTGTGTCCTTCATCATAGAGCCCAAAATGCACTGCGAATCATTAATGATATGAAGCCGTAGAGACCATGGCGACGTTGCCAAGCCGGGGATGAGAAAGAAAAATGTCCCATATTGATTTTCCTCCGGACTTGCAGACACTTGTGAACCATGTCGAGTTACTAGGAGAGGGGAGGTGTGAGGGAATGAAGGAGGGGCGAGTGAGGGGACGAATAGAGGTGTGAGGGAAGGTGAAAGGAGTAAAAAACAGTGATAAGGGACTGGGGAGAGATGAAGGACGAAAGGTGTGGAGGGAAAAAGGAGGGCACAGAAAGAAGGGGAGAATGCATGGTGGTGCATACAAGAGGGAAGGAGTTGAGGGGAAGGACGGAGGGAGAGGGAGAGTGACTGGATAACTCAACATCTTAATTTCCCAATGCAACAATTAGGCAAGATAGAGGGGAGGGTGATGTCGGAAAGTTCTCCCTTCCCCCTCTTGCTCTCTCCCTTCCTCCTCCGATAATAGAATGCCGAGAGAGAGAGAGAGAGAGAGAGAGAGAGAGAGAGAGAGAGAGAGAGAGAGAGAGAGAGAGAGAGAGAGAGAGAGAGAGAGAGAGAGAGAAAGCCTGCCTTACCTTCCTCCCTCCTTGCCTTGCCTTAGTTAGGAATATTGGTAGTTCATTAATATAGACTGCCTTGTTTGATTCAAAGTAGCAAAATGTTCCACACACACGAAACTAAAGCAGTTAGGGAGGAGAAGTGCAAGTCAAGGAAAAAGGAAAATGGAGAAGGAAAACCGGAAGAGTGGAACACAGATAAGAGAGAGAGAGAGAGAGAGAGAGAGAGAGAGAGAGAGAGAGAGAGAGAGAGAGAGAGAGAGAGTAATAAAGCAGCAACATAACAAACCGAACATGATGGAAATTTTAGCGAAAGGAAAATATGAAACGATGGTTCGGATAATTATAAAAGGGAAAAGCCACATAATTAAAGCCATAAACAAAATGAGAATATAGGGAGGGATTTTGTGGAGAGAGAGAGAGAGAGAGAGAGAGAGAGAGA
>NC_059292.1:31331542-31341542 GCF_017591435.1 Portunus trituberculatus | reverse complement strand
TGATAAATTTTGTGCCTCGTCCCTCCCCCTAACATCCCTCCCGCCACCATCACCACCACCCTCTCTCCCTCTAGCTGTTCCCTCCACCACCACCACACCATCACCAACTCCAGCCCTCCATTGTGTGAAGACTGGCACCACTACTCGAAGCCTGGGATTTTTATCGCTCTAATATATATATTAATAAGGCCTGTATTTAGTAACGCTTTTCTGTCTCACCATTACTACTTTCCACATTCGCGTTCTCAAGTGTGTTCCACCTGTTAGCAGTGTAGAAATATTGTTAGTACGTCACTGAAATCACAAAACGGCCTTAAAACACATGTAATAGCAACTAGACTCTTTGGAAATTGTGTGTTGCGACGCAGAGGTATCTTAGGTATCGGGCTTATAAGACATTCTGAGCTCCAGGGAATAGTTTAGGAATTGAGTACTCACGTAAATTAACTGTCTCAAATAAACCAATTCACTGGGGAAAACTTTCTCCAGCGTCCGTTGGAACAGGTAGGGAGGACAGTCAGTGGTGGGTCTACCGCCTCTGGGCGTCTTAACGTGACCTGACCCTACATTCCTGTTCCGCTGACCCGCCGCCACCAACAACCCCGTTATCCTTGCCGTTACCCAGGCATGTCTGGTCTGCTCGCCGCGTGGAACATTTGGAAAAAAGTAAATATACTATAATACAATATGCTATGATATAATGATATAGTCAAGTAATGAAATAGTAATAGTACAAGACATTTTAATTTTCTTTCTCGTTCCTTAATAGTTCAGGTGGTTGGGAAATGTTAAGACTCAATATTATGATTTATTTGTCAAAACTTACTTTACACAAATCAAACTTATACTAATGGACTTGCGTCTAACGTCGTGTGGCAAATCGTATACCACTCAAGAAACATCATTTAAAATTAACAAGTAAAATTTGTTTTGTGGTGAAAAACACACAAACTACACACACATCATTATTATGCATCAAAAGTTGTTGAAGTAAATACTGTGTATAAAAATAACATTGGAATTGTTGAAAAATAAATGTTGCGTCATGGTGGTGTCGTGGGGGGTGCGGGCAGGGACATAAGGCAGGCCGCCGCTCCCCCTCTCCCCCGCTGGGCCAGCCAGGCAAACAGGCCGCGGCGGCAGACCAGGGCACGAATTGAAACACAACAAACAGTGGTGGACGGCAGTGTACTGCGTGACAAGTAGCATCGAGTGAGTTAAATTAGCAGTGTTTTAGTGTGTGTGTGTGTGTGTGTGTGTGTGTGTGTGTGTGTGTGTGTGTGTGTGTGTGTGTGTGTGTGTGTGTGTGTGTGTGTGTGTGTGTGTGTGTTCCTACCCTTACACAGCCGTAGAGAGTAGACATGCGTGCCAGTGGGACGTGAACACCTGTCTATCCGCGTCCTTTCCGCCGACCCTCACCTGCTGCCTCCCACGTGACCCCAACCTTTCGTCAGGTGAGAGATAATTCATGCAGATCGAACCAGTAGAAATATCAGTTGATGGAAGGAGGACAAAATATTTTTCTTTACTCCAAGCAAGAAATGCATTCTTAATAAGGGTCCCCTTCTAGGCCTCCCGAGGCACAACCTACTATGGGAGCATTCTTAAGTAAGCCCAGTATTCTGCGTGCTGTTTTGAATGAGTTGGATAAACAAAATGGCGAGTACTGAGCCAGAGTGGGCGAGGCCATCATCATATTCATGTATGTGGGGCAGGACAGCTGGCTGGCTGTGGCTGATATGTATACCCAGGGACCAAAGTTCGTGTACCATGACGTCATTGTACGTGGAGCAGTCTCTGCTTCAAGGCTGATTGCTTCTGCTTCTACGCGGTTCAAGCCCAGACACAGGCGTCGAAAACACACTTGAGAGACATAACAGCTTTCAGTCCACGTGATGAGTTATCTCAGAGCAGACCATATATTATAGTTTTAAATGCTTCTTTGGTATTTATGGCTGGGACTTAGTGTTTATAAATAATAGGATAGAGTGTTAGAAATTTCAATATTTATCTACGCAACCCATTCATTCCTATCTCTCGACACCTACCACACCACCGTCATCACTGCCGCCGCCACATTGCGAGACGTCTGGGCTTCCTGAATGCCCGGCCAACTAGTCCACCATAGTGACCATACTAAAAATACACACACACACACACACACACACACACACACACACACACACACACACACACACCTCCTGCTGACACACTTGAAGAGAGCTCATCCATTTGTGTAATTGTAGTTTGTGTAATACACCTGCCAACTCCTTGAAATAAATATTTATGTCTCTTATTCAGGGCCTGATTGTCTTTGTAACTCCCAAAGCACGAGATGTGATGGTGCAAAGATGAATTGAAATTTTATGGGCTCGTCACTTCGACACAATGGAACTTAGAGTCTTCTGATTTAGAAACATTGGTTGTGATTCTATTTTCTCTCGTCTATTCATGTTGTACGATCAAAACAGCTTATCGCCTTTTTTTTCTCCAACTTTTCCATTCTGTCCTTCTGAGAGGCTGACCGACGTGTGAGACTTGTAGACAGTGGCCACAAGGGTGACTGCTCGTGGCGTGATGTAAATAGACTCGAAAACCCTCGCGTCATACTCTTCAACGATTATCTGTCAGTTGAACAAGACCACAGCTGGCCATGCGCGGCTCCCTAGTCAAAGAGGTAGAGGCAGAGGTATAGAGGCATAGAGGTATAGATAGAAGCTGGAGGTGACTCATGTTTAATGCACACTTTCCTCTCCCGCCAGTCAGAAACGTGGGTTTGATGAATCATGCTAAATATTTTATCCATAGTCCCATCGTTGACAAGGAAGCTTTATTTTAATCTCGTTCGTGTTTCGATTAGGCTCTATGATGTATTTATAGCGCGTTCGTTCCGTCCCAGGAAATTGCTGCGCTGGGCGAGGGGAGCTGTCTTTTTATAGGGTGGCATTTTGTAATCTTGGCCACGGCGTAACGAGTGGATGGAGTTTGCGTGATACAGGCGACGACGTAGGCATGCTGGGGCAGGACTGTACTTTCCGCTCCCACGCCTCACAAAATATTATGAGAAGTGTTTATTACCACGGGGAGGTTCCATTTCCTGATACATTGTCAGTGTGATTCATGGTCAGTGACAGTGTAGGTCTTGCCTTGTTAGTGATAGAAATTACGTCAAGATCATACAAGGTCATTGGAGAGTTAATATACTTTTGTAATGTTGGCAAGCGACATCCCAATATGACTGTACACGTAATATCCAGTTCACTTCAACAAAGAAGTGTTTTGCCATTTGTACCTTTCTTCTTTGAGAATGTGCAAGTCAGAGACGTTATCAGTTGTGGGCGAGTGAGTGGGCGGGTGGGTGGCTGTGTCGTGGCTGTGTCGTCCGCTGATTAAAATGACTCATTAGACACCACGGAGGAAAGCGCCCCTGAGATCAGGCGAAGCTCCCCCAGGAGACCCCCATCCCTCTCTCATCCTACCCGGGCCCCATCTACGCCCCTCACTGCCACCCCACCTCACTGCCACACGTAGGTACCACTTCCCTCCATCCTGCTACTGCCCCCCCCCATCCCCCATCGCCCCACCTTCCACGCGCCACTCGCCCGCCCCACCCACCCCCATTATCCTCCGTCGTGTCTCCGGGGACGAAACTGCGTGGAACAACTTTGGCGACCCAGCTGCGTTGCACTTAGGCCTACTCGCTCCTGTCAACCGGTAGGCCTATTGCGCTCTTGGTTTAGTGGATGGCGGCCAATAGGGATCCTGGCTGGCGGGGTTGCAAAGCCGGGCGTGTGGCGTCCCCCGCAGCGACCTAGTAACCAGGGCCTCGCAGTGGGGAGGCGGGACCCAGGGAGGGACATGGAGGGCCACCGCAGCAGCACCCCGCCCGCCACCAGACCTACACCACAGCAAGCCAGCGGGAGTAGTGAGCTGTTGACTGGGTATTTCGCAAGTCAAATTCCGAAATACACATCAGCGAAAGAATGAATAAGTAAACAAATGCATATCGCGTGGCTGATAAAATTTATAGATGCCCAGAGAGAGAGAGAGAGAGAGAGAAATAGAGAGAGACAGACAAACATAGAGACAATGACATATGTAGAGAGACAGAGAGACCAGTGCGTCGATAAGCAGGGTGGAAGTCTCACTGCAAACCTTCCGCACACGTGTTCTGATGAAGAAATAAAGAAAAACCTAAACCACCTAAGGAAAAAAGAAGAAAAAAACTTGGATAAACTTTTAATGACATCCATTTTAAAGCTGGGCGAGGTCCTCACCCCCTCCCACTCCTTCCTCATTCCCCTCTTAGCTTCCCCACCTCCCTCACCTCCTTACCCCTCCCGCCACCCCAACCCACCCTCTGCCTCCTCTTCCTCTTCCTCCTTCCCTCCTGAGCATCTGCTGTTGGCGGCCAAGGTGGGAATCAAATTGACTATTGGAAGCTGCTCTCTATCGCTCATTGGCTGCCGAGTGTCGGGCCAGCAAGTGTGTGATTGGTCGATGGGCTGATATTGTCCTGCTTGTTGCCTCATCATGTGTGCACTCCATTACTGCCTCAAATGGGAAGGAAGTGTAATGATTCAAATTTTCCTCAGAAGTTTCTAAGCATTCTCTCTCTCTCTCTCTCTCTCTCTCTCTCTCTCTCTCTCTCTCTCTCTCTCTCTCTCTCTGTCCGTTGACGTTAGTGATAAATGTGGATAATGAAAAATGGAGTTACTTAAACAGAGAAATAAATAAAAACGCTCATATTCAGAAAAGCTAATAACATACAAATTTCGTTGTTTAAGTTGAGCACGCCAGCAAATCCTATACAGTTTTTCTGCCGAGACTAACATCCCGAGGACGTCCCGAGACAACCAGTGGGAAGTTGACTGACTCACTCACTGCCTTCCTCGACGGCTGGAAGTGACTCACCCCTTGACTCACAGAATATCGGACTCGGGGGGGTCAGGGGTAGGAAGGAGGCCGTGTTGTGGGGGGCAATCGGGAGGTTAAGGTAGGAGGGCCAAGGGGGAGACGGGGACGCTATTTGAAGGGGCCGCTGAGGGGTTTCAAAGGGGCTGGGGGTGAGGGTTTAGATATTTGTGGTAATTACGGTTGGTAGTGGCGGTGGTGGTGATTGTAATGGAGCGAATGGGAGTGGTGATGGTGGCGCAAAGTTGTGGTTTTTGCGAGTGGTGACTGAAAGGCGGTTTGATTTCAACGTGTTTAGCGATTCAGCGATTATTTAGCGGCTCCACTATCAGCAGCTCCTCGCTCACCACCACCACCACCACCGGCGTTATCACATGTGCTATTGTACTTCCACCCAGTAATGGCCACTGTCGCCATCACCACCATGATCACGACCAGCACTAAAGTCACCACCAGTACCACCATTACCACCATCATCACCACCACCACCATCACTGCCGCCGTCACTTCCGTGGCCCTCAACTTCCCCCATAAACCATCACTCCCGTTGCCTCTAATGAAATATCTACAAGACAAGGGCGTCGCCTCCCGAGCCAGGGATTGTTCTTGATCTCGCAGGGCCGCGATATACGACCCCTCTCCCCTCCCTCTCCTCTTTCCCTCTGTCCTTACCTCCCTCTCTCTCTCCAACCCTATATGGCCTCGCCTTGTGTGGCTGCGACAGGCGATAATGTTGTGTGTGTGGCCACTGGAGCCATTGGTGAGATCCTTTGAGAAACCTCCGTTCCAGCCTCGTCAATGCTATTCATTCTTGTTTACGATGCTGTTGTTGTTGCTGATACTAACAAGCTCCTTGAGGCGTGCTGGGATTGCGTAACATCAGTACTGAGTCTTGTAAGCTTTATTTATTTATTAATTCTTTTTTAATATTCCGCCATTTCTGATGTAGTTCCACGTGAGACTGCTTCGCGTGGGTGGTGGAGCTTCCTAAGCAGCTCACTCACTCCTCAGGCCAAGCATCACCGTGCCGAGGGTCTTACAGGGGTAGGCAGGGCATCTCCGCTTCTCGCTAACCACAGTTATTTCCACTGGTAACCACTGAACCAGAATTATCTGCTCGTCTTACCATCTGCATGTTGTTGTGCTCCGCCCCGCCCCGTCCCGCGCCGCCCCACTCCACATCTCTCCCCATGCCTCTCCTCTCCCCACGTTGGCCCGCTGCGTGACGGAGAGCACTTATTTAAATAGTCATTAGCGGCATGGTTACCGGTTATGTATGATGTATTTCAGTATTTTAGCAACACACACACACACACACACACACACACACACATTACAAATCAACGCATGCAACGCCCATATCCACGCACTCATGCTTACATTGACTCATCCCCCTCCTCCTCCCTCAATCCCGATTCCTCCCCACACCACATGACACCCTCGTAGCGGCTGCCAGAACACCCTCGGCAGTGCAGGGACGCTGGCGGAGTGAGTGAGGTGGTGGTTAGTGGTGGTGGTGGTGGTGGTGGTGGTGGTGATGGATCCGAGTCCACCCAAGCGCCTCGAGGCGGAAACCCGAAATAAAGGCGACCCATTAATGCCCGGGATAAAACTGAGCCGCGTTGATGGATTTGATGCACACGAGATCCTTTCTGGGCGTGCACGAGTTGACACGGAAATCAGGCTGCTCTTTTTTTCCCCACCCAACCATAAGTATACAGTGACATTTTGTGAGCGCTAGGTTGTTGATGAAAAAAAATGATGCGCGCGCGCGCGCGCGTGTGTGTGTGTGTGTGTGTGTGTGTGTGTGTGTGTGTGTGTGTGTGTGTGTGTGTGTAACTTTTTCGCGGTAGAAAAGGGACAAAAGGCGTCTTATGATTCTCTTCCCTTGCGTTCTCTTCTCTCTCTCTCTTTTCTCTTTTTTTTTTTTTTAAACATGGCAGCGCGTAGCAGTTTCCTTGCAACCGTATCGCCCCTGGGCAGACAGAATATCTTGGTGGGGGTAGTTCTCCCTCTCCCTCCTCTTCCTCTTTCTCCTCAGTGACGTCGATGTCTTCATTTTTTTTCTTCTTCTTTTTCCCGAGGAACAAATCGGGTCGCGAGGTGTCAATACTTTGAAGTTCAAGATCCCATTGAAGCTTGCGAGTATTCAAGTCTTTAATTTCACAGCCTCCCGATACACCTCCTTTTCCTTGCTCCCTTCTTCCTGCTCTCTTCACTCCTTTTTCTCTCATGTGTTTGACCCCTCCCCTCTCTCTCTCTCTCTCTCTCTCTCTCTCTCTCTCTCTCTCTCTCTCTCTCTCTCTCTCTCTCTCTCTCCTCCTCCTCCTCCTCCTCCTCCTCTGCTCTGCCTAGTATGCCCCATCCCACCACCCTACACACCCTCACGACTTTTTTCTTTGGCCCGTTGTGTAACTTTCTTATGAGCCGAGTTCCGCGAATTACGCCTTTGAAGTTACTCCCCGGGCTTTTATTAATTTTAGGAAGAAAGCCGCCGGGAGCCACAGCCGCCATCGGGGGCAGCAGCTTGCTCGTAGGCAGGGGGTCTGAGAGAGAACCCGATGAGGATAAGTGGATGCTGGGGAGATAAGGAAGGAGAAGAGGGAGGAGAAGGTGTAGGAGGAGGAGAGGAGGGGGGAAGGGTTATGTTTGTGTTGGCGGATAAATGTAAGATTAGAACGCGTGTATTTTTTTCTCATGCCGTCTTTTTTTATGCATATTATGAAGCCTCGTTTGTAGTAAATGAAAAATATTTACACCTTAAGAATGTAGAAGTGTGAGCGTATCTTTTTTTTTTTTTTCTTGGGCCGGCAATGTACTAGGCTAACAGTGGTGTTGGCTTAATTAGTCGGATGGGCGCAAGTAGTTGAAGAGGATAGGTGTTGTTATGCTTCTTTTTATGGAGTTGTAGCACTTGAAGACGGTGTTTTAGTTCCTTTCCTTGACGGTGGGAGCTGAGGGTGAAAGAAGCGGAGGCCGGCTGAGCTGCGAAGAGGAAGATTGGCTGTTAATTGAGGCGGTGGAAGTAAAGCCGGAGTGTAGCTTGGTATAGAGAAGAGTGCAAGACTGAGAAAGAAACTACAAAACACTATTAGGCCGATTAAGCAATGAATAATCGAGTAAAGCGTTTATGAAGGCGAGGTGTCAAGGAGATAAGAGTGTTTTTTGAAACCTGGAAAGCTATTAGTTAAGTAAGGAATGTAATTTTGCTCCTCTCGAAAGCTGTCAGTTGATTGAATAATCACTAACAAACACATTTTTCACATTTTCTGCTCAATTTCCATCACAACATATATTCCAGAAAAAAAATAAGATGGTGATGCTGAAAAATAAATGTGTTAAATGCTGATACTAGATTACTTACTGTCAACCGTAACATCTTGCCAAGAATTATTTAAAAAGCAAAACACATCATGACTAAAATCCCCGAAATGAACAGAATGTAAGTAGATGCGATACCGAGGTTACTCTGAAGGGGGAAGAAAAAAAGATACAGGAAAGTTTCAAAGAGGAAGGAAGACAAGGGAACGGACCGCGTATGGTAAAAGAGAAGAAGGAAAAATCGCAGACAGAAATAAAATATCTGTTATCTATAAGACTTTTGGATACGTGAAACCCACCTATAGACTAGAGAGAAGAGAAAAAGTGCTCATATGGGAAACGTAAGGGAGGGAGGAGAAACGTCCAAGGAGAGAGGAAGGACAGAGGGACAGGTGAAGACAGAACACCATAAGCAGGAGCAGTGAGAGCTTGTCAGAGAGAGAGAGAGAGAGAGAGAGAGGTGAATTGAAGGCCACGTAGTGACAGAGACATCGTCTAAGAGGAATGGGGGGGGCGCAAGGAGAGGAAGAGGAGCAGCAGCAGGAGCATCACGACAAGGGGAAGGCGAAGGAGATGGAGGAGCGGGAGGGACGGCGACGGAGAGGTAGTTCTGTTTGCTTATCATTTCCCTGATTTATAGCGCAGTTCGGATGGAAATTCTCCTAACGTCACTCCCGATAAATATGATAATGAGGCGCTTTTAAGGTCTATGCGCGTGTTGGAGGGGAAGGTGGGAGGGCAGCCTTGCATCCTTGGGCGCCGTGTGTGGCTAAGGAAAGGAGGAGGTGGTGCTGGTGGTAGTGGATAAGATGGTTGTGGTGGATTACTACTACTACCACTACTACTACTACTACTACTACTACTACTACTACTACTACTACTGCTGCTGCTGCTGCTGCTGCTGCTGCTACTACTACTACTACTACTACTACTACTACTACTACTACTACTACTACTACTACTACTACTACTACTACTATAGCCTCCACCTTTCAAATAAAAATTATAATGATGGTGTGATGATAATGATCATAATAATAATAATCATAAAAATAGTACCTAACATATTGTTATCATTTGTGCATGAGTAATTTCCAGCGGTGTGTGTGTGTGTGTGTGTGTGTGTGTGTGTGTGTGTGTGTGTGTGTGTGTGCACCCGTGTGTGTGTGTGTGTGTGTGTGTGTGTGTGTGTGTGTGTGTGTGCACCCGTGTGTGTGTGTGTGTGTGTGTGTGTGTGTGTGTGTGTGTGTGTGTGTGTGTACGCTTTGAAGCTGAAATCTCCTTCAGGGCTCCAACAGGAACACATAGGAGGGCAGTCTTGTCTTGAGGGAATCCTTTCCTTGCAGTCTTTTTTTCGGAAAATAATTTTTATTTTCTTGTTGCGATTCACTTCCTGCGTCGTCATAAAGAGCAATGCTAGCCGTGGCTGCTTCCTGTTGTCCTCGTCGTTGTAGTCAGTGTCATTGCCGCCGCGTGACCACAAGTCCTAGCGTCCTTTTTTCACAACGCACAATAAAAATAATGAAACTTTAATGAATGTATTGAACGGAAAAGGGAGATTACACGCAGCGCCGCGGAGTCCAATATACAGTTGAGCGGACGTGAAACAGAGTCCATTAAGCGTATTAGTAGTGTAATCGGCAGGGTTATGGCGGGAATACAAAATTTCTCATTACCAGCCCCCGTAGTGTCAGAGGGGATTCCCCGGTCAGCTGGGCGGGGCTCACGTATTGTAAACAAACGCGCGTGGCCCTCGCTCTCTTGC
>NC_059292.1:31306542-31329042 GCF_017591435.1 Portunus trituberculatus | reverse complement strand
ATTATCGGCCATGATTGGTGAGCACGCGACTTTAAGAGTGCCGACAACGAGGAGGTGCTCGCAGCGCTGGCTTCCCTATGTATATGGTGAGGCAAGTTACGTAACCTTCCAAAACACAGGGAACTGTATTGGTGGATCCAGCGGTGACTAAGACTCTTAAGGGAAAGAAAAGAGAGTAAAAAAAAAGTTAGATCTAAGCATGGTGAAAGAAAGACGAAGAGTGTATTTTCAAACCGCGTGAACCTCGAGAAGTGGGAAAAATAAGATTGAGTGTTGACTTTTCACTGACTTTCCTCGGCAGGAGCGACACCAAGAGTGCCTTTGATACGGTGGGATTGTGAAGTGGGTCAGAGGCGGAGCGGGCGGGCGGGCAGGCGGACAAGCTCTCCGCCACCATCCTGATCCCGCCTTACTCTCGCCTCCCGCTGTGCTCTTCGCGTTAAAGAGGCGAGTAAAAAGAGTAACCCAGGATTTCGGTGCTGGTCGCAGAGTAAAGAGGAGAAAGGAGAGGAGGAGGAGGAGGAGGAGAAAGAAGGGCCCCCTCACCCCAACACACACTGCAGCAACAGGTGGCATTCCTTGCTCAGGAAGTTTATCTAGCCCTGGACGCCCCCTTCGGTGCCAGCAGGAGAGGACCAGAGCCATCCGTCACCTGGGGCTCGTAAACGTCGACGTCTCTCTTATAAGACTTCCACCATGAGATCCTTATTCGATAGGTACTGAAGGAGGGATTTTACGTGTCCTTGTCCATGTACGTCCTTCGGGAGGCGCCTTCAAGTGTGCCATAGGAAGTCTGTGTATATTCCTTGGCCGTTAGTCACCCATGGGCCTAACTGGCGGATATATAACTAAGATGCTATTTTTCCCTTTCTTTGCCCTAGCTGTGTGTGTCGTGTCAGGCCGAAATGTTTGTCCTGTGTGTCTGTGGTCAAGTGTTGGGGAGTGATTGAATGGGTCTTAAGGGGAAGTGCTGGGCTCTTGTCGAGGTTGAAGGACGCTTTTTTTGTTCCCTTTGTTCCTTATATTGAAGTTTCGTGATGCGTCTTGCCCATATGTTTATGCTTGGTTGCGTTTCATCTGTTTTTATGCTTCTGATATTGACTTTATTCGTGTTTTAGGGTTCATTTGCGTGACAAGAGTCGGGAGCTGGGGCGCGCTGTGGTGGCGGTGTGGTAAATGCGGTGGTGGCGTGACCGTGTGGTGTGGCGGGGCGGCACGGCGGAGTGGGAAGATTAGGGCAATAGTCGTGTGGATAGATAGTTTTATGGGGTGGTGGTCATGGATCAGGTTTGGGAGCCAGTGATGGTGGTGGTAGTATTGGTGGAGTTGATATGAGGACCGGTGGTGGGGACGATGGTGCTGGCTGGAGGTCGTGGCCGTAGTGGTGGTAATAGTCATGGTTTGATTGAACAAATTGAAATTAATATCAGTGTCACCACAAGGAGAGCTGATGGCGATGGTGGTACTGCTGTAGGAGTAGTTGAAGAAGGAAGAGAAGAAGTATAGAGAAAGAACGCTGCTCGAGAAAGAGTGCCGCCCTGTTTCTGTCTACAGTGGTGCTGCCGACGCCGCCACCACACCCTGGCTTATCTGACCGGAAATTGCCGTTTGTGTGCGTGTGGACCCTCATTGGCTAATGGACTCAGTGACTGCTACATGTATAGTGGATTCCTGTATTGAGATGTCACGCCCTTCCCGTAAGGTTACCGTCCCTGCCTGCCGCAGGCCCGTCCTTTTCGCTTCCTTCACCTCCTACATCTTCCACCAACGTTGCGTCCTGTTGTCTGAGGTTATTTGGTTATGATATCAGTTTCGCCTTACGGGAGCCAGAAAAAAAAAATGGCGATTCTCGTACTGTTTATAGCCTGAATGTGCTCAAGGAAAAGGGATCATGAGTGTTTTTTTTTTTTTTTTGTGCATTTACTCTGATAAGGACGTGTAAAGAAAGGAAGAAATGAAGGAAAGGGCAAGGTTTCTAAGTTTCTTACTCCTGTAGCCTGTAGTTTCGCGGTGTATGTCGGACAAAGGGGGGTTAGGGAGACTGTTCTGGAGGAGTATCACCTGTAGGGTTGCACGGGGACGGGGGGAAGGAAAGGGGCGGAGAGTCGGTTCTTTTCATGGTGTGTCTGTGTCGCTTCACCTTCTCGTTTTTGGTCTTTCCTCTAGCTCCCTCACCGTCACTTTCTCCTTCACATTTGCCTCCACTTTTATGTCGTTATGCCTGTTTAGCTTCTTTCCTTAGTGCAGCACAGGGTCAGGGGAGCACGTAGTAGGTAGGTAGCCCTCACCCAGTAAGACTTTGTGCATACTATTATGCAGTGAGGTGTGAGTGTACTATTGTGAAAGTCAGCTGGTATAAAATGTTAGATAGAGAAAGTAAGATGTAATGAAAGTCACATGATACATGATAACATTTTGTGTCGAGTGTAGAGTATCAGGTTTTGAACAGGTCCAGGTTTACTTTCAAGTTACTTTTTTTTTTTTTTTTTTTTTTACAGCCTCAGCATGAGGCCAGCATGAGGCGTGTCCCGATGAAATGTACTAACTCGACTTTTTTTGGGTTCTTTTTGCAGATGTAGTGTCCGTGTTGGAATGAGCTCGGTGCCCGGGGTGAGCCACGCCCACGCCGAGGCCGCCCACTCCGCCCACGCCCCCTCCCGCCCATTCCCGCCCTATAATTGTTTGGTGGACATGGAGCTGGGAGAAGGACTAACGGGCCGCCTGCTCGACACCCACAACCTACTCTTCGGGGACGGTTTTTCCGACAGCCTGTCCTCCCGTGTGGGTGTTGACGGCAATAGCGCCTACCGCCCCTGGGAAGCCGACCACCCAGGGGACCATCGCGCGGGGGACCATAGGCTCCACCCGTTAGCAGCCTCCTCCGCCCCCATCCAGGTGCTCACCCACACTCCTCCAGTGGCCGCAGCATCCACGGCCCACATCCCGCACTACCCACACGCCATCCCCACCTTCGGTGACTCCTATCCCCCGAGCCATCCACACCCTCATGTCGCTCCACAACATCCTGTGCCACATAAGCTGCCGCCCTTCGACGCCTTCAGCCCGGAGCGAAGCGTGGGCAGCACCACGCCTTCACCTCTTCCGGCGTTCAACACGCTGCCCTCGCCTCACGCCCGCTACCCGCTGGTGCCGGCACCCGTGCAGGCTCGCGAGATTCCTACCATTCAGCAGCAGATGATGGACGAACGACACATTCGTATGTTCGAGTCTCCACAAGGCAGTGACCCTGTGCCCTCTTCCACCACGCCGGCACAGGTGTCGCCCAACACTCAGCCGCCCACTGGTTCCAGCGGCAGCACCTGCAGCAGTGGCAGCAGTAGTAGTAACACCAGCAACAACAATAGTGTAGCTCAACAGCAACAGCAGCCACAGTCCTTCGAGAGCAGCTCGTCGCAGCTGCGAGTAGAGGGACCTGTGCGCTCTAACGTGAAGCGTGCGGGTCGCGCGGGATCCCTGGAAAGTTCTGAGAGTGACGCTTCCGTCTCTGGCACTGAGAACAGCGGCCAAGTGTCCAGCGTGTCCTCCACTGCCGTGAATAACTCGGACAACAACAACACACCCGCTGGCCTGGGTGCTGTCCCCTCTGTGCCCTGCTCAGAAGGGGGTTTTCGGCCCCCACCTCCTCAGCAACCGCCCCCGCCTGGGGATGATCCCCCTGAAAAACCTGTCAAGAAAAAGCGAAAACGTTGCGGCGACTGTGTCGGGTGCCAGCGGAAGGACAACTGCGGTGACTGTGCTCCATGCAGGAACGACAAGTCGCACCAGATCTGCAAGATGCGTCGCTGCGACAAACTGACTGAGAAGAGAGTAAGTACTCATAGTGTGTTGAGGCTTTGGCCTCATTGTTACCTATCATCTTTCCTCAAATCTTCCCAGAATGTCTTTCAGTATTCATTGATTTTAAATGTATAACAATAGCTTGTTCGTGTTTAACCCATGACAGTAATTATTCATGTGTAATTGAACTCCTCAATACAAAATGAGTAACTCGCATTGTCAAGGCACGCCTCTATGTTCGTGGTGAGTGGGGTGCCGTGTTTGCTGCGTGCGGCACGTTTGGTATTCTTTGCTGTCGTTAGAGAAATAGCATTCCCCTTTTTTCCTCAAATGTCAGAGTTTAAATCCGTAACAGTCGTACCCTAGACTACATTCCTCGGCCAAGCCGTCTACTTTGATTACGTGCTCATTAACTTTAGTAGAACGTGTGTGTGTGTGTGTGTGTGTGTGTGTGTGTGTGTGTGTGTACGCGCGCGTGTGTGGGCGTCTGCGCGCGGGCAAGCCTGCACGCCTAAAAAGCAAGTAAGACTGCACACCAAACTTTGTAGGTAGGCTAAACAATGCCCAATGAAGTCATGATAGTGAAGTCTGTGGGTTCCTGTGGCAGCTGTGTGACGAGGGCCGTGATGGACAGGCCTGTATTACACTCCATGCACGAGGGACACGCACGCAGACAGCCGCGTGACGCCCCGCTGCCCTCAGGTTGTGTTATTTCCTCCGGATAATGTTACTTCATGTCTCTCAGGGAAGCCGGTTTCCCGTGAATCATTTGTTGTGAAAACGTGCAATACTCTTTCAAGAGAACAAGACTACACACACACACACACACACACACACACACACACACACACACACACACACACACACACACACACACACACACACACAAAGGCCCAATGTTGACTAAAGGTTCAGTGTCCCATTTTTTATTATCGTGGCTATTTTCTCTATGAAGGGAAGACGAAAGAAGTCACCGGTTTGAGCACAGAGAAGGGAGGCTTACAACTTGCTTCACAACCGTATGACTAGACTCCCACAAGGAAAGGAAGGAAAGGACTCACACTCCGTCAATAAACAATTGTGGTTTTGACGCAAATTTTCTAAGGCTATTTTCTATAATGATACAACACACACGCATCTTAAGACGACTCTGTTTTCCCTTTCTTCCTCTCCCCTCCCTCCTCTCCTACCTTCCTCCCTCTTCTCGTATCGGGAACTGCGGCTTTATCAAATTACGCGGTGGTGCGGTAAATTCATATCTTTTTCTGTTATTTTTTGTGCGGTGGGCGATTACGAGGTGTTGAGGTGAAGAGTAAATGAACTTCCAGACAGTGTTCTCTCACCTGCTGCCTCACAGTAGCGGGTCTGTGAATGACACTTGAGTTTGTTTTGCCATTTTTTTGTCGGCCGGCTTCTAGCTACACGCGATATCACCAGTGTAAATGATGCTTGTGCACGTTAACTAAGCGGGCTGTTCCTCCGCCTCTGGAAACATACGAGCGCGTCTCTGTAAACGGCACCTGTGTGTACCTCGAGGGTAGTCTGGGTGTTGCTGGTGTTGTCGGTGCTCCCTCTCACCTCAGCCGGCGGAGTGACCCATAAGGGAAAGCCTTGAGGAGTACCTGAGGGCTGCGTCGCGTCATGAGGAAGCCCTTGTGGGAGTGAATGATTCACGCCACCCGGGCAGCACCAGCGGCGTGAGTGGAGCCTTGTGAGTCATCCTTGACCAGCCTTGTGACTCACGACGAGGAGGAAGGGCACAGAACAGCGGGTCACTTGTAGCCGCCACGGGGGTACTGGAGGCCGGAGATGGTGGGGGGGATAAAAAAAAAATAGCTTATCATGAAACTCAAATGCCAGTTAGATAATTAGAGCCAAGACCAGGAAGCTGAAGCGATGATCTGATAAATAATGTTTTCAGTATACGTATAGTCGGTCACTGTGGACTGCTGCAGAGTATTACTACGTACGAATAAGGTGTGATTATGTTGTACCTGAGAGAGAGAGAGAGAGAGAGAGAGAGAGAGAGAGAGAGAGAGAGAGAGAGAGAGAGAGAGAGAGAAGCTGAACAATAGAAAAATAACAGAGAGAATAAACAGAGCAAGAACAAGATGGATGTATTGACGAAGGAATTGCTCGAATTAAAGTAGATTGGATGCAGGTGGGATGGGGGTGGATAGATGGAGGGAGGGAGTTGAAATAGATTTGCCCAGCGCAGCCAGTTGACGAAGGATAGAGGATGACTGGGGGTGATCGTCCTTTTATTTTATTTTTTTTATCTTTTCTTTTCTTTTCGTATGAAGTTTGACCTTGATCTTTATCTTCCCGAGGCACAGTCGAATATTCACGTATGCACTGCGGCTGGTTATGAATCACCACCACTGAGAATGAGAACACGATCGTCAACACCAAGGTAATCGCAACACACCACCACTGAAAGGCTGTACAGTAACACAACACCTAACCATCATTGAGCTTCGCAATACAATAATATAACACAACATCAACACAATGAATGCCACAGCCACACAATAACTACATGTCAGCCATCATACTTACCACCACCACCACCACTAGCACCACCACCATTACCTTCCTATCAAACCAACATGCCCAACCGTCACTTGCTATCACACCACCACCACCGCTTCCACCACCACCACCACCGCCGCCACCACCACCACCATTGACTCTTGCACAATATGGCCACACCACCTCGCTATCACCGCAACATTGTCACCCAACCACCATGCAAATTAATCAATAAGTACACCACATAGAACACACCACATTTACACCACCACCACCACCACCACCACACGGGCAGCTGAATGCGCCTGACGGATCCTCCCCTACCATGTGTCCGCCATTACCGTCAGTTTGGAGAGACCCGACCGGAAGTGAAGTAGTAATTAATATTTTTTTAATTATTCTGAGGTAATTTTCTCTCACTGACCCGTTTCCCTCCCCTCCCCTCCCCTCCACTGTTCTCCACTCTCCTCCTCCTCCTCCTCCTCCTCCTCCTCCTCCTCCTCCTCCTCCTCATTCTCTTCCCCTCCTAACTTCCCTTCGGTTATCCCCCTAACCTGTATCTCCCTTTCTCTTATATTCTCCTCCTCCTCCTCCTCCTCCTCCTCCTCCTCCTCGTTGTTTTTCTTTTTCGTCGTCTCTTTTGTCTGGTTCTTTGCTTCTCGCTTGCTTTCTCTCCCTCCGCTTATTTTGTCTTCCTCCTCCTCCTCCTCCTCCTCCTCCTCCTCCTCCTCCTCCTCCTCCTCCTTCTTTCGTCTCTCATATGTTCCCTTTCCCTCCCCGTCCTTCATTTCAAGACCTTCACCCCACCCTCCTCTTCATCCCTTCTGCCCCTCCTCCCCTACACCTTGTCCCACAACATTTCCTGCACACCTCCCCTGCTCTCCTCAAAACTCTTCTCCCTCTTCTTTCCACCCTCATCTACTCCTTCCTTTCCCTCTCAATTCATTTCGTTTCTCTCCTTTCCTCATTTCTGATTTTCCCTTGTTTTCTTTTCCTCTCACTTCATTCTTGTTGTTTTTTTTTCTCTCTCTCTCTTGCTTTTTTTCTCTTTCTTTTCTCTTTTCCCTTCATCCAGTTCCCTCTCTTTTGCCTCGGCTCGGTGTGAGGTAAGCTAGTAGAGGGAGGGGAGGTGAGAGAGAGGGAAGAGAGGGGAGGAGGGGTATAGGTATGGGGGCTTAGTTATTATCGTGGGCTACACCAGAGGACCGCCATGTTTTGTAACTGGTATTAACTGTTAATTAATCACAATCATGGCCGCTGTGTTAATTAGGCTAAAGCCCTGGATTTGCTAGGGACATTTTTTGGTGCCATTTATCCACAAAAAATCATCAACACCCTTTTTTTAGCACGAAGCCAATGTTTGTAACTCATTATTAATTATTAGGACGTGATGGGCATGTGTGCGTGTGTTTTTGTTAGGTGTTTAGGGGTTGTGTTGTTTTGTGTGTGTGTGTGTGTGTGTGTGTGTGTGTGTGTGTGTGTGTGTGTGTGTGTGTGTGTGTGTGTGTGTGTGTGTGTGTTGGCAATGGGTGTGTATGTGTGTTGGAGGTTTGTTTGTTTTTGTGTTTGCCTGTGTGTTTGCCTGCTTGCTTGCTTGTGTGTGTGTGTGTGTGTGTGTGTGTGTGTGTGTGTGTGTGTGTGTGTTGATGACGTGGCAGCCTGGCGTGTGTATGTGTGAGTGTTCTTTCTATGCATCTCTATATTTGTGTGTGTGTGTGTGTGTGGGTGTGGGTGTGTGTGTGTATGTGTGTACACCCTCCTGCTACACGACAGAATTCCCACACATACATATATTTTATCGACACATGAAATAAAAAATAAAATAGAAATCATCCTGGCCCGAGGCTCCAACACACCCGAAATTAATTAACAGATTCATAACGCCAATCCATCATTATCGGCCAAACATCAACACAACCTTATAAACAAACAATTGGAAGTGACGTGCTAGAAAGGGGCGTCAGGGAGGCGAGCACGCACGTGAAACCTGTACACCAGTAATGATAATAATAAATATCACGTAATGTTTATATTTATGGTTCAATGAAATCTTGTATTTATTTGTTTATTTTTATTTTCCTTTTTTTTTTTTTTTTTTTTTTTGCAACGTAATCTTGGATCTCAGAAATGACTTTAGTGAAGAAACCGGATCCTTTGTGTGAGTGAAATGTTGAGAACGTGATTGCTTTGCTTTCATACTCGCCGAGATCGAAGGAAGATGATGACGAAATATATACAAGTAAATAGTAAAGAGAGAGAAAAAAAGAGAATAATACAAAAGTGAGCTTCCTGGAATTATGGTTATCAATTTGCTGTATTTTTGTGTCTAATCGCATCGGATTTTCTCTTTTTTACAACCGAACGAGAGGGAAAAAAAGAATAATAACAATGGATGACGTTTTATCGGACGGAGCTGGTAGGGATGGGGGATAGTGGTGGTGGTGGTGGAGGTGGTGATAGTGGTGGTGGTGATAGGGGTAGTGGTTGCGGGGGAGGGGGAGATAAACTGAGGGGAGAGGAGGGATGGAGAGGCGGCTGTTCCGGACTGTATTCACTCCGGCTCTAAACGGATCGGTGGCATCGGCTAGTGGTGGTGGTGGTGGTGGTGATGGTGGTTCTGTCATCAGGATGCAGAACCTCCCGGCGGCGTATCTGAAACCTCTCATCTGTTACCTTGTCAGCTGCCCTTTCCCACGTCGGCCTGGGGGGTGGTGTAGGGAAGCGGCAGGGGGATAGCCAGTGGGTTAAGGGGAAGTGGGTGGAGGTGGTGGTAATAGTAGTAGTAGTAGTGGTGATAGTAGTAGTAGTAGCATCCCCCCCACCTCCACCATCGCCGCCGTCGCTGCCTCCCTCTGTCACTCCCACGGCCCGCTTACTAGAATGGACCCCAAATGCCATGCCGTGTCGCCTATATTAATGGCTCTTAATTCCCTCTTAATGATTGGTGATGTTTCGAGCGATTTAGGGCTTTGGACAGAATTGTTATAAAGGAGAACTGGGAAACTTTTTTATTTGCTTTTCGGGGGCGCTCGTCCGCAGTGAGAGATTTTGTGTCCCTAAACAGCGCACTGCCGCTGTTTGATTAGGTGTGCCACGGCGGGCTGTTTCATTAATTATTTTTCGCATTTCCGAGGGATTTAAAGCTTATGTGCAGCTGAAAATATAGAAAATTAAATTTGTTGGGCTGAAAGAGGGTTAGGGGGTGAGGGATGGGGACGGTGGGGAGGGAGGAGATAGGCAGGGGTGGTGGGGGTGAAGCAATGACAGCAGTCCCAATGATCAGTAGTAGTGTGTGTGTGTGTGTGTGTGTGTGTGTGTGTGTGTGTGTGTGTGTGCATTTTCTATTGATGTTTCGTCACTGTCAGGATGATTTAATTTACGGAGAGAATAACAACCATACCATGTCTATTTTTCTTTCACTATTAAACATACTTTTACTTTTTCACCACCTTTTTGTGGAGAACATTCTTTATGCAAGTAATAATACAAACATTACAGAAGCAACACCACATTCAGGTCAAAACAGAGAGAGAAAAAATACGCATATATGAAGTAAAGGTCACGGAAGGAGAAAAAATAGTTAACAGTAGAGAAAAAGACGTGTAGGAGAAAGAGAAGAAAGAAAAGATGAAAATGAGAAGGAAGAGGAGGAGGAGGAGGAGGAGGTAGAAGAATAATTGAGTGTTTGTCTCCCGGTGATACGCAAAAAAACAAGTTTGGCGTGGTAAAATACGAAAGAGACGCGCTTTCAGAAGATTGTTCATCACCACTCCACCCTTTCTCTCTCTCTCTCTCTCTCTCTCTCTCTCTCTCTCTCTCTCTCTCTCTCTCTCTCTGACTCACCCGTGTCCTGTGTTCACCCACTCATCGCATGGACCCGCCGTGTGAAGAAAGAAACAGCTCGAGAGGGTGACGGAGAACAAGAGCAAGGTGTGTAGCGGTAGGCATCAGAAGCTCCCTTGTACACGATGTAGAAATCCAGGCAAGGAGGGTGTAGAACAAGCCTTTAGTGTATGAGGGAAGTGTGATACAGACTGATGATATCGGCATAGCGTGGGGAGATAGAGGGTGGGAAAAGAAACAGTTCAGTTGACGAGTGAAGCAGACCCTGAAGCTGAACCTAGCGGGAATACTGGGGTTGTGTAGCGGACGTCAGGAAGAAGGTGCAGCAGAGCGTGTGTTCAGCAGGAAGGACAGGCTAGAGGGCTGCTCGTTGTATGAGAAAGGGAGATACAGCAGGCAGGCTTGTCAGTATACAGTAGGAGGGAAGGGATAGGATACAGCTGCACCACACCGTGAGTGAAGTAGGCCAGTATATGAGAGGGTTGTATTGTAAATGGTGGGTGGTGTGGTGGTGGTGGTGGTGGTTCGGGGCATTGCGGGGTGAAGGGGATAGAGTTAGCAGTAGAGCAATAGGAGTAGCAGCAGCAATAACAACAATAGCAGGCCAAAGCACCGGCTGTTGCAAGCATGTCATCAGTATCAGGTGTCAGGCGGTGGTGGTGCCGCTTCAGAGAAAACTGCGTCATGATGCTGTATTGGTTAGTATTTCCTTCCTGCCTGTCTGTCCCTCACGCTCTTCTGCTTCAGACGGACGTGGCTCGCATATCTCTGGCTAAACTATCGCCTCCTCCTCCTCCTCCTCCTCCTCCTCCTCCTCCTCCTCCTCCTCCTCCTCATCTTCCTTCTCCTCCTCCTCCTCCTCCTCCTCCAGCAGCTGTGTACACGTAGCTCTTGTATACATGTAGGCCACGTATACATGTAGGTGTTCACAAGTATTCTGGAAGGAGAGCAAGGCGGAGGAAGGAGTGGGTCAGGAGAGACTGGAGGGAAGGAGAGGCGGCTGAGAGAGAGAGAGAGAGAGAGAGAGAGAGAGAGAGAGAGAGAGAGAGAGAGAGCGCAGCGTGGGGTAAGGGGGGTGATGTAGTAATGTAGGGGTGCCGGGTGCCGTAGGCTGAGGCGCGGCCCTTCCTCTTGGGCGTGTGTGGGCGTGCAGACGGACGCTGATCAATATTTAGGGGCAAGGAGGTGTTACATGTCGCAAATCTTGAGTGTGTGTGTGTGTGTTTGTGTGTGTGTGTGTGTGTGTGTGTGTGTGTGTGTGTGTGTGTGTGTGTGTGTGTGTGTGTGTGTGTGTGTGTGTGTGTGTGTGTGTGTGTGTGTGTGTGTGTGTGTGAAGACTGCCTTTTATTTTTTTTGTTTGGCATTTGGAACGAAAAGTGTGTGTGTGTGTGTGTGTGTGTGTGTGTGTGTGTGTGTGTGTGTGTGTGTCAGTCAAGGTGTGGCCACGGTGGTCGTCGCCACAGCCTAGCAACACACACACACACACACACACTCGCGGCCAGTCTTGAGTTCGCGGCTCCCTCACCCACACGGCGCCACATCCTGCAGGGGAGTTTCCTTTATAATTTAACCTTATGAAACTCCGGCGCGTGTGTGTGTGTGTGTGTGTGTGTGTGTATGTGTGTGTGTGTGTGTGGCGAGCAGCAGTAAGAGGATGTAACCCCATAGCGCTAAATCTCACTTCTATTGTCTTGACGCGAGACAATAATCATCTTGCCGAATAATTAAACCCCTAATAAAGGCCCTTTGTTTCTTGTCTTCATCTCGGTCGAAATAAAAAGAAAAAGAAGATAGAAAAATAGAGTATGATATAGCGGCGAAGGAGCATGAGGATATGAATCACGCAGGCTTGGTTGGAAGAGAAGACTGCCTGCTGACTGTTTCACGAATTACCCACGTTGTATGTACAGTAATTCCACGAACATTCAAACGCAGAACAGTACAGCTCCACCCGCAGCACATACACAGCAGGAGCATCGGCCTCACTTAGTGCCGACCGGAGGTTACTTGAGAATTGATGACAGCTGCCATAACCGGTTTTGGCAGTAACCGGTTGCCGGGGCTGAGAGGACAGGAGGAGGGACGGTGTAGGAGAGGAAGGGAGGAAGGAAGGGAGGGAAGGAGCACGGGGGGATGAGGATGGGGGAGGTGGCTAGATGCAGGGAGTGTAAGGAGTAGTAGGGAGCAGTGTGTTTGGAGCAGAGAGAGAGAGAGAGAGAGAGAGAGAGCTGTACACTTAAGACATGAATATAAATACAAATACCAAAGTAAGGAAAGAGAAATAACACAAAAGAAAAGAATAGAAGCTAGACATAAATTAGGCACAAGAAAGAGCGGGAGAAGTAAGGAAGGAAGGAATGGAGGAAATGGAAGAATAGAGGGGTCGAGGAGGGCCAGAGGAGGTGAAGGTGGTTCGGTTCTGGCCTCGGCTGTATCTTTATAGGGGTCGTTCACAGGTTTATAGTCTCGGGAAGGAGGGTAGAGGGCGGCTCCCGTGCTCGAGGGGTACGGGGAGGGGAGCAAGGAAGGGAAGGCAAAGTGGCTGAGGGGAGGGAAAGGAGGGAAGGAGAAGGAGGAGAGGGAAGGGAGGGAAAAAGGTGAGATGACTTGCATACGAAGGTTTGGACGAGAAGCTAAGGAAGGTGGGAAGGAGGAAAAGGATGCCCCCTCAGCGTTCCTTTCTTCCTTCCTGTTTCTTTTTAGTCATCCCCTCCCCTGCCTCCCCTCCTTCTTTCCTTCTCTTCGCTTCCTCATCCTCCTCCTCTCCCCTCCTTTCTCAATGGCCTGTGTGGCGGCGTTTCACCTTCTTCTTTATTACTCCTCGCCATTGATTCCTTGACGTATATATGCATCGCTATTTATTTATTGTTTAATTTCTCTCCTCCGCAGAACACACACACACACACACACACACACACACACACACACACACACACACACACACACACACACACTTTTACTCTCCCACGGACGCACTAAGTATTGGCTGCATACAAACATACGTACACCCCCACACGAACAGTCATTGGCACGCACACAAAGCCAAGATCAAGCCATGGGTGCCGACACGCAAGCACACGGAGGCACATGCACGCATACGACATCACCGCAACATGCACACTCCTCCATCATACTATTTGACCTTCGCTACTATGTGTACCTCTACCTTTCTGAATTCTAGTAATACTTTCACAATCACTACTACTACTACTACTACTACTACTACTACTACTACTACTGCTGCTGCTGCTGCTGATGATGATGATGATGGTGATGATGCGTCGATTATAAATGTCGATTGCGTCTTGCTTCAGCTCGTTTGATCACTAGATTCTTTTCGTTCCCCGTGCATTCATCGGCCATCCCGTCACCGCCGCCGCCGCCGCTACCCCACCCATCACCGCCACCACCACCACCACCATTACCACAACAACCACCACCACTACTACTACCACCAGCGTCACCGTTGTATATTTGCCAATGAGAGCAGGGATGCACCAGTAACTCAGAGGCACTTGAGTTTATTTCTTGTTCTGCGTCTGCTTTTGACCATTTGTGTTTTGGTTCTGGCAGGCTGCTACCCATCTGTCTGTGTATGTGTGTGTGTGTGTGTGTGTGTGTGTGTGTGTGTGTGTCCAGTCTTTGCCAAGAGGATTGAGACACGGGCGTCCCTAACCCTCAGCTCAGCCTCTGTGGCCTGTCCGGTTATTGTCGCCAGTCGTGAAACATCTGCTAGCCAACTCCCTACCCCCCCTATCACCACCACCACCACCCCCTTACCCCCCAAAATGCTACCCTCCCACCACCCATCAACCCACCAGTCCCCAAGCCCCCATTTCCACCAACCCAACACCCCCTTCCGCCTCCCTCCCACCACCCACCCTACATCCCCCACCTCCCCATCACCCCCAACCCACCCACCGAGTCTCGTCACGCCGGGAACGCATCGACTTGTGGCCGAAATTGCCTTTACACGATCGATATTCTGTACCCCCGCAGCACCGCCACCCAGGCCCTCCCTTAGCACCCGAATTGTTCACCTCCAGACACACACACACACACACACACACACACACAGCAGTGCAGCAAGTATATATTAACGTATGTAAGACTTCCAATTACTCCGCCACCGCACCCAAACTTCCACCCCCTGTGAGAACTTAATGTTACACTTTTGCTCTGAAAAGAAAGAGTGGCGGCGTTCGAGAGGGAGGAGGGAGGGAAGAGAGAGAGAGAGAGAGAGAGAGAGAGAGAGAGAGAGAGAGAGAGAGAGAGAGATAGGAAAAAATAAAAGTAAAATACTCTTGCCATTAATTACGACATGTTCATCGGCAACCTCCATTCCCTCGGCAGCCAGTCGATAACGCGGCCGCTCCTAAGGCCCTTTTTCCTCTGCGAGTGACCGACAACTGGACCTAATCGAATTTCTGGCGATGGATGGCCCCAACGCTGTAATTCGGACGGAGGAGTAACTCTGACTCGGACTGACGGCTTGTAAAACATCAAAGGCCAGACATGCTAATAAGTGGAGCGGGTGAGACGGTGGCTACAGAAGGCAAACCGGCTGGATACGGAACCACTGGGCATGCTGTATGGCGATATTGGTGACTGCGGGGCTAGAGGGGCATCGGTCGTAGTGTCTGGTGTGTGTAGGGCCCCAGGGTACATAGTAAGGCTGCGGGTCTGGCGTATAGCGTAGAGGGCGCAGCGGGGCATGGCGTAGGGTGTGCAGCTGGGGATGGCAGGGCTGAGCTTGATACAGTGCTGTGGGGACGCGGGCCGCAGCTGTTGGTTGCCGCAGATGACTGGTTGTCGTGTAGCGCATAATGATGTTGCATACTGTGCCGGAGAGAGAGAGAGAGAGAGAGAGAGAGAGAGAGAGAGAGAGAGAGACGCGTGCTGCTGTGGTGGGATGTGTTGTGGTGAATGTGAATGGTGATTGTGGGTATTTGGGGAAGGAGGACACTGTAAAATCTTGCAGGGCACATCGGGTGTAGTTGTAATTTATATGAGACCATTTTTTCTTTTCTTTTTTTGTGCCACTGTGATGTCAACATGATGTGAATGTCTCTGCGTCTTTGATTCTCGCTTTTTGTTTTTTTGTTAGTGGAAGGAAATGTAGGTCGGGACGCCGCCTCACGCTCGCCAAAAAAAAAAAAAAAAAGGAACATGAAAAAAAGGTTCCCTCCCAAATTTGCATATAAAAACTTTGTACCAATAACGCGAAGGTTGATGTACCAATGAAACACTCCTCGTAACTACCCTCTCTCTCTCTCTCTCTCTCTCTCTCTCTCTCTCTCTCTCTCCTAGTTAGTATAAAGTTACCAGTGGCGTACTCAAGACTGCCACTTCCGGAGTAGCAGTACAAAATTAGAAGCAGAGATTCGCCTCATTCCCCGCAAGTGTCGTCATCTCGCTCGGTTTATCCCTGAACTGCCTGGACTTTATTGGGCGGCCCGTCGGCAGCATGCCTGGCCTGCGAAGAATTAATGACATACTACACACCGCATTAAGTAAAATTTGTCGGCGACGTGTGTGAACAGTTGGCGGTGGCGCTGCTTGTCGCGTGCTGGGAATATGATGCGATTGATGCTGGCGCGGGGCGTATTTATGGCTCTGGACCGATGTGCGATAGGTGGCTTAGTGGGGCGAGGGTGGGGTGGTGGTGGGAGAGGAGAGGAGGCAGTAAGGGCAGTAAGGCAGACGGGAGGTCGCGTCCTCGAGGCGCCGCAGCACGCCCGTCACCGTGATCCCGAATGCAGATTCATTAAGTGCGAGACGTATTCAGGGAGCAGCGTAGTGGCGGCGTGAGATACGCGGGCCCGCATGCAATAACCCGCGGCGTATATTGGCGCATTAATCATCAAGTCGAAGCATTTCTTTGGATTTGGAGAGACCAGATGCTGTTTGATCCACGAGCCGCCGCCGCCTCAGCGTCCATTAGGGTGATGAGGCTTCACTTTATTATAGAATTTACGACCTAATCGACACTAAGACTTTGGATAAACATTAGGCCCAGCCCGGTAACCCCACGCCGGCCCCAGTACGGGCGTGCGTGCAGTAAAGGTCGCACGGGGACTTCGCCTGTACGGTCCGCGGCACGTGCGCCTACGGGTCGGTTTCGGTTTTATTCCCGCCCCAAATTCGACCTTAGTGACGCGTTTTGAAGCGATCGATAAAGCCCCAGGACCTCCATACACCAAATTGCGTGTGGAACCTCGCTTGTCACTGGCGGAGCTGCTCGCCTGTTCCTCTCGCACTCTCTCATTCTCTCTCACTCCTACTCCTTTCTTTCTCTTTCTCCCTCCACATATATTCATAAGCTGACTCTGCCCTCACTAAACACACACGAAGCTTTATTTATTATTTATATTTTCTTTGTTTTCTTTTGTTGTTGCTCCTGAAAGCCTCACTCTCTTGTTGGTGGCTGCAAGTCGTGGTCACCGTCTCTGTTCCAACCCCGCCCCTCCTTACCTCACCACCATCACCACCACCACCACCACCACCACCTTCCTCCTCCTCTTCCTCCTCCCGACCACAGTCTCCCTCCCCACTCCTTCAGCCACTACCACCACCACCACCCCACCAGGGACGCTCGGCCTGGCTCGGTTGGGCTCGAGGCAAGTTGAGTCACCAAGTCTTAGCTTAGAATTTTAGCAAGACTTGGGCCGAGGCAGGAAGGGAGGGAAGGAGGGAGGGACTTGGAGTCGTCGGGGACAAGTTTTCTGTGACGCCTTAGCTTGTGTAGAGGTGGTGATGGTAGTGGTGGTTGCGGTGACGAGTGAGGCATTTTGGCAGCTTTCAACTCTCTCTCTCTCTCTCTCTCTCTCTCTCTCTCTCTCTCTCTCTCTCTCTCTCTCTCTCTCTCTCTCTCTCTCTCTCTCGCTCTCTCTCTCTTCCATATATATATTTTCAGGCAACTTTTACGTAGTAGTACATGTCTTTGTCTCTCTATTTACAGCCCTATCCACACCGCCCCTCCACTCACCCCTTGATCCTCTCACACTCCCCTTAACCCCCCTCATGTGCCGCCCTTCCCTTTGGCCTAAATTGCGCTCCCTTTTTCCTTTTATTAGGACGTAACGTGGAGGTAAATCTTAATTAGTGGCTGCCACGTTACTCGGACGAGCTGGGCGAGGCTGCTGAGAGTCCCTGTAATAGTAGTAGTAGTAGTAGTAGCAACAGTGGTAGTAGCAGTAATAGTAGTAATAGTAATAGCAGTAATAGTAGTAGTAGTAGTAGTAGTAGTAGTAATAGTGGTAGTGGTAGTAGTGGTGGTGGTGGTGGTAGCTAATAATAGTAAGGAAGAAGAGCGTCGTCGATGTGGTAGTAGAGATAATACAAACCCATTCTGGTGTACGTAGATTCATATCCAGCTCAGGGCAGACAGCTGAGACCCATCCAAATCAGCTGCCCATCCATCCCTCGGGGCTCTGGTCGATGAAAGAACGCCCAGGGCAACGCCGGGAAAGGATAACACTAGAGTAAAGCGGGACGATGCCTCGGTCCCAGTAACCAGTATACTTCCAAACCGGGACTGCACAGACGAGCTAGAAGTTGGAACTCTCGAATCTCTCTTCTTTGTGTAATCTTCTTATGGTGAGATGTTCGAGTTCGAAAAGAAATGTTGTAGATGATAGAAAATTAAGATATTGTACATATTTTGTTCTTTTACTAGTGATTATGTGGCTCAATGGATTTATTGTATATTATGTATGTTTATGTATGGTTCTCCAGAGAGAGAGATAGTAGTAGTAGTAGTAGTATTAGTAGTAGTAGTAGTAGTATAGTATATAAGAAGAGGATGAACAGAAATGAGACAGGGAAGATGGGTGACTACCAGTAGAGCGTGGATGGGTGGCCGGTCGGTGTAGGGGACGGGTAGGGGTAGACACTCGGGGTAAAAGACCAGTGATGGGGCTTTGGGGTGGGGGGTGGGGGGAGGTAGGTGCTGGAGCTAGTTGGTCAGGGAGAGGTGGGTGATTTTGGAGGTAGGGGGATGGGGGGGATGGCAGCGCGTGATGTAATAGAGAGAAGAGTAAAAGGGGGTTAAGGGAAGGAAGGGGGAGGGGATAGGGAGGGAAGGGAAGCACTGAGTCACTCCTCCGGGGAAAACAAAGTAGGGTTGATTGACCCCCCCCTAACATCACCCCCCCCGACCCCAGTCCTCCTCCCATCCCTTGATTTGCAGTGTAGAGGTAGGGAGTTGGGGGGGGAGGGATGGTAGGAAGGCTGACTGGATACACCACTCAGCATCCCCCATCCCATCCTACCCCAACCCCCTCCCCCCAATTTTGCAATGTAGAGGCAGTGACCCTCCGTCCCTCCCTGCCCCTTCCTCCTTCCCTCCCTCCATCTCTCCCCTGTCGTCGCTTCCCTCATGCAAAGTGGAAAGGGGGAGCGCTGCCCCTTCACACACTCCCTCCCCTTCCCTTCCTCCTCCAGCCAGGCTCATACACTTACCCATTCCTCGCCTAATAGATAAAAATGTGCCCTTTTTTCCAGTAGCAAGTGTAATCCTGTTATTAGCACTTCTTAGCTTTTATTTAGGTGTGTTGTGTGCCTTCATTTATTCTTTAATTAGTGTATTTTTTATTGAGAGAGAGAGAGAGAGAGAGAGAGAGAGAGAGAGAGAGAGAGAGAGAGAGAAAATGCGTGCATATATTTACTCATTAGCTCCTTCTGTTTTCATCCACTCGGGTAAATCGCTCCATTTTCTCCCTCCCCTATAGTTCCTCCTCCCTCCCTCCCTCCTTCTCTCACTCCCTTCCTGTGTGTGTGTGTGTGTGTGTGTGTGTGTGTGTGTGTGTGTGTGTGTGTGTGTGTACATACGCGCGCACCGTTTCGATATTAATGATGTTTACGACGAGTGTCCCGCACGGTCGACTTCCACACGGGGTGAAAAAAATAGGAGTACAAAAAAATGGGGATAAATAAATATAAAAAAAAGATACAACAACCTCTATCCCTGATTTTTGACAACAGAACTGATGCAGCATCGTCGCCTAACAGAGTGATTCATGGCGTCAGAACGAGATCTGTATATTTGTTTTTTGTTTTTTTAGTTTTGTTTTTCATAGTTACGTTTGGCTTTATGCATTTCATGTGGTAGGGGTGGTAGTGGTGGTGGTGGTAGTGGCAGTGATAGTGAGCCAAAGTAGGGAACATGGAGAGTGGGACAGAAAGAGGCACAGAGGTGGGGAAAAATAATAATGAATAAACCCTGTGGGAATGATGGAAGGAAAAAGAGAAAAAAAAAATCGTATTGATATGTGGTGGTGCAGGGAATTGTATCAGTGTCAAATGGTTGTGGCGTGTGTGTGTGTGTGTGTGTATGTGTGTGTGTGTGTGTGTGTGTGTGGTGTCGGTGCTGCGATCATGAGGCCCCGGGGCTGGCTGCGTGGCTGGTTGGGTGGTGATGGTGGTGGTGGTGGTGGTGGTGTTGCGATGATTTTATTGATAATGATGAAAGGGACAGGCGGGCGTCCTGACTATATTTAGGGGGAGACTCTGGGAATTACCGGTCGAGGCTCCCCGTTTTGAGCTAATTAAAAGTGAAACCCAACATACGCTTCACTTTATAATGCGCATTACGTGACGCACTTGCTACTTTGTGACGAAGGGAGCGACACACACACACACACACACACACACACGAGAACTATACATGTAAATCATAATTACACTCTATTAGTTAAAGTAGTGTCTCTTTGTTAACACAATGAGGTTGAATGAGAGATGTACGACTATCTAGGGAGGCACGTTTGACCGGTTAGGCCCAGAGAGAGAGAGAGAGAGAGAGAGAGAGAGAGAGAGAGGGGGCGGCAGTGGTGGGGAAGAAAGAATGATTACATAAGATTTTTACGTAGGTAGCAGTGTGTGTGTGTGTGTGTGTGTGTGTGTGTGTGTGTGTGTTTACGCCTTTCTCGGTAATCGTCATTCCTATGTTTGTGTTCAGCATGTGTTCTCTCTCTCTCTCTCTCTCTCTCTCTCTCTCTCTCTCTCTCTCTCTCTCTCTCTCTCTCTCTCTCGTTTGCATGTTCTCCCCAGCTATTTTGTTTATCTTGCTGCGTGTCGATTGTTTATCAACGTATTTTCTTTAATGTTACACTAACCAGGAGCTTGATCGTCCTTGTCGCTATTGCTATTCTTGTTGTTTCGTTGTTGTTGTTTTTGTTGTTGTTGTTGTTGCCATTGTGACATAATAGCTATTTTTTGTTTGTTTGCTTTCTGACTGAACATTATGTTCCGCTTTTTTGTGCATTATTATTTTTTTGTATATGGGCATTCACTCGTGTTTCATGTAGTTTTTTTTTTTTTTCTTTTTTCCTATTGACTTTATTGTTATTGTTTTGATGCTTCGGTCTTTAATGCCCGCTGTTATTTTTGCATTTGTTATCGCTTTTATCAAATTTATTTGTATTTTTATGTACTTTTTCGCCCTTCACATATTTTTTCGCGCTGCAGTGTGTGTTTACAAGTTTGTTTATTGGAAAAGTGTGTTTGTTCGCTTGTGTTTATTTCTCCGCGTTTATTTGTTGGTGTGTCAGCGGGAGGTCGTGGGCGAACCAGCGAACCAGGCAGTACTGGACATACCTCCGAGTGACGAACCGGCGGGCAGCTGAGGGATGCCCCGTGAGGGACGCCCATCGTGACAGGCAATCGTTGGTCCGATAACCGACCTGGACAAGCCACTGCAGCCACCATGAAACCTCACGAATCCCGAAATGAACCGGCGTGCAAACCGAGCCCTGATTATGCCGCTGAATAAGAGGATGATGTAGTTATGAACTGAAATAAGCTGAGCGGCGATAAATCACTGAAGAATTACATTTTATCCATTTATTTTTCATTATTTTTCTTTTTTTTTCACTTCCTGGTACTCCAGAAAAGAATAGAAATAGAGAAACAAAACCTAACCGGTGAAATAAATCCATAACTTGTTGCTCTCGTTTGGGAACCTTACCTGATTCATGAACCTCTTATTTGGACCATTTTCAGAAATACAATCACTGGGGAAAAAAATGGAAAAACAAACAGTAGACCAAAAAAAAAATGACAGGCAGGAAATAAGAAAGAAACCAAGGTACGCTTTTAGCATCATCAACCTCACTAATAATCCACAGCAAGAGAGAGAGAGAGAGAGAGAGAGAGAGAGAGAGAGAGAGAGAAAGGAGCCAGACATCCACATTTTTTGAATAACCCTTCAGCTGACGAATGAAAAATAATAACAGCTAAAAAGGAAAGCAGATAAATGTGACAGGCGCTCTAATATAAGGCCGGCCCGTAAATTCACTCCTTTTAAAATAATTTGCATTGCATCAATCTTTGAATTGCGTCCTGCATCCCGACCCGTTAGTTTTTTATTTTTTTGTTATTTTTCCCCTATCATATATATCTCTCTTTCTCTATCCTCTCTCTCTCTCTCTCTCTGTCTCTCTTTCTCTTTCCCTCCCTCCCCCATTTTTACGTTTTCCCTCTCTTCATCGCTAGCTCTGTCATGTTCCGGTATTCCATGTATATTTTTTTTCGATATTCCTCTCTGTTGCCTCTTTCGGAATGCTGTTTGAAGCCGTTATTGGTTTTTCCTCTGTATTTTGCCTTTCCTTCGATATGCCACGCTGGTTATTGCTGTTGATGTTATGCGGTGGCAGTGTCCTCCTCCACCGCCTCCGTCACCATCTTCTTGCGCTCCTCCTCCTGCTCCTCCTCCTCCTCCTCCTCTTCCTCCTACTCCTCCTCCTTCCTCTTGTTTGATGATGTATTGTGTTAGTGTACTTCCTCGTGTGATCTCTCTCTCTCTCTCTCTCTCTCTCTCTCTCTCTCTCTCTCTCTCTCTCTGGCGTGTCTTATCGCTTATGTCTTCTTTTTTTTCATTCTCTCGTTTTTATCTCGTTTATTCAGTATTCTTTATCTATTTAGCACGGTTCACGCTTATAATTATTACCATTTCTCTTGTTATTGTTATTAATGTCATCCTCTTGCTTCTCTTTCCTTCTTATCTTGTTTATATCTCCCAATTCGTTATGCACGTACTTCTGTTGTTGTTAAATTTCTTCTTTTCTTTCTTTCTCTTCTTCTTCTTCTTCTTCTTCTTCTTCTTCTTCATCGTAGTAATTATCTTTTTTCTGTTACTCTCTCTCTCTCTCTCTCTCTCTCTCTCTCTCTCTCTCTCTCTCTCTCTCTCTCTCTCTCTCTCTCTCTCTCTCTCTCTCTCTCTCTCTCTCTCTCTCTCTCTCTCTCTCTCTCTCTCTCTCTCTCTCTCTCTCTCTCTCTCTCTCTCTCTCTGTTCAGTGTAGATAATCGCATGCTTCCCTTGTGTCGGTC
>NC_059292.1:31294042-31301542 GCF_017591435.1 Portunus trituberculatus | reverse complement strand
ATTGTGGGTTAATTAACTACGTCAATAGTCAGGCTAATAAGGCAAGGTTGGTTAAGATATGTAAACACGAGCAGGTTAATTAATTCAAGTTAACAAGCACAGGTTAGCAAGCAGCAGAGGGTGGGGAGGGGATACGTGGAGCATAGGGAGGGGAAAGGAAAGGAAAGGGAGAGGGGGATTGTGGGGGGAGAAAGTGCCTGTCTTCCTGCTTGCTTTCCTGCCTACCTGCCTGCCTGCCTGCTTGCCTTTCCCTCTAGCACAGGCCAGAGCCCCCACGCGATCATGCACACTCATCACACGCACGCACAAGACTGAACGGTAATAGGAGTAGTTCATATAGCTCGCATGAACACGCCGCGTTACTCGTGAGGACCGTAAGCTGTGTGGGTGGGTAGTTAGTGCTTATACCGAGGTGTGATGGTGGTTGTACCAGTTGGTGTTGTTGTGCTGGTGACGGTAATGGTGGTAGTGGTGGTGGTGGTAGTGCTTGCTGGCATCATGAGCTCTGTGTGTGTGTGTGTGTGTGTGTGTGTGTGTGTGTGTGTGTGTGTGTGTGTGTGTGTGTGTGTGTTTATTGATTGTAAGCCTGTTTAATATCCCCCCTTTTGCTTTACACTATTTTTGCTTTTATCTCTCTCTCTCTCTCTCTCTCTCTCTCTCTCTCTCTCTCTCTCTCTCTCTCTCTCTCTCTCTCTCTCTCACCCTGTTCAGCACGTCCCTTATCATCCTTCTCTTCTTAATCATCACTCCTCCTCCTCCTCCTCCTCCTCTTCCTCCTCCTCCTCCTCCTCCTCCTCCTCCTCCTCCTCCTCCTCCTCTTCTTCTTTTTCTTCTTCTTCTTCTTCTTTTCCCTCCTCCTCCTCCTTCTCCTCTTCCTTGTCCTCCTCCTCCTCCAACCCTGAGACACCACGTAATGACATTGGGTGGGGGTCAAAAAGAAGCCTCCCTTGCACACCCCCCTCCTCCTCCTCCTCCTCCTCCTCCTCCTCCTCCTCCTCCTCCTCCTCCTCCTTCTCCTCCTCCTCGTGTTCTTCCTCCCCCACATCTTCCATCTTTGATCTCTTGACTTCACGGTGACGGTGGACTTTGGGAAGGGAAACCATTCGGGGACTCCACCTCGATTGGATGATTACCAAGTCCACACAGAATCAATCCCCTGCAGCTGTGATTACCCGGGGAGATTAAGTAACGCCGGTGTGGGATTTTGCAAGGGAGAAAGGATTATGGTGGAAGAAACGTGTTTATTTTGGCTTCTATTTTTTTCATGTATGTATATATCTCTCTTTCTTCCCCTTCTTCTTCTTCTTCTTCTTCTTCCTCCTCCTCCTCCTCCTCCTCCTCCTCCTCCTCCTCCTCCTCCTCCTCCTCCTCCTCCTCCTCCTCCTCCTCCTCCTTCTCTTTCTTCTTCTCCTCCTCCTCCTTCTCATTTTCTACTATCTTTATCTCTCTTCTTTTTGTTCTCTCTCCCTTTTTTTATGTTTCTGGAACAAGTGTCGTATCCCGCGGGTGTCGCTTTTCTTGTGGGGCTGGAGAGATGATGACCCGCGATAAATGGAAGAATATTAAGGAGCTCATGTTATGTAGGACAGGAGAGAGGGGGCCGCCCGTGTGAGTGCGTTAGGGTTCAGGGGGGAGGGAAAAATGCATGAGCCTCTGACGGCAACACGGCAGGAATGCACAGCCGGTGTTGCACGGGAGCAGCGGTGTTGCCAGCCTGCACGATTTTGTCATATCATACTCCGGGCCCAATGATTATTTCTTTAATCTTCCAAGAATACAGTTTCCAGGGAGGCATTCTGGCGGGGACTACGGGCTGAAAGTACATAGTGGGAGGTTGCTTCTCTTCGGTATTTTAGTGTGTGGGGGTGGTGTAGGGTGTGGGGAGAACCGTGGCGTTCCCCTTAGGCTTGAAAAATTTAGGGTCGCAGCGTTAGTGCATTTCTGTGGCTTGGAAGCGATGACCTAGTGTGTAATGCAGGCGAGCGGGGAAGCGAGGGCGGAGGACGGGGGAACAGGTGGGTTGTGTTTGAGGTGTGCTCGAGAGAGGGACATGAGGAGGGGAAGGGGGACAAAAACAGGTAGGGGAGGGATCCAGACAAGGGTGGGGTGAGGGAAGAAGCAGGTGGACGGTGGTGTGGGAGAGAACCTTGTGAGGGGTACAGGAAAGGACAGGGGAAGGAGGAGGACGAGGATGAGAAGGACGAAGAGGAGGAGGAGAACGAGGACGCAGAGGGTGTAGGTGGCATCGTAGTGGTATGTGATTGTAAGGGAAGACGGGGAATGATAGAGTGGTTCTGGAGGGTGAGATCGTGGTGATGGGTGAGGAGGAGGAGGAGGAAGCGTAGGAGGAGTGGGAGGAAGAGGTTAAGGTAAGGGAGGAGAAATGGGCGGTACACTAAGGGTTTGGTTACAGCAAGTTGCACTGTATATGCAGGAGGGGCGGAGGGAAGGAAAGAAGGGAGAAGAGGGAATATATATATCAGATGAACGAGACCCAAAAGATATAATAAAAAGCTTGCATGAAGGAAAACCGAGGGACGCATGTAAGAGGGAAGGAAAGAAACGAAGAAAAAGGGGAAAATGGCGAAGGGGGAGAAGAAGAAGCAAGTAGGAGGAAGAGGACGAGTAGGAGGAGAAGGAAGAGGGAGGAGAATGAAAAGAAGGAAGAGGAGGAGGAGGAGCCGATGATGACGCCATTGCGGCTTCACCATCTTAATGGCAGGAAGCGAGAAATTACGGCTGGAAGGTCAAGCTTAAGACGGGTTTTTACACTATCACTACTGAGGCAAGCGTCACCAGCCACCACTGACCCCTCCTGCCCTAATTCTCTTCCTCCCCTTCCCTCCCTTCCTGTCCTCCTTAAACATCCCCCATCAATTCTTTCCATTCGCCACCCTTCTCTCTCTCTCTCTCTCTCTCTCTCTCTCTCTCTCTCTCTCTCTCTCTCTCTCTCTCTCTCTCTCTCTCCCCCGCAACTTACCTCCCCCTTCCCCTCCATCATGCCTCCCTGCGTGTTCAAGCTGTGCATGGCAGTTTGCACGCCCGGGATCAATATATGCACCGTGACGTCATCGGGGTGGGGAGGGTGGGAGAGGAATTGGGGTAGGACTTGATGATGATGAGGAAGGTTGGTGGTGGGGTGGGGTGGGAGGGGAGGGCGTGAGGGGCGGAGAAGCAGAGTGCGTAAGGGTAGTAGGTAGAAGGGATAGGGAGGGAGGAGGGAGACGGCTTGATTTTTCATAAGGGTGGGGTGAAGAGGGTAGTGCTGGGAGGGGATGTGGGATGTAAGAAGAGAGGAGTATGGGTGAGTGATGGGAGAAAGAGGAGAAAAGGAGAGAAATGAGGTGCGTGAGGGCAGCGTGGGAGGAGTTATGAGGAAGAAGGGAGGTCGTGAAGGTAAAAAGGGGTGGGGCAGTGAAACTTATCGTTCGTCGTGAGAGAGAGAGAGAGAGAGAGAGAGAGAGAGAGAGAGAGAGAGAAGGTACGTGGGTGAAGAGCGAGGGAGAGAGGAAAGGAGGGGGGCACTGGTTAGATTTTTCATGGGGGAGGCATTGAGCTGACGGCCGCATGCAGTCTGCGGGAGCTTTTTTTTTTTTTATCATAATGTGGCATTGACTAATGCGTCGCCCCTGCCTCGGGTGTTTGCGTGCGTGTGCGTGTCTATGTGCTTGGTGTGTGTGTGTGTGTGTGTGTGTGTGTGTGTGTGTGTGTGTGTGTGTGTCAGCGCATGGAAGTTAAGGTACACAATAAAAAGTGGATCACACACACACACACACACACACACACACACACACACACACATTCACTGAACACACACAAACACTCAGAATGTCCACTGTGCATACTAAAAAAATAGGTTACGTTGTCGACAGTGGTAAGGGAGAAGAAGAGTAAGAAAAATAAAAACTGTGGCGAGAGAGAGAGAGAGAGAGAGAAATGCACACAAATGAATGGAGGAGACTCAAGCGTTGAGACTCTTGCAATGATGGGCAAAGGGTGACATCTCTCTCTCTCTCTCTCTCTCTCTCTCTCTCTCTCTCTCTCTCTCTCTCTCTCTCTCTCTCTCTCTCTCCTACCATGAGTTTGTAGCCTTCCATATAGTGAGAGAGAAAAGGGGAGTTGCTTTTAGGCAGTAGTGTTAGTGATGGAGGTGGTGATGGTGGTGGTGAGGGATGAGGGGAAGGAAAGCAGGGAGGGGAAGGGGAAGGGGAGATGACGTTGCTAGGGTGAGGGTCCATGGAAGAGCGGGGAACTGAAAAGGGGGTTGGAGGGGAAAGGAGGGAGGAGAGGAAAATGAGGTCGGTGATGCATACACACACACACACACACACACACACACACACACACACACACACACACACACACATACACACACACACGTAATGTATATTCGGGAGTAATGTTTTTTTTTCTTTCACTCTCTCTCTCTCTCTCTCTCTCTCTCTCTCTCTCTCTCTCTCTCTCTCTCTCTCTCTCTCTCTCTCTCTATCTATCTATCTATCTATCTATCTATCAGGTGATGGAATTTCATAATGTGATACTGAAAGACAACCTTTCTCCACCCTAAACTCGCCCTCTCTCTCCCTTACTCCCCCTTCCCTCCTCTGTGCCCCATTTCCATGCATTGTTGGCTTAAAACACACACACACACACACACACACACACACACACACACACACACACACACACACACACACACACGAGGAACACCTGTGGCTAAATGGCCATAGCTGTGCAGGTGGTTTCGGCTTCACTAAACTCTCCATTTCGGTGAGGTCAGTGGCGGGTCAGACACACACGGGGGGCGGTGATGGTGGTGATGGTGGTGGAGGGTTGTTGGGGGCAGGAACGGGGGCCAAGGTCAGACAGAAACTATATAAAACTGTATGTGTGGATGAGATAATGCTTATAATATCAATGTTGACGGCTCTCTCTCTCTCTCTCTCTCTCTCTCTCTCTCTCTCTCTCTCTCTCTCTCTCTCTCTCTCCAGTGTCTGGCTGGTGAACAGTAAAAAAAAAAAAATCATCTAGTAATCCTATTTCAAATACTAACTGTTTTATTTATGTATTTTTACTCATATTTTCTTTTCACTTTTCTGCTCGCATTTCACCAACCAACAGCCACCCCAAAAAAACCTGCCCTCTTCTTCTTTTTTTCCCCTTTTTTACCTTTCCTTCTCTCTCTCTCTCTCTCTCTCTCTCTCTCTCTCTCTCTCTCTCTCTCTCTCTCTCTCTCTCTCTCTCTCTCTCTCTCTCTCTCTCTCTTCTCTCTCTTACTAGATCTCCCCTTTCGTGATGTTGCCTCAAAATGTTAATGAGGAGGAAGTATTAGCAGAGAATTAACGCAACCATAAAAGGGACTATTTGTATGGCTTGCTGATGGCTGTCACTCCCGCGTCATTAATTTCTTTTTTTTTTTTTTTTTTTTTGGTAGTGCGGCTCAGTTCTGGCTTCGCTTGCATGGCTGGATAATGGAGAAATGACTATTTGGTTTTTTTTTTATAGATGTGTTTTTTTATTATTATTATTATATATCCTCCCATCATGGTTTATATTATTTGGTTCATATTTGTATTTTTTTGATATTTGAATGTGTGTGTGTGTGTGTGTGTGTGTGTGTGTGTGTGTGTGTGTGTGTGTGTGCGTCTGGTGTTATTATTATTGTTATTATTATTATTATTATTATTATTATTATTATTATTATTATTATTATTATTATTATTATCTAGTTGTTTGTTTGTTTTAGTGGGTGGAGGGGTGGGTGAGTTGCTAGGTTGTGTGGGTGGACGGGAGCTTATATATCTATTTATTGGTGTTATTGTAGTTGGTTTAGTATAAATTGTAAGTTTTATTATTGTTATTATTTTTGTTTATTATCATTATTTAGTAGTAGTAGTAGTAGTAGTAGTAGTAGTAGTAGTAGTAGTAGTAGTAGTAGTAGTAGTAGTAGTAGTAGTAGTAGTAGTAGTAGTAGTAGTAGTAGTAGTAGTTTCACCGAGTATAACCTCATCTAAAGCTTCATGTCAACCCTTTGTCCCAAACTTTTCATGACCGTCAGTCCCTCACCCACTTCCTGACCCTTGCCTTCCTCCAAACCTCCCAACCTTCCAACCGCCCCGCACGTCCCTGAACCCCTGAACCACGACCAGTGACCTAGCATGATGCCGTTAATGGCTTCTCGATGTTGACCTATCATATATGTTACTGCAGCTTTGGCCTTGTATTATACCTATGTCCGTGACCTTAGCCCTCTCCTCCCCTCCCTATTCCCTGACTGCGTGCTTGGTCCTGGGGTGGAGAGAGAGAGAGAGAGAGAGAGAGAGAGAGAGAGAGAGAGAGAGAGAGAGAGAGAGAAGGGGATATGTATGTAATGGGTGCCAGGTGTGGTGGTAAATGGCCGCCACTCTTCATTTGCCTTTCTGAAAACCCCCCCCACAAAACATTTTTTTCAACCCTATCAAAGCTACAAGTAAAGTGGGCAGAAGTAATGTGCTGTTGGAGGAGAGAGAGGGAGGGGAGAAGGTAGCACAAAGAGCTGCCTCCTTTTATTTTTCACCTCTGTTTATTTTGTGCATTGAGGGAGAGAGGGAGAAAGAGAGGAAAAAAGTAAATTGGACAGCATCCGGCGGTGTGCGTTTGTGTCTTCAGGTGTGTGTGTGTGTGTGTGTGTGTGTGTGTGTGTGTGTGTGTGTGTGTGTGTGTGTGTGTGTGTGTGTGTGTGTGTGTGTGTGTGTGTGTGTGTGTGTGTGTGTGTATTTCGGGGACCTCTGCTTTGAGGGAACTGGTTGGGATCAGGAGAGGAAGATGTTTTTGGGTGGAGGAGTATCAATTCGTTGACTCCACGGATACCAATGAACCCCGGAAATTAAGTCATAAGTACAAAGCAATCCTCACTCTGTTAAATGACTTACAACCCAAAAAATGTGCGCAGATGAAAAATCCTTCCGTGATGTTTTGCCGCTTTTTTTGAGAGCTGGAGGAGATCGGTGGCCGCGTTACTGCCGCACTACAAGAAACTCATTAAGCGGAGCCCGACACGAGAAGCAGGAAAAGGTAAAGAGACGAAAGGAGAGGTGAAGGAGAAGACGAAAAAGGAGGAGGAGAAGTAGGAGGAGGAGAAGAAGGAGGAGGTAGTTGCATGTGGAAGTGGAAAACCTCAAGGTCATCGGAGGAGGACGTGAGGAACCTTTGGACCAATCAGGGGACACTTCACTAGCTACCAACCAATGACTACACGAGATAATGATCCTGCCTGGAGGTGTCCGCCAATAGTGTCACTTCCCCACAAACCATAACGGCGTCAGGGGTGAAGCAGTGACCCACGGAGCACCAGCCAATCATCGACAGGTGTAGGAATTACTGCTCGGGAGTTGCGAAGGAAAATAACAGAGAAGCTAATCATCTCAACTGCGGAAACTAATCAGAGACATTTGTAACCTTCAGCGGTGCGCCGCCCTGTCTGCAGCCTCTCCGCGTTGTGTGGCGGCTCGTACTAGAACT
>NC_059292.1:31274042-31289042 GCF_017591435.1 Portunus trituberculatus | reverse complement strand
AAACCGCATAGGACGCATAGGACAAGGGAGAACAGAGCGTGGAAAAGCGAGCTGTGGAGAGGACGAGGGCAAGCAGGAAGCGAGGACAATGATTAATGACCGGTGCTCTCAAGGCGTGTACCGGATGTAATGTTGCTGTAGCGCAGGCTAGGGTACCTTGAGTGAACAGGAGTGGTACGGTACACCTCCTGCACCCTGGGGAAGAAAGGTACATACATTAGGTTCACTTAATTGGAGAATAAGAAACCACAAACATAAAGCAAATTTCTGGTAACGTCAAGTATGTATTATTTTCTTCAGCTGTGTGTGTGTGTGTGTGTGTGTGTGTGTGTGTGTGTGTGTGTGTGTGTGTGTGAGTGTGTGTGTGTGTGTGATGTGGTACGGCTGTGGGTGGCAGATGTGTTTCCTCTTTAAAGGCAAAAGTGGCCCCGTGCTATATATAGATTTCTTATTCTTGGTAAGGACACAACGGAGAGAGAGAGAGAGAGAGAGAGAGAGAGAGAGAGAGAGAGAGAGAGAGAGAGAGAGAAGACACAAAGATCAGACATCAAAGGGAAAAGAATGTTTGTCCAATAGTGAAGCAAGAAAAAAAAAAGAAAAAAAATATTGAAAGACATGGGTTGTTCCTCAGAAAAGTCCGAAATATCATCGAAGGATACAGATAAAGAAACGAGAGAAGAAAAAATATACACAGGGAGATTCAGTTACACACACACACACACAAACACAGAGAGAGAGAGAGAGAGAGAGAGAGAGAGAGAGAGAGAGAGAGAGAGAGAACTGCAAAGAGAAATCAATAAATCTGCCGAAAAAAAAGTATTTTCTTGCGGCATAACGGAAAAAAAAAGATTCACTTATTACCAGTTGAAATTCACTTAACATTACAACAAACGAGAACCGATACTAAGAAAAAAAAATCGATAACACTTTACTTAGAACACACATACACACACACACACACACACACACACACACACACACACACACACACACATACACATACACAAAGACAAGGTGACTAAGAGCAAACACCCATGCACCTCATCAAAACAAACACGAAAACAAGAAAGAAAAATCAAAGTGAATCACAACAACACGCGGCAACACTGCAGCGGGGACAACAGCGTGCTAGAGAGAGAAAGCGAGAGGGAAAGGGAGGGAAAAAAGGAACCAAAAAAATATCTTGAGATCCAGAGAGGGAAAAAAAATAGATGGAAAAAAGAAGTTTGTAATGGCGTGAAGCACTGGGCGGGAGCGGTGGTCGCGGGCGCGGCTGGACGGATGGGAGAGTTTGCCTTGGAAGCACAGGATTAGTGAGGGTTAAGGAGCCGACAACCTGGGTTTTAAGGGCACGTCCAAGGATTTTAGGAACCTCGCCAGGACCCCTTACTACCACCACCACCACCACCACCACTACTACTACTACTACTACTACTACTACTACCACCAATGCTCCTCCTGCTCCCTCTCTCTCTCTCTCTCTCTCTCTTTCTCTCTCTCTGCACCACCACCACCACTACCACCACCCTTCTCTCTAAGGCTTCCACTTTCCACTTCCACCTCCACCATCATCGTTACCAGTGTTTCTGCTTCTGTGGTTCTTCGACTTCTTCTTCTTTCTATTTTTTCTCATCGTTTTCTTTTACCGTTCCTTCTCCTTCTCCTTTTCTTACTTCTCATAACACACACACACACACACACACACACACACACACACACACACACACACACACACACACACACACACAATTAGAATGAATAGCAACTCAAGAAGACAAAGAAAACAAGAACTAGAAAAGAAAGAAATATATGAACTGAAAACTTTTTTTTAGAGAATAGAGAAAAAAAATGAAAAAGTAAAAGTTTCTGAAGACACGAAAGGAGAGCACATGAAAAAAAAGAAAAGCAAAAAAAGACAAAAAATCTACATATACGACACAACAGCTTGCTTTCAAATGATATTATTGCGGTATTGATATTCTTTTCTTTTTTTCCTTTTTTTTTTCCTTTATTATTATTTTGGGTCCTGCTTTATCGTGGTTGGTGGTTGTGGTGGTGGTGGTTCTACAAGGGAAATGTTAAGGGAGGGAGAGAACGCTGGAACGGGTAGAAAGGGGGCGAAGAGGGGACGGGGGGGATAGAGTTGTTGTAGCTGGAAGGGAAGAGGAGGAGGAGGAGGAGGAGGAGGAGGAGGAGGAGGAGGAGGAGGAGGAGGAGGGAGAGAGAGGAGAGTTTCAAGAGGGACGGAATATTGCACTCGTGAGAGGCTGCCGCAGTTGCCCTGACCGCCTCCTCTCAACCATACAAGGACGCCTTACCAATCTCCTTCTCCTCCTTCTCTTCCTCCTCCTCCTCCTCCTCCTCCTCTTCTTCCTCCTTCCCTGCTGGTGTTCTTCGTTGTCTTCCTCCTCTTCCCCATCCTTCTCTTGTTTTTCATATGCTTCTTCATTCTCCTCCTTCACTTTCCCACTCCTTTTTCCTCTTTGTCCTTATCCATCTACTTCACTTCAGCCTACCTCGCATTTTTACCTTTTTACCTTTCTTCTTCTTTTTCTTGCCCTCCTCTTCCTCCTCTACCTTCACCTCCACTGCTTCCTCCTCTTCCTCATTTCCTTCACTATTTTTCCTTGGTTTTCATTTTTGTCTCGCCACCACGCCACGCCTTCCAGCCGTGTCTTCTCCTTCCAGTCTTTTTATTATTTTTTTTTCAACATCCTCTTTGCATTTTTTCAAACTATTCCAAGCTCTGGTCCTCTCCTCCTCCTCGTCCTCCTCCACACCCCGTCTTTCTCTTCTTCTCTTATCACGCTTCCTTCTCCTCCTCGTCTACATGTTATTTTATTTTCTTATACATTTATTTTTCTATTCCCATTCGCCACTCAGTTCTTCCCTCCTCCTCCTCCTCCTCTTCCTCCCCCTCCTCCTACGTCTTCCTTCTCAGTGTCTTCTTTCTCCTCCCCTTTCTCGCTTCCACCTTGACGGAGGAAAGATGGCTGGCGAGGAAGATGCCAACAGACGAGGCTGATTATTCTCCCCACGCTGAATACTGATCACTGTCGACACTCGCGGGAATATTGAGCACTCCGTCCGATCCTCCTCCCCGACCAACACCACACACCAGTCAGCCCACCAGCACCAACCTCACCAATAGGCTAGAGTCGCGACCTAATCCAACCAAGAGAGAGAGAGAGAGAGAGAGATTGTTTGTCACTGTCTGTTTTACGCTGTTATTTTATCTCCTCTTTCTCCAAAATAAAAACACTAATTTAACACTCCTTTTATTTATTCATTTGTATTTTTTTAAGAATATAGCAGTTTCTCCCTCCATCCCCTCCCTATCCCGTGTACTATCCTTGTTACTCTCACAATTCCTACCTTCTCTGTGTTTTTCTACTCCATACATGTATCCACACCATGATTTCCATACTTACCATTTGCCTCCTCTCCCTCTCCCTCCCCTCGCTCCCTCTCCATATACAAGAGCACAGCAATGTCCTTTCTGAACATTTACACAGCGTGCCGCGTTAATGGACCGCCCCCCTCTCCCCCCTCTCCCTGCACTTCATTAATCACGTACAGGTTTTAATCAACCTTTTGTTCAGCCAATCATTGATTCCACCTCCCGGCTTATTTATTAATTTTTTTTTTCATCCATCAGGTGAAATTACAGAGCGACCTACCTGGCGTATACACGAAAAAATAAACGTTATCTACAAGAGAGAGAGAGAGAGAGAGAGAGAGACTGGTGAACAAGCCCTCGAGCTATGGCACAGTACCTAGATACCTGACCCTAAGCACCTAGAACACGATAGCCTAGCCTCGTCCACACCTCCTCGGTAGCCGCCCCTTCCATGTGTCTCTCGTCCTCGTCTGCCAGGCGTGAAAGACATACTGCTTGTGTCCCAAGTGCCAAGTGTCGTGAGTCCTGCCGCCTATGAGTCCCCAGAGTGCCCTTCTAACACACATACGCACACATTTTGGATTAGAAAGAAGTGTTACCGGTAGGAATGTATCTATACTTCTACATATTAAGAGAAATACATGATTAAACCAGGACATGAATGGTTCGCTCCACTAATAGCCGCGCACACAAAAGCACTCACATAATGTACACACAGTCAAAGCAACAGCAACAATAACAGCATCAGCGGACGGGCGAGGGATGAATCACAGTGTTGCACAAAGCGCTTAAATGGTCCAGTTTTGTGTTCTAATTGGCTGTTGAAAATTGAGTTAATCTCCCTCATTGGCTGAACATTCGGGCGGGAGTTTGAGGGCTGTTTTGGAAGAGATCAATACTCAACATTTCCTCTCTTTTGTGGCACACGATTTTATAGTTTTGGCGCTCTGTAATCGTTTTTTTGTCCTCTTCCGCCGCCGCCACCGCCACCAGCAGCAGCAACAAAAAGTAAGCGTTTTTAAGTGTTTTTCTAATGGAAATACTTGGGAAGCGGTGGAATGAGTTTTTTTTTTTTTTTTTCAAAGATTATGTACATATTTAAATTCAAGAGCACTTTTTTATTTTGTTTTTATTCTAGTATTTTATATTATACGTATCTGAAACTCTCTCTCTCTCTCTCTCTCTCTCTCTCTCTCTCTCTCTCTCTCTCTCTCTCTCTCTCATGTATTGGCGTTTCTCTAAACCAGTTCTGTCACAAGTAAATGTTTAGCGAAATTTTGCACTGCCATTTGCATATGCCCAGATTGATTCTTGCACATTAGTGAAATAGTTTTGGGAGGGCTAATTTCGTGAATAAATTTGTAGCTTGACGTGTGTTATGTTTTGTATGTAACACTCATTTTTTTTTCTGTGTGACGATTTTAATATCTCTCTCTCTCTCTCTCTCTCTCTCTCTCTCTCTCTCTCTCTCTCTCTCTCTCTCTCTCTCTCTCTCTCTCTCTCTCTCTCTCTCTCTCTCTCTCACCTTTTCTTTCTTTGGTTCTCTTTAGGTATTATTGTCCCTCCACTTAATGTCTCCGCGTCTTTTCTTCCTTCCTTCCTTCCTTCGTATGTTTTCTTTATCATGTCACAACAAAACGTTTTCCTTTTCCCTGAGAACGCATTTCTTACTGTACTTACGGCGCTTCTACAGTGATTTACCTTGCAGTTTGCCCCACTACAAAGAATAAAAGAATTGCATTATTTCCTCAGCATGCTTGGAATTTCATAGCTTTCCCTGAATTTTTTTTATCTTTTTCCTTCCGTGACACCAGTCCTTCCATCATGCTTCTGTCTCATTCCCTATATCACTTTCAATTTACGTTTGTGCTTCCTTAATCCTTCCGTCTGTTTTTATTGTCTCCTTTTCCATCAAATCCTTCTTTTTTTCTCTCTCTCTCTCATACCTTTTTTTTTTTTTTCTACCTGTGAGCAACATAGCGGCATAGAAGCATCTTGTGGCGCGTCGACCATTGCGCATAAACACACAATTTATGGCCGTGGCTGACTGCTGGCGTGACCCCTCCGCTGCATTATGTATTATGTAAATGGAGATAGCAGTGAGAACGCCATCGGGGCTCCAGTCAACTCTCGCCGCTGATAAACGACACTATTATGCTAACGTGATTCTCCATACGCGACACCTCGGGCAGGATATGACGAGTAATTATTGCCGAGGTGCTGTTGTGTCTGAGAGAGAGAGAGAGAGAGAGAGAGAGAGAGAGAGAGAGAGAGAGATAACCCTGCTGCATGGACAGGCAGACGGGCAGACGTACAGAGATTGGCCTTGTGTGTAGTGTTCCGAGGTGTTTTATGTGACAGAGGTATATTTTGAGGTGAATTGATGTATTTTCCACGCACACAGTCACACAGGCGCGCGGTATTCATTGTCGCAGGTGATAACAGGTCCACTGCATCAGTCCCTCGACCCCGTATGGGAAGAAATAAAAATATAATAAAAAGCATTGCAAAAAAGTAAAAAGCTATACCTATGCAGCCGCCTGGTGTGACCTCAATCATCCCCCGGTGACAGTCAGGCGAAGGCAAATTTCTCCTTCCACTCACCGTTTTCTTTACGGGGAAAAGTGGCTGTTTGCATGACGTGAACGAGAGTATACATAGTCTTCCGCGCACTACATTGTAAATATTGCCTCATGAAAATAGTGGATTGTGCTGCCGGGCGCTGCTTTACTATGCCGGCTAGCAGCGACACGAGCGGTGCTTTTAAAGATAATGAGGGAAAATAGGCAGAATGGTGATCTCACTGTTGTTTTTTCATCCATTTTGAGGGAAGCGGTGGACAACGACAGCAGATCCACATTACGCTTAACGCGGGAAATATGGTGAGAGAATTTTCACTTCGCGACACTTTAAGTGGGAATTGCGCGCCGTGATGTGTTTTTATAAAAGCGTGTTGGAGGTGGTGGTGGTAGTGGTGGCGGTGGTAATAGGGTGGAGGTGCTGGGAGAGGAGGATGCTGTGGAGGGTGGACGTGGTGCGTGGGGATGAAGGAGGAGGAAGAGGGGGGAAGAGGAGAAGGAGGAGGAGTGTTCTGACCCTTTTGGTGTCGTGGGAGGTGATGCGGGAAGGGGGAGAAAGGTAGGGAGAGTAGAGGAGAGGAGAGACGAGGGAGGTGTTCCGCCCCACGATGCTGTGACTTACGCATCCGTCAGTTTGCGGGCAGGAGAGAGAATGGGAGATGGGGGGGAGAAGGGTGGGAGGAAGCCAGAGTGGATTTTTTGGCAGGAAATTATTGATACGGAGGAAATTGTTAGTTGGTCATTTGATATGGTCGTTAGGGGTAAGCTTACCCATAAAAAGTGTTGGGAAAGTGATGGAAAATTATTATTATGGGTATTTATAGTGCAAACAAGACGGGGTCGGTTTAAGTTGGGCGTGACAGCCAATATGATGGACGCAGGACCCGAGGTAATGCCCCGGCGAGAGAGGGACGTAGGGAGAGCTGGTACGGGGAGCAGTGGGGAGCGTGGGAGGAGGTGGGTTCGCCAATTAGATACAGGGAAGGCGCTTTTTGCTGCGGTAATGATGAAGAGCATTATATTTCGCCTCCATGGAAAAACTCGCCTGCGTTCACCTGAGAGCATTTTGCCTCCACACCCGTATCCACACACCTGCTGATAATTGAGCCTTACCTGTCGTTGTCCTCACCTCGTGCTTGTGTTCAGGAAAACCCCCATACATTTTATACCCTCTACCTGACCATATGGGTTTTGTCCTCTTCTCGCTTCAGGTAAGAAATAAGTGGATGAACATAACTCCTTTTCTAACCGGAGTCTATAATTTTAACCGCATGAGAAAGAAGCAGTAATAGTGTGAAGAATCGATTCCTTCTGGGCTAATGTAGTAATGATTCTTGCGTTAGTTACGAAGTGCTGTAAGAATAACGTAATCTAGCTTAACTAAACTAGTCTACCCAAGCAATTGCAAAAGACGACAGGAACATGACTCTTTGGAAAGGTCCGGAATGGCGGCCACAGGGAGACAATAAAGAAGTGGAGGGCTTAGGAGAGGCTATATAAGGAAGGCGGGAGGAAAGAAGTCTCCAGAGGGGAAAGGAGGAGGGAAAAAAGAAAGGAAAGACGAGTCAAGTGGCAGGGGAGAGGTGTTAAGAGGTGGTCTTTTAGGGAAACAAAGAGTGACCAGTAAAGAGGAGAAAAACAGGGAAGGAGGTAAATAGTTGCAAATAGGAAAGAAAAAAAAGTAGGTAAAAGAAGAGGGAGAGGATGAAGAGGCGTAGGTGATAAAAGGGAGAGATGACAGGCGAGGAGTCATTGTAATGTTAAAAGATTTCATTAGAGAAGATGTATACATCCAGAGAGAGAGAGAGAGAGAGAGAGAGAGGGGAGGACGAGTTGTGGATTTCTTGTATTATTAAATTTTCTTGGCCTCTTCACCCCCAGTTGGTGTTCCCACTCCTGGAGTGCCATAAGGGGAGCGTCCTGACCTGCCTTGTTCCTTCATTGTTGGCATATTCCCCCTCCTCTCTCTCTCTCTCTCTCTCTCTCTCTCTCTCTCTCTCTCTCTCTCTCTCTCTCTCTCTCTCTCTCAATCTCCCTCTTGGGCTCTACTTTTGATAGTAGTTGTTTGCACGATGACCCTCCAGAGCAAACAATTTTAGAATGTCAACAACCACCACGTAAATTTTGATGGTCTCTCTCTCTCTCTCTCTCTCTCTCTCTCTCTCTCTCTCTCTCTCTCTCTCTCTCTCTCTCTCTCTCTCTCTCTCTGCGTGTGTGTGTGTGTGTGTGTGTGTGTGTGTGTGTGTGTGTGTGTGTGTGTGTGTGCCGCAGTGACTCAGCGGGCAGGTCACCGGAAGTGGCCCCAGTGACCCGCCCATGACCACGGCTTGGGGGGAGGGTGCCTCAGATCTCCTCCTCCTCCTCCTCCTCCTCCTCCTCCTCCTCCTCCTCCTCCTCCTCCTCCTCTTCTTCCATCTCATTTCAGTTTCTCGTTTTATTTCGTCTTACATCCTCCCCTCCCTTCTGTCTTCCTCTGTCTGTTTCCTTCTGCGTTTTTTCACCTCTTTGCCTTCTTTGCTCTCTTTCATGGCTCTCCCTTCTTCCTCCCCTCGTTTCCCCCTTCCCTTTATTCCACCATCCGCCCCTCCCTCATTTTTCTCTCTCTGTCCGTCTTCTTACATTAGTTTTTACCTTGTGGATCTCTCTCTCTCTCTCTCTCTCTCTCTCTCTCTCTCTCTCTCTCTCTCTCTCTCTCTCTCTCTCACCACATGCGTCTCTGTTCCTTCAATCTCCCCCCACACCTATCCACCCTCTCCAAGCCGCCCATCAATCTTCCATCCCTGTGCCCATGACAAATATGCCACCACCACCCCCGCCCTAACCACGCCCACGCCCGGACCACCTCCTTCCCTGCCACGCCCACGCCGCAACCCCACCCACGCCACATACACCCACACTTCCCGCTCCTCTGACCGCAGACCAAAAGACTCCCCATCAACACATCCTCCCCCTCCTTCTCCTCCTCCTCCTCGTCTTCCTTTGGCTTCTCTCCCTCCTCCTTCACCCATTTGTCGTTCTTTCCTCTCCCTCCTCAGCCACACCATGTGCTCCTCCCCTCTCCCCTGACTTCACTAAGACCACAAACCAGACTTACCTTCCCCCTCCTCCATCCCTTTCCTCCCTGCCACGCGACTCCCCCTCCCTTCTTTCCTTTCCTTTTTCTTTTCTTCTCTTTTTTTCTTACTTTTCCTTAATTTGCCTCAATTATCCGGCCTTCCCGTCTCCCCAGGGCACATTACTTCTTAATTTATACTGTACGTGGCGGTGTGCGCGGCCACCATGTAATATAAGCACATGAACTGCTCGCCTCCAGACTGACGTTTTGCTGTAATGCTTTTAGAATAGTGTATCCTTCCACCACCCCACCACACCCCACCCAATCACCCGAACTCCTCAGTCCTCACCTCTCCTTTTTCACTCCCCCAACCTCCACTTCCTTTTTTTTTTTTTTAATGCATTTTTTGTCTTAATTTCCTTTTCTTGTCATTGCTGTGTGTTCCTGCGTCGTCCTGTCAAGGTAGTAGTGGTGATGGTGGGTTACAACTCTCTCTCTCTCTCTCTCTCTCTCTCTCTCTCTCTCTCTCTCTCTCTCTCTCTCTCTCTCGTTCGGTTGGCTTCGAGCAGAGAACTGGTTTGCTCTCTTTTGAAGTTCTGGACATGATGACGAGGTGGCCAAAGGCTCGTTCTAATGAAAAGGAGGAAGGGGGGTCGAGCTAGGTTTGGTCGGTTCACTCCATTAAGGTACACACAAGAAGTAGTGTTAGAACAGATGGAAAAATAGATGTACTCGGTCTGGTACAAATATTCGCAATTAACAGCCTTACAAAACCTGACAAACAGTATGTAAGTAAAGATTCAATGACCAATAGGGGAAAGTGAAAGAGAAGCCAATGTATGCGGAAAATCGGTATGTGTGTTTGTGTATGAAATGGAAATACATACACGAGGGAAGGTTGTGTGGGTGTAACGGAGTCCCTTTTGGAGGCGGTGATGCTTTCGCGTTGGGACCTTCGGGGCGTATGTGTGGGAGGATGGAGAAGGTTGAGGTAGGGGGGGGAAGAAACGGCGGTGGGGTATGCGGCGGCAAGGCCTCCGTGGGAATGATGGCGTAGAGGGAGGCGAGGTCAGAGGTGAGGCGCTAGTGAAGACAGTCACAGGAGGCGACCGACCCCATGCCAAGTCTGTGGTGGAGGAGGGGGAGGGGATTGCGGTGGTCGTGGTGGTGGAAGTGGTGGTGATAGGCCAGCATGTGCATGTGGAAGTGTGGGAAGGCGCGGGAAAGGAGAAGGAGGAAAATAAAAAGAGAGGGAAAAAGTGTCAGTAAAAAGCGTGGTATGACACATGCAGCGGGGATGAGTAAATGGGTGGTTGGTGGTGGCAGTGAAGATGGTGGTGATGGTGGTGGATGCATTAGTATGCGAGGAAGAAGAGATAAAAGAAAAACTCGTGGTGGAATGAAATGGTTTGGGGATTTATGTGGTGGAGGTGGCGTTTGGTGGAGGTGGTGATTGTGGCTAAAACGATAAGGGTTGTGTGGTTGTGCTCCTGGTGTGATGGTGATTGTTGTGGTGAAGAGAAGATGATGGTGATTGCGGATGATAATGAGGGGTCTTGTTTGGGTAAAGAGGTTAGGATAATGGTGATAGTGACGGGGATGATGATAGGGAAGAGTGTGGCCCACGAAGGTGTTGCCAGCGGCGGCGGCGGTGGTGGCGGCAGCAGGAACGGTAGTTGTAATAGTGATACAGTATTAGCAGTTGCAGTAACGTTAGCAGCAGAAGTGGTGGCAGTTGTAAAGTTAAATGATAGACGTAGTAGTAGTAGTAGTAATAGTAGTAGCAGTAGTAGTAGTAGTAGTAGTAGTAGTAGTAGTAGTAGTAGTAATGGTGGTGGTGGTGATAGTGGTGGTGGTGAAAGAAGAAGGGAATGACCACTACCACCAGCAATATAATAAGAAGCAGCAGTAGTAGCATCCTGTCCCTGGTGTCATGCGATGTGTTGGCAGCGGCCGTGTTGTTCCTAGTGCCGACCGCCGGAGACACTCAGCTGCTGGCGACAACCGCGGCCGCCGTCACGAGCAGGCTTTTTCTGTCGTCCTGTCGGTGTTCTAATTACTCCAACCTTCTCTCATTTCAAGTATACGATTAAAGAGACTCACACTGATTTGCAGATTTTTTTGTAAATGTTTCGTTTTATGGATGCAGGGATTTGCATAGGATATTTACAGCCGTGTTAGACGTGTATATTTAATGTGGGCGTTTTCAGGTTAATGGCGAGTGACGGCAAAAGGCCAGAACGTAAACACGAGGGAAATAAATTTTATTTTTCCCTCTTCTTTTTCTATGTCTGCATTTTGTCCCAACTCGTGGAAAAGGAAAGAAAATATAGGGGAAGAGCAACGCTGCCTAAAGAGAACCTTAATGAAGGGTAGAGGGAAGGGAAGGGAAGGTAGGAGGGAGCTGGGGTGCTGGTAGCCTGGGGGGAGGCGACAGGGCTGGAGGTGATAGGGGGAGTTGTGTTGTAGAGGGAGTTGGCGGGAGAGGCTGGTAGAGGGAATGGGAGACGGGGGTGTGGCTGGTAGACTAGTGGAGGTCGTGATGGAGAGGAGGAAGGCAGCGTCGGTCGTGGCGGTGGTGGTGGAGGGACTTAGTCATAATCAGAGTTAAGCCCGAACTAGTGAGCGCCACGCCCGCCTGAAGTTGACCTGCTGGAAGTGGACTTCTCAGAGGCCTAGAGGAAGACGAGGAGGACAAGCCCGAGTGACTTTGCTTAGGGCTACCCTGGCTGTGCGCAGCGCTCCGTGACCCCGACGCTCCCAGATAACCCTGAAATGCAGGCCCCCGAGGCAGCTGTCCTGCACCCGTGTCCTGCGGTGTATCCGTAATGCCCTCAGCAAAATTTTTACCTTCATTATATTCTTTGTCTTCGAGTTGTGTCAGGATCGTGTCGTCCCCCGAAGCCTTCCGCAACCTTTGTATTTAGCTCACAAAGGCTGTTCTTTGTGTTTAAATGTAAATATTTGACAGAAATTGGTGCACTTCAAGAGCCCGTTAGGCGAATCAGTTGAAATGAGCACAAGCCACGCTGAATCTCTCGTTTGCTAAGAAGATTCACGCTCGAAGCAATCCTGTTGAGTCTGCAGATTAAAATTTGACAGTGACAAAGAACAGAGCAGCCCAATTTATCGTGCGGTCTGGCCACCCTACTCCACGTTCAGAGGTTACCACCGGATGTTTGGGTCGGGGAGGTTGGCAGCCCTGACTCACCCGGCGGGCATTTGGGCGCCATCAGGGGTGGTTTGGCTGGCAGATCTTTGCTCCCTACTCATGTATGCACACATTATGAATAAAGTTAAGCTGCCATTCATTTAAAAGTTTCTTCTGTATCTGTTTTCCCAATCTCTGGTACCGAGGACGCCGAGTGAGGTACTGGGAGCTGGAACCGTAAATGTAAGGAAGGTGCCGAGTCCCTGTGGCGACATCAGTCATCTGTCAGGCGCCGGGCACACATCTGTTTGCAGGGTTGCCACGTCTCCGGGATGCTGAGGATTCCTCTGTTCGTACTTTACCGGTCCTGCCTTCTAAGTGTGTCACGGGGCCGCCCAGCCTCACTCTTACTTTCAGTGTGACTTAGAACAATAGGCTCCAGACCATGCGTTGCGACCCATTAGACGACGCTAGTTTCTCCTCAACTCTTGCATTGACACACACACATCATTGATAAATAGGGACGGAGAAATGTGCATGGTTAACAAATTCCTGGAATATTTGTATAGCTAACCAGACACAGTTTGTGGGTAAAGGAAGACCCTGGAAAACCTTTAATCTTCCGAATTTAGTGGAAGTACATCGTGCTACAGGAACAATATTAGCCTAACTAATATTTGCGGCGATCAATCACTCGAATATGTGGAGGTGACCTAACCCCCTTCCTCCCTCTCCCTACTTCCTACAGCGTCCCCTTCACTCATCGTATTACACTTTAATTATTCATTTGTTTGCAAGAACCTTAAGGCAAACAATCAAACTACACAAGCCATACAGTGAAAATAAGCACTTAACCCAGCACCGTGGGGTGCCGCAGGTCCCCCAGCGCGTCGTGTGGTGCTGAGTTTTGTGGTGGAGGATGATGCTGTGACAGAGCTGTGGTGTTGAGTGCTGTAACAGGCGTGGGCAGGGTGCTGCAGAGGGCGTGTAGATTAGGCAATGACGGATGGAATGGCCTAGTAGACGTGGACATGATGCTATGATGTCCTCAGCAAAGAAAGAAAGAAGGAGAAAAAAAAAGCGTACGGTGGCATCAGGAAACCATAGACCTTTATACATTTTTCTATACCTCAGCAGCGTTTAAAGCGTTATTGTGGAGCATAGTGGTTGGCGGTGGATCGGTGGTGGTGGTGGTGGAACTTAATCTGTGGAAGGGCTGAGCTGAGCTGAGCTGCGGCGGAGCTTAACTTTTGTGCGGAGGCGCTGAGCTGTTACTGTCTCCGGGAATTATTATTATTTTAGAGAAGGTAGGATTTCCGTGTTTACCCAAGTGTTGCAATGTGAGACTAACCTGAATCACTTTCACTTCGCTTCTCGTGGCGTTCTACTCTCTCTCTCTCTCTCTCTCTCTCTCTCTCTCTCTCTCTCTCTCTCTCTCTCTCACACACACACACACACACACACACACACACACACACACACACACACACCGCAAGGATGTAAGCTGTGTGTGTGGTCGCGGTTGCCTGCAAGAGGTTCAAGAGGCAGGCGTGAGCAAGAAGCGGAACGAGAAATGGCGAGTTGGAGTTTAGAATGGAACATAAATGAGTCTAGAAACGTGCAAAGTTCATACTCTCGAGAACTATTTATAGCACATGCTCTACAGAATAACCTGTCATACTGTTTTGAAAATACTTGCATTTGTGTTTTCTATTTTGTAACACACACACACACACACACACAGAGAGAGAGAGAGAGAGAGAGAGAGAGAGAGAGAGAGAGAGAGAGAGAGAGAGAGAGAGAGAGAGTGTGGGGGGGGGGGGTTGACAAGTGTAATTATAAATCATATAATTTATCATTCGGAATACAAATCACCATTAAAGTGTGGAAACCCAATTTGTCTTCATTGTGGACGCCGCTGCAATGTGTCGTAACCTTGAGGTGTGTGCACTGCAACCTTAGTTCTCTTGACGTCATATGACACATTAAAGGTCCTTGATGATGCCTCCGCCACTACAGTCCAAATATGACTGATGTAACAAGCCGGGAATTTCCTCATAGCGACAAAATAAACACTTATGTGATATACCGTTTGGGAGCACGAGGCAGCCACAGGGACTGACAGGCTTCACTGAACAGCTCCACTCGCCTGACTGCTTGTGGAATCAGCTGGCGATCGGCATGTTCTGTACCTTTTTTTTTTTTACGTCATCACATGGGCATTCTTGCAGCATAATATATTACACTTCTCCCACTATAAAAAAGAGACATAAAGATAACAAAAGGGAGTACAGAATGACGGGCCGGGAGCGACGAGGCGGCGGTGGTGCCCTGAAATGGCAACACCACATCACAAAGACCAGAGATGTCGCTTGCGGGCATTTCCTTTATGGTCAAATATTATCCCTGAAAATATTTCTCAAAGCTGTACCGTTCAACTCTAGAAATGGAAAATTCTTATTTTTCTTTAGGCCTAACATTGGAACAGATTTGGACTTCGGGCTGGAATGATGAGAGAATGTAGGTTTCTGGTGGTTGCATCATTTTTGAGGGAGGAAGTAAGAGATGTGGCAACAGTGCCCGAACAGCTGGCTACCCGTCTTGACATTGTCGCTCGATACTCGGCCATAAATTACTTTCCAATAACGCGTTTGTTAATTAAAGCGACGTTAACATTTCTTTCCCCGCACACCCGAGGTTCAGCTGTGTGTCGTGTGTTGTGGTGTTCAGCGGCACGGAGCGAACAGTAGTGTGTTCAGAACAGGCTGCCAGAGACGTTTACTCAGCTGTTTGCTGGTAACTTGACTGGTTGGCG
>NC_059292.1:31264042-31269042 GCF_017591435.1 Portunus trituberculatus | reverse complement strand
GAGAGAGAGAGAGAGAGAGAGAGAGAGAGAGAGAGAGAGAGAGAGAGAGAGAGAGAGAGAGAGATGGTGAGGCAGACCCTATGTATAATTCAAGCCGGGTTCCTGTAAATTACGTCCTGCTGAGGTAAGGCTATGAGGGGCTAAAAGCAAAATGAGGTTGTGAGCCAAATGTTATTATGGGTCTAATCACATTATGAGCACACGGGTATTATGAGCCAAATTGAGTTAGTGTGAGGGTGGCGTTAGTCGATGATGGTGATGGAGTATGGTAGTGAGCAAGAGGAGGAGGAGGAGGAGGAGGAGGAGGAGGAGGAGATGGTGGTGGTGTAGTCTTTTGTGTCCCTTTCCCCCACTCGTCCCTACAACCCTTCTATGTCGATCCTCCCCAAACCACCTCTGACCTCCGCTGTACCATTGACCTTTTGACCTGATGAAGTCAGTTTTAATTTCCATACCTGTCTAAGAGTTACGTATTTATGTTTTTTGCCTTTCCACGCGAAGTGAGATATTTGACCGCTGTGGCGCCTCCGACTCGACCTCGCGGCCTCTGTGGTCCTGGCTCTGAAGGTGTGTTCATATATCACCTCGCCCACCCAGAACTTCCGTGTTTTTTTATTTCTTTTTTTCTTACGCATCTCTCTCTCTCTCTCTCTCTCTCTCTCTCTCTCTCTCTCTCTCTCTCTCTCTCTCGCTCTTTTTTTTTCTCTCTCTCTTGAGTTGTGACACAAAACTTACACAGATAAGAAGAAAAATATGAACATGATAGCGAAAGTGATTGATCTGAGGAGTAACTGTGTGTGTGTGTGTGTGTGTGTGTGTGTGTGTGTGTGTGTGTGTGTGTGTGTGTGTAAGTGCGCTGTGGGAGAATGTTTATTGGAACGTGTCAGATGTAGCAACACACACTAATTGAAAACTAGAATGATTTTTTTCTCAGAATCAAAATTTAAAAGAGAAGTAGAGAGTGGTGATGGTGGCGGTAGTGGAGGTGGTAGTGGTGGTGGTGCTTCGAAACAGGAAGAAGGGAGGGTAGAGAAGGAGGGGGAAGGAGGAAGAAGAGGAGGGATGAGGGGCAGGAAGAGGGGAGGGATGTCAACTGAGGGTTCGCTTTTCGTTTTCTTTGGTACCTTTCTTCCTCGTCTGTCAGGGAATCGTGTTCGTCAAGCAGTGCCTCGCTTTCCTCCCTCTCCCTCCTCCTTCTCCTCCTCCTCCTCCTCCTCCTCCTCCTCCTCCTCCTCCTCCTCCTCCTCCTCCTTTCTTCAGCCGTCAGCAGCTTTTGTTTATTCCCTGTTATTCCATCTTGCGGCACCACGGACACTTTTCTCCCATTTTCTTTGACCGATGTGTTGTGACCTTTTTACATCGAGCAGAAAATTGGAATCAAACTTTTTTTCCCCTCTGTGCCCTCAACAGACGAGGTGGACGTGCAGCCAAAATGATAATATAAGAAAAAAAACTAAATAAATAAAAAGAGAAGCCTCACTGTTAGGGCTGATCGATTAGACGAATGAGGATTGGCGCAAGTAAATCATATAAACGGACTGTACATTGATTGTGCATTCGCGCTAGGGGCGTATTTAATGTTAATTGGAATTTATGGTAAATCATAAAGTTACACGGCATAGACTGTGTGTGTGTGCGTGTGTGTGTGTGTGTGTGTGTGTGTGTGTGTGTGTGTTTGTGTGTGTGGCGTGCCGTGTGTGTGTCACTCTGGATGGATGGATTGTGAAGTGTCGGATTTTCCTAAGAAGTCCATAAAAGTACTGGAAATTCCCCCGAAATCCAATAGGACACAAACTTTGGGAGTCAGGCAGTGAATGTGGACCGAGATGGCGAGTTTGGGCCGAGCCGAGAGTTTGGGGCCGAAGCGCCAGGTTCTCGCAGGGGTCCTGTGGCGCCTGGGTTTTATTGGAGTGCCTCTGGGGTTTTGCCTGTATTGGATGTCTCGAGCCGAGACCTGGGCTGGTTCCCGGGAGTGCTGATGCCGTCGAGGGCTTTCCTAGTTTTCTTGGAGGCCGTACAAAGCCTTGGTTATGAGCAAGAAAATCACTTGCTCCAAGTATATTGCTCAAGTCTCGATGCCATGGGAGGAAATAGGCTTGAAAGTAAATTAATCTCCTCGGGACATTCTCCAAATATTTACTTCGGCCTCGTAATCAGTGTGCCAAGACGCGCGCCTCGAACGGCAAGAAAAGTGAAAATTTCTTTCTTTTCTTTCTTTTTTTTCTATTTTATAGCAAGAACCGTCTCAGTGCAGCACCTTAGACCAATCTGGGGTTTGGTGAGAACTTGTGTATACATCATCAGGCTTACCAAAGCAGTGGAACACTATAGAAAAAAAATGCGACTGGTCATGCTAACTAAATGGGAGCGGGGCAGCCAATGAGAAGAAAAAAATGAGATTGAGATGAACGAGGTCTTGAAAGAAGTGAAAGAGAACTGGTTTTAGCTGGGACGAAACATGACTTGATGAAGCGACTTACGGACCAGTAAGGGAAATGTTTAAGAATTATGTATGTGGTGAAGGACGACATGTTCCTGGTGAGGGAGAGTCACTTGTCCAGGAGCAAACATTGCAGGCAGCTTGTATGTTTGCGTACAGGCTGTGCAGGTCCAGGACAACGCTTTCCCTCCCACACTCCACGGCCAGGATCGCGCTGGATTACCTTCCACGAACTCCTTTGAATATCAGGTGGTCGGGGTCCGTTAGTGAAAAGCCTCTGGGGGGCGTTATTTCCCTTAGTAAAGCCACATTCTTCATATTAGAAAGTTCCACGAACAATCAGGGCTGAGAGTGTGCGTATTATCAAGGGTAACGTAGCGTAGCGTTGTGTGTGCGTGTGTGTGTGTGTGTGTGTGTGTGTGTGTGTGTGTGTGTGTGTGTGTGTGTGTGTGTGTGTGTACGTCCGTTTAGCTCAAAACATAGGAAAGTTAACTTTTGATTGTTTCACGTAATCATTGATCAGTTACTTATCCTTGGGTGGCATGGCAGGGTCAGGTCGGCGGGAGGGCGGGTGTGTGAGGTCTCATGATCAAGCTTCCAAAGTATCAATGTCATCACGGCGCCCGGGCTTCCCCTCCCGCTTCCTCTCGGCCAAAACGTGACTGGATAGCGACGAGCCTTGGGAGGTTGACCGTGGGCGTCAAGCTGAACTGGATCCCGGCCCTGAAGGCATCCGAACACCCGGACATTGTCAAGGGGCATGGATTCGGACGCTGCCTCCCCGCCAGCCATATACTGCCCCTCCATCCACCCTCTTCCCTCCTCACCAACTTCCCAGACCAACCATAGATCCCCCATCCCCTTCCCCCCACCTTCAATGCCCCTCACCCTCCCTCCCTGCTATAGGCTCACCGTCCCCCCCACCAGTGTCGTCCCTCGGTTAGCCTAATAAGGTTTTTGCACATCTGGCTCTCTCGGATGTGTACTTTTTTTTTTTTAGATAATCAACGAATCTTTATCTAATTTGGTTAAAGTTTTGTCTCTCAAACTCGCTGAAGAACACACGCTTTGTCGCTCCGGGAATTACAAGACGCAGAGGAAGGACACGCGTGAAGGGTGACCAGCGGGCCTCAGCGCGCGTCAGAGTTTGGGCTAATTAAAACTTGCAAGATTAGTTGACGTATTACAGAGGAATTTTCTCATACAAACTAGACCGACAATTGAAAGATTCTCCTCACCTCGAAGAGACACTATAACGAAATACTGCGATATTGAAACACTTGCGAAGTTTTGAAGGAACGCTGCGTCGCGGAGTCTGAAAGTTTAATCTTCTAAGACTCGGATCCACCTTCAAGTCTCCCAAATGTATCCAGTTCGTGCGCAGCATTTGGGCGGCGAGGCTGCTGCCACGGGCGGTGAGGTAAGGCCTAAGGAAAAAAAAATATTGTAAACTTTCCAGACAGTTTCCAGAGGGATCAATACTCAGTGGAAACTCCTGAGTCGGACGCCTCCTGGAACTAGCAAGGTGCCTCCTCCGCCACCGATGGCCTCCCAAGCCTCCTAGCAACACCCGGCCTAGGCCTCCCCGCCGCCAGGGGGCCCCGCCCTCGCCTTCCTTTCTGACACGCCAACGAGTAATATTCTCGAACATCCTTTATTACCAGCCGCTTTAAGAGGAAACTAGACTTGTCGCAGCCGAAAGTGACGAGCAGGCTCTCTTATATCGAGGTGGGTTTCCCATCGGTCTAAATTTAACCGCACGGCAACACCCGGCCTATACAGCTCCCAGAGCCTCGGCCACCGGGCTGACGGCACTCCAGAAACCCCCAGCAGTTGATCCCGGGGTCCCCGCTGCTGGAACCTCGTAGTGTTCCCAACCTCCTAGTCTTAGAAGGGTAAATTTAGAGTGAATTTGCAAATTAGAAAGCAATGTGAACAAAGTAGGAGTTCGCTGTTAGCAACACCTCGCAAGTGGTCTCAAGCCTGTATATTGACCCAGGTGTTTCCAGAGGGTAGGCTCTTCCCAAAGTGTATCACTACAAACCATATTGAACCATTGCCGGACTCGCCCCTTTGTTCCTTGCATAAGTAAATCAGTTTTCGTCCGCCTTTTGTACGCCAAAGATTACTACTTAGAGTTTTAAGAATATTACGTCAGGAGTCCTTTTTATACGAGCTGTTGTTGGTTCTGCTGGATTGCTCCCTTGTTTGTGTTCATATCCACCTTCTCTGGAGAAACATGCAGCAACATAATACTGTTCGTTTACCTTAGCTGCACATGAGACGTGTCAGGGATCTGGCTGGCCTCCTTAACCGAAACGGCGTGCTTACTAATAGTAGCTGTAGATCGACTTCTTACAAGTAAAAAGTCTTGGGAATATTTGACTCTCAGTTCGCTAAAGAAATCTGTCAACGTCTCCAACTGCAGCATTATGTAAGTCTTCTCCTCGCCTGCCTCCATCTTGTTAAGAAATTCTTGGAAGACTTCTCATTTGGATTCTTGGAAGAGGTTCATTCCATTGTGCTCCGAGACCTGGAAAATCTTGAGAAAGAAGAAAGA
>NC_059292.1:31241542-31261542 GCF_017591435.1 Portunus trituberculatus | reverse complement strand
GTATGTGAAAACGTGCGTGGTCCGTATTCGTGTGTGCAAAATAGAATTCGCGTCTTTTTATTTCATCTTCCACCCCCACCCTCCCACCAGTCTCTCTCTCTCTCTCTCTCTCTCTCTCTCTCTCTCTCTCTCTCTCTCTCTCTCTCTCTCTCTCTCTCTCTCTCTCTCTCTCTCTCTCTCTCTCTCCGAAATTTTTAAGAAGTGACTCCAGTGCTTGCATTATTGTGTATTGTGTGTCTGTGTTTTGCTAGATGGATAGGTATCGGTAGACAGGTAGACTGGGAATGGGTGAGGGAGGTGTAGAAGGCCGAAGTGACCACCGTCCTAACAGCCACTCACCGAGCCTGACTTTCTTTTAATGGCTTGTACACCTGAAGACTCGACTCGGAGATCAATACCTGCAACTGAGGAGATGGAGCACGAGGAGGAGGACGATGAGGAGGAGGTGCAGGGGAGAAAAGGAGGAGGCAGAATATGAATACATGTGAAGAAAAGTGCAACAAGATGGCGAGAAAGATAAGCTGGATAAGAAGAGAAATAGAAAATAAATAAAAAGCTTAAAAGAGTCTAACAAAGATGAGAGAGAGAGAGAGAGAGAGAGAGAGAGAGAGAGAGAGAGAGAGAATGTGTGTGTGTGTGTGTGTGTGTGTGTGTGTGTGTGTGTGTGTGTGTGTGTGTGTGTGTGTGTAAGATAAACAAGAAGAGGAATTAGAAGCTTACAAAAGGGAAGATGGTGATGTCGGGGAAGAAGCAGAACAAGGGGGAGAATAATGAAAGCAAGAGGTGGTGGAACAGGGGAGAAAACAACGAGGGTAGTTAAGAGAGGAGGGGAAAACTGGGTACAAAAAACACACCGAAAAACTCACTCGTGCTATTTACAATTTATTTTATGTCGATGTATTATTAATGAACGCTGATCATTTTCTTACCATAACGTTTAATTCTGGAGAGATAGTAACTCGTTGGACACAGTGAGTAGGTAACTAGACATTAGCAGAACGAAACCTTCGCACGCCCTTATATATGACGATGGCCAGTTAACTTTGCCGTGTAATGTTTATGACTTGCTGGAGAAATGACATAAAAACGCTACTTGGAGGAGGGAGCGATCCTCTCCAGTAGATAGTGGAGACCGCCCTAATGGCCCTCTCCAACCGACCGGCGGCGAGGGCCAACGAGCACCCGACTTAAAATTCGCATGGTACTGAACAAGACTCTGAGCGAGGAGCTAGCAGGAGGAACTTGTGTTGATTAAAAGCAGTGCTGTGAATACCGAGGACCCTTCCGGCTGCCTACCCGCCAGCCAGCCGCCCTTCGCTCCGACTGGCTGAGTGGCCGCCGCCCTTGAGTGGCCGCTTTCTTGACCACCGGGCTCTGGACGACGCCCTCTCCACTGCTGCCCCGAGAGTGTGTGCGTGCCTCTCCATCACAGTATGTGTGTGTGCGCGGCCTCAACGTGGCCAGCGTGGGCGTACGGGGCGAGGCGGGACAGAGCTGCACTAGGTTAGGTAGACCTGCATTGCATTAAGAGGTTAGGAGAGAAGGGGAGTGAGGTTATAGGGGTTCCTCTTGTAGGAGGGGAGTCCTCGGGTCAGGTAAGCCCGAGGCCTCTACTGACCCCTCTTGTGTTGACACTGACCATTGTTTCCTCCGGCCAAGAGTCGCCAGCTTCTCTCTCTCTCTCTCTCTCTCTCTCTCTCTCTCTCTCTCTCTCTCTCTCTCTCTCTCTCTCTCTCTCTCTCTCTCTCTCTCTCTCTCTCTCTCTCTCTCTCTCTCTCTCTCTCTCTCTCTCTCTCTCTCTCTCTCTCTCTCTCTCTCTCTCTCTCTCTCTCTCTCTCTCTCTCTCTCTCTCTCTCTCTCTCTCTCTCTCTCTCTCTCCAGTGTCAAGTGGCGGTGTCTTACTACCAACAGCACTACCAAAACTACGACTACAACTAATCAATTTTCATCGATCACGATTACCACTTACTAACTGCATCACTACCGTTGACGCCTTCAGTAATAATATTAAAGATAACAACAACAACAGCAGCAACAACAGCAACAGCAACAACAGCAGCAACAACAGCAACAGCAACAACACCAACAACAGTGCTTCTCTAAAGTTTCTCCTCCGTAGTTATAAAAAATTTTCACTTTATGAACAGTTTTATTTAATTATGAAAAAAATAAAGTTATAATTCCGTGGAAAGAAAAGAATTTCAACTCTTCTGATTGATTTTACAATTATTAGAGACAAGTAATTGGATGTCACCAGTTGAGATGTGGATTATGTAATACGGTAGTAGTTCTTCAGCATTATCATAAACCTTCGTTTCCCTCTCCTATTCCTTCTTTTTCTCTCCTTGCTCTTGTTTGGTCCTCATCGTAATGTTACGCAACCGTGGCCCAGGGAGAATAGTGCAGCGTACATCCTTAAGTTGACCTCAGATGAACTCCCGCGGATACAAAGGGAAGTCCTGCAGCTCTCTGCCTCCCGGCCACCAGGTATGACAGGTAAACACGGGGCCATGATGCTCCTGCCACCCGCCCGCCCACCGCACGTCCTTAATCGCTGAGGGCACAAGGACGGTTCTGGCGGCGCGTGGGAGAGAGACTTCATCCGATTGCGTGCTAGCATTCCCTGGGAGATTTGGTTAAGCTGAAGACCACATAATGCCTTCCACTTTGTGTTGACAGCCGCCAACCCAGCCGCTTTGATGACAACCGGTTGTATGCCGTGGGCCGCCAAGTCTTCGTCTACAGCCACTTCTATCACCCCCTCCACTACTACTACTATTACCGCTACCACTGCTACTTACTCCTCAACCATACCATCTTCTTCATTGCCATCCCCATCACTGGTACTACTGCCACCTCCGTTATTACTACCATCACTACTTCCACTACCATCACCACCGGTCCCTCCTCCATCACCACACCTCCGCCTCTGCTCGGTGTCATCTCATTTCGTCGGTGCCATTTTTATCCCCCGGCGGCGCGGAGATGAAGTGGCGGCCGCGGGATGTCAGGGCGTCGTCCTATATTCGTATGATGTTGCGTGGGGAGGCTGTCGTCTAGCCCCCGAAGGGAGAGTGAGACCGTCCGTGGGAGGCGCTGAAGGACACACACACACAATCACACACATTCAATTTTGAAGTAAACCCTATATCACATCCTCTGCCTGAAAACATAAATGCTGTTCATTGATTTGGTGCACACGAAATAGAGAGAGAGAGAGAGAGAGAGAGAGAGAGAGAGAGAGAGAGAGAGAGAGAGAGAGAGAGAGAGAAAATGTTTCGCTCTTCACTAGTTTCTATCACCTACTTAAAATAATAACGTTTGGTGAATTTCATGTAATTAGTTATTATTGCAGGTTTCGCTGCGACCTGTGTCTGCCATATGGGTTACGAGCATCAGTTTAGGAACCACTGCCATAGGTCCTTTATCCATTGATTTCCATTTCCTCTCTCTCTCTCTCTCTCTCTCTCTCTCTCTCTCTCTCTCTCTCTCTCTCTCTCTCTCTCTCTCTCTCTAAGTTTGACTGTCCCTTTGATTACGTATTCACATTTTCGCTACTATATGATGTAGACTCTCATGACAATGTTGGCAAGGTACTGCAACATCTTGTTGCTCTCATTCAGCCTCATTGTCGCCGCCACCAGCATCACTAATTATGTTTAAAAGCTTCAGACCACATCTACCACCTTGTTGGCTTGCCCACTTGCTGAAACTGCATATTAAAAGTACAATAAAAAAAACTTTCTCTACTTAGGTACTCAGAAATATGAACTAAGATTTACCGTACACTGCAACCGCTAGGACGGTTGCGGTGATTAAGGAGACTCTGCTGGTCCCAAGGCTCTCACGAGAAATGTGCCTGGCGGCGGCAGCGGTGCAAAATTGAGCAAGAGCAGAGGCGGGTTAGAAAGGAAAAAAAGCAGTTTCGGGATTTGGAAACGTGTCTGATAAGATCGATGTTTAGCGATGTGCTTTGCCGTGCAGAAAGAGGAAGAAAAGAAGTTTTGGTGCAAGTGGGGAGGAAGAGATGTACTACCTGTCCTCCTTCTGCCATCAGGATACATTTTTCCCTTCGTCAGTCTCTCGTCAGTCTCATTCATCAGCACGCCGCTCACAAATAAAGGATATTAGATTAATGTACTGTACACTACATGTGTGTGTGTGTGTGTGTGTGTGTGTGTGTGTGTGTGTGTGTGTGTGTGTGTGTGTGCGCGTACACATGCGCGCGTGTGAGGGTGTGCATGTGAGTGGCGTGGGTGCGGATGCGTAGGTGGTACAGGTTGTTCGAGTTTAGGAGTTGGAGAGGTGGTGGTAGAGGAGGAGGAAGAGGTGACGTTAAGAGGCTGTCATGTTGCAGTGTTCTCGTCCCTTTGTCATAGTGCATTGTGGCCGTGACAGACACAACTGCCCTGTCAGGTGGAGTGAGATATGTGTCAGCCGGGCCTTGTCGACAGCTGTTTTAACTCCTGCCTCAGCCACTGTTGTTGCCATTGCTGCTGCTGTTTCCCCATCAATCTCTTCCTTCCTCTGCTTCAATACACTTGTTCTATCTTTACTCCATGTCTATATTTGAAGGGAAAATCAGCTGTATCACCAGGATTCTTGATTTCGCCATTATTGGTCTATTTGGTTCAACACTCCACAGCTGTTTGTTCTGTTGCTACATCCATTGGTGCTCAGGTGGTAGTGTCGCGCCGCTGCTGTAACTCTTCATCAGCTTGCAACAAGTGACTCTAACATGGGGTTGCCCAGAGTGTCATCGCCTGTTGCTGTGATGGAGAGGACTGGTGGGCGCGCCGCTCCCGCCAGCATCCTCTCTTACACAACCCTCCCCCTGTCCGAGGATGTGAGGGTTGTAGTTGTCGGGTCTGCGTGTGTGAAGACCCTTTCCAATATAGCGCTGCGGTTCCTCGGGAGGGAGGGGGGGATTCAAGGGAGGGTTAAGAGGTGCAGCGGCAACAGCTGCTTGTGTGTTCAGTCTGTCCCAGTTGTCCCTGTGAATGAGTTATGGTAAGGCAGAAGACAGTCATTGTGGTCGGGAGATTTGTGATGTGGGTACGTGGTTGTGAGGAGCTCTTTTTTGCCTCTTAGCTTGTATGAGTATTTCTTATAAGGATGGATATATATTTATTTTTTTATTTTCTTTTTTCCCGCTTGTGTACCGTTTACCAGGCATCACTGTCTGACTCGGAATATAGATCAGGTGGTCAGGTTTTTCCTTATTGCAGTGGTTATTTGCATGGCTGACATAGCAGTTTGGTTCATGAGACTTTCAGTTTTGTACCTAACGCCCAAGCAGCCACAGGATTGAAGTTAAGAGCTAAGTAAGAGACCCAATAGACTGCTTCCTCCTCCTCCTCCTCCCCCTCCTAGTGCTGCGTCGCGCCACGTAGTTTGCACGACTAATCATGGTATTGCTTCAGGCTAACTTCACTCCTGTTGTCCTTACACGTCGCGGCTTTGATCTGTTTGGCGCCGTTCGGCCAATGCAGCCTGCGTTCATCGAACTCAGCGAGACTCAAACATAGTGAAGTTATGATTTTAAAAGGCTGGCTAATCTAAGAGTTATTTGTATACAAATAGTATGTAATTGAGAGAGAGAGAGAGAGAGAGAGAGAGAGAGAGAGAGAGAGAGAGAGAGTTTGTTTCGGTTGGTTGATAGTAAGTAGAAGCGGTTTTCAGAAAGATAATCCTTTCTTCCTCTCTCTCACCTCATACAGGAAGTCCACAAGTCCATTGGTGGACCCCGAAGCTTAGTGGTCTTCCGTGTGGGGAGAGAGAGAGAGAGAGAGAGAGAGAGAGAGAGAGAGAGAGAGAGAGAGAGAGAGAGATTCTTCGTTACTCTTCTTTGTGAATCAAAATGTGTGCTAATGTGATGAAAACTTATAACGAAGAGAGGTTTCATTTTTACTCCCATGTAGAAAATCTTAAATCCAAGAAGAAAACAGTATAGTAAATAATTTCCATTTAATTTTTATTGCTTCCATATAATTATTATTTCTTTATTTAGTTTTGGAATGTTCGCTTACTGGATAGATCTTTATTTGCATTTCAGTTGTAATGACAAAGAATATTTGTTAGCTGCTGTATTGCGACAGAGGTATGGAAGACGGGGGTTCAGGAGGGTGGGAGAACGGTGATTGGTGTGTTGGAAGTGGGCCTGGTGGGAGGGCAGGCAGGAATGGGAGTAGGCTCTCCCTGTCAAATCGCAATATTGACACCATAAGCCTCGTATTTATGGCCAGGCTAAGTCCGACAGCGATCGATTTTTCCCCTCAAAACCAAAATTGCGTAGCGGAGGTTGATGGTTACGTGTGCGTGTGTGGTGTATGTATGTGTGCGAACAGTATCTATAACTACTAGTTTTGTTTTTACAAGTCTGAGCAACGTTTTAGCAGTAAAGCTTTCTTTGTACTTGTACATTAACTTTTTTAATACTAAACGCTTATAGGACCCACTTTTACTCAGTAGACTGATAAGTAAAGGTAGCAGCACAGTATGGCAACGTGACAGCTCGCTTGGTTGCCCAAAGATCCCCTTCTGCAGAGCTCCCTCTCATCCACAAACCTTTACCGTAGCCGAAGACTGGACACACACACACACACACACACACACACACACACACACACACACACACACGTAAAAAGAAATAATATGCACACACTTGCTTATAATCTTAACCAATGCAAAAATTGACCAAGTTTGATGTTGTATGTAATATAAGGTCATTGTATTGCATTGCCTGCAGCGCATTCCGGTGACTCTAGAGCGGATACATAACCTATAATCCGACTTTCCTCCAACTCACTACCTCTCACCACCACCAACACCACCACTACACCTCTCGTCCACTGCAGCGAAAAGTGACGTCTTGGCAACTTTGCGCGTGACTCACCCCCAGTGTTCTGTCGTCGCAGCTCGGGGGATGCACTTCATTCTTCCGCCCATTTTCCGCCGTTCCTGCGTAAATGATTGAATGCCAGGGGGAAATAAATTGCTAATGAGACATGGTATTTGTTGCATGTCGACGCTGTGCCAAATACTCACCTTCCAGTTCTGCTGTAACGTTTGCCATCTCATCCAACTCTATACAATGCTAGATGCTGTCCTGGCGGAAGTTTTTGTGTCAGAATCGTATGTTTTCTGACCTTTCCATCAAACGTTATGTGTTAAAGTTATCGATTTTCAAATATATTTCACTGAAACTAGATTCTTAGTTAAGTTTGACTAGGATAATGTATAAAAATCCATCCTACTGCCAGATGCGGTCAGTTTAGACAATGAAATCACACCAAACGGTCTTTTACTCTCTGTTTACGAGGATATGGGATATAGAGACCCATTTTAAAGGTAAAGTTGTATGACAGACACGATAAACTGTTTGTCAGTCAGCGTCAGCTCAACCCTGCAGTGGTCTGGCCTGACGCGGCTGGCATATACAACAAAGAAAACGGAGGAGGACAGACTTATCTAAAAGTCCTAGAAATTTCTCGCGCATCTCACTGCTGCAAATTCTTTTGTTATTTTCGTTCAAACACCACTGTGAAATATGATATGAACAATACTACGTATGCCGGTAATACTGATGTATCCTATATTATCTTATCATACGATCACTAAAAAAAATATGCCACAGGGAATCATGGATATATTAAAATATATATTAATTGCGATTGGTAAAGGAAAACATACAGCGGTGCTAACGTGTTTTGCTTTTGGTGATGATGATAATGAAGATGTTAGTGGTGATTGAGTGATGTTTTGATGATGACAGATAGCAGGACCATACAACTATGGAACATCTAGTCTTTCGTGTATTATGGATGGAGGCTGCATGTTATTTTCATTATATACATATCGAAAAGTCAATGAATCAGTGAATGCATGTCATAATTGTATTATTTGCAATGCTTCGTTTATATATATATATATATATATATATATATATATATATATATATATATATATATATATATATATATATATATATCGCAGCATCGTTCCGTTCTTTAGTAGTCCATATCCCCTGGGTTTGGTCCCTGAGCCGCAATGTAGCGTGAGAGCCACCCTGGGCGGCGGAACAGCTGAGGGTCTGCCGGGAGCTTGTGACCGTGGCGTATGCTGGATCAAATATACGATGGAGAAGATTCCATTTAGCGCCATTTCTATATTTAATAGTCTGGCCTTCTCCATGCCAGTCTTAAACCAATCTTAATTCAACATTATAATTCCTTACGCTCGACACATTCCCTTTGATGCCCGAGTAAAAAGTAATAAAAACGTCTCTTATTAGTGTAGCGTAATAAATACAACCCATGTGGCAGCGTGTGACACCCTAGGAGACGGGCGCGTGCTTTGGCCTCCCTACGGCAATCTTGAAATCTAAAGCCAACGCAGTTTGTTTACTAATACATAAATTCCCTGCATGTTCCGAGAAGATATACCATATCAGCGTCGTACGTGACGTATTTGAAGGAAAATACAGATACATATTTATAACCTAGAACTTGTAACTATCAAATTGCCAGACGATTCAGTCAGCTACCAAACAAATACGAGAAGGGGATGGGTAGGGGAATAAACTGGAGGGACTGGTTAGAGCACGTGGCCTGCCTGTTTCCTTCTTGCTCCCCACGTGGTAGCATAACATACTAAGTTTTTTTTTTTTATGCTCCCTAAGCTCCCGTTTACTATTTCCTTGAATGATTATAATGCGTGTGAGAGTACATTTGATACAAACTCATAAAATTTTCTTGGAAATTTAATAAAAGGAAGTATGTTCATGAAAAACATAAAGAAAACGCATGATACGGCTTCCTTCACTTCAACTTTCTGGCATCTGCCGATGTCCAGTGTTGACTGCCATCCTGCTGACAGACTGCAGCCACATGCGCGCAGGGTATTCTGGTGTCTTTGGTGTACACCTTCCTATCTGCTGGTTTCTCTCTCTCTCTCCCCTCTTTGAGACGTATCTGGTCACCCCTGGCACTCTACCATAGCAGAGACTTGAGAGTAGAAGGGAATACACAAGTGAAGTCCTAATTATAATTGCTGCCGTTGGCAGAGTTAATAACGTGCTAGCTGATGTAAACTTATTGTTTGGAGTTTGAAGCATTGCGTCCTTGGTCTAAAAGTTTAATACCAATTGATTTTCTTATCAATTTACATTTTGTGTTGCATGCGAAATTTAAGTTATGCATTTACCACCGCGCCAGCACACCGCTATGATTGGCTGATAAGATGGGGCTCAGGGACTTGGTGTAGCCCGCGCCGCCGACTCCAGTTACCAAGAAAGCGGGAAGATAAGTCTTTAAAATACGCATGGGAAACTCTCGTATTCTGATATATATATATATATATATATATATATATATATATATATATATATATATATATATATATATATATATATATATATATATATATGTATATATATATTGCATTATTAAGGTGATCGATTCTCATAGATATTATGTCGTGGAACTTCAAATGTTACGCAGCTTAGGTGCATCTTAAAAGCTTTGCAATGTATTTGAGAATAAATTAAATCTCTCTCTCTCTCTCTCTCTCTCTCTCTCTCTCTCTCTCTCTCTCTCTCTCTCTCTCTCTCTCTCTCTGAAATATATTCACAGTATATATTCACAGTAGTGAAGCGAGGCTACGTAGCTCTTCTTATTTCTTTCATATAGTCCACCAATTTGAAATCCATAATGTTACTGCTACCCTGTAGCATAATTTGGCTAGATATGTATTTACATATTCTGTTAATTCAATGCTAATTAGCGTAGTTCGAGAGTTTGCCGCCGAGAGGGAGGAGACGGCGCTGACATCCCAGGGGGGATTTTGAGCGGCCCGGCTGGTGCTGCCATCACGTGGCCGTACAGCAAAGCTTCGACGGACCAAGTTTTGACCGCGATAATCAAACTACTAGTTGACGACACAGTCTCCAGAAATACAACTTGACCGTCTTTTTTTACTTTTTTCATGATGTTTGTGTAAATTAACAACTATATGAATACTCTCTGTATATGAATTACTGATTAATTCTTAATAAGGGGTGAAAAATGGATATCATCCTCACCGTGAACAATAAGTGCAAACCAGTGTGCTAAGCAGCAATCGTCTGCATAATGAATTTCATGTAGACTCTGTCTTAATGGAATTCATTAAAAGACTTCTTTGAAAATCATTACGTGTGTTGATTAACATTCAAGGCATATTATTTATAGCGACATGAAAATGTTTATACCTGATGAAAAACATGACGAATAAACTAAAATATTGGTCAGGGCAACTCCTGGACGTGGACTGAGTTGAGATGACGCCCTGAGAGTTATGTAGACTCAGGGCTGCTCTCCACGCGCTCCCTTAATGAAGGCTGTTAAAGTATCGATTTTCGAAAGTTGGAGAGAGAGAGAGAGAGAGAGAGAGAGAGAGAGAGAGAGAGAGAGAGATTGAGGTAGGAGGGAGGGGGAGTCAGACGAAGGGATGGAGACAGGCAGCAGTGTTTGTGTATACGTGGCAACTGTACTTGGGAATCATTTCATAAACTTGATAATATACTTATTTTGTGAGTTTGTTCTCTTCTTGTAGTTTGCAAAATAAAGGTAATATAGTCTCATTTCAAAGCATTTAAATAATATTTCAATAGATACTTATCAAAGACTACACTGACTGGGACAAAATGCTATCTGTCTGGCGTGTGTTGGGAAATCCAGCGGAGTGAGGGCGAGGGAGGAAACGGAAACCAACCTTGAGATTATTATTGAATTCTGTGACGGTTGTGATGCAAAATATCCATTGCATGTGGAAAATTGGATATACTAGATTCATTGTGAATAGAGTATACTATTATTAAAGAGTGATGCAGAAGTATTATTGGAAATTTGGAGAGAAAAATTGCCCCCTACATCTCTGTGTTATCCCCCTTGCCCCATGACACACCACCATTTCCAAATTTTACCCCTATCCTCACACCCTCAGGAATAGCTTTATTGACTCCCCGTTTGCTATCCTTCATCACCAGCGGCTTAATCCACAGCGAAAGAAAAATGTGATTGGCCGAACCGTTGACCGCCATTTGAAAACACACACACACACACACACACACACACACACACACACACACACACACACACACACACACACACACACACAGTTATAATGAATTAGATTAATAAGTGAAAAAAATATATTATATGTGTGTGTGTGGGTAGGTGTGGGTGTGAGTGTGTGTAATATTACTGATAATGATGATAATTAGAGGCCACTGCAACAATATTATGAACATTCTTCGTAGGATCAGATAATTTGCAACGAAACGAATCTTCTGTTCTCTGCCAACCTCTCAGTTGCAACAAGTTCCTAGTCGATATCTCAGCCAGCGATTTTTGCTATGTCACGCTCTCTGTCCTCTTCCCCAACCACCACACACACGTCCTCTTGTATCCCTGTCACCCTCCCCTGCCACCTTACCTGCCTTAAAGCACACCACTGCCTTCGGTCGTCCTTACAGTGTTGCTTGCCCAGCCTCCCAGTCTTACCTAATCAACATTCTTCCCAGCCATTCCGCAAACTTCGCCGACCCGCACCTTCCTTCCCGTTCACTTCTCACACTACAACCCCATGCTTTCCTTTCCTTCATGTTTACCCTTTGATGCCGTTTCTCTCTCTCTCTCTCTCTCTCTCTCTCTCTCTCTCTCTCTCTCTCTCTCTCTCCAGCAATTGTTTACTTGTATTCTAGCATGTTTTAGTGCATGTAATTATTGTCTTGTTAAATTTTGTCGTATTTTCTTATGTCATCCAGAGAGAGAGAGAGAGAGAGAGAGAGAGACTATATAGTATACTATTACGCTGTTTCCTCTTACCGATGTTGACTATCAGCCACTAGCGCTTCCTTCTCTCTCTCTCTCTCTCTCTCTCTCTCTCTCTCTCTCTCTCTCTCTCTCTCCGCTGACTAACTATACTAAAGACACCTAGCCATGCAAAAAATAAGAATGAATAAATAGATATATAATATGAATTAAATATACAACTGAATCAATCCCAATTTTCAACATCCATACTCACGTACTTATATATATATATATATATATATATATATATATATATATATATATATATATATATATATATATATATATACTTTTTTTTTCTGACTGGATTAGTACACATTCCACAACGGCCGAATAATTATCGGCTATACAGTTTCTCAAATTGACTGAGTAATGGCAGTGAAAATAGGCCATGGTAAGCACGAGTAAATAATGGTATCATAGTAACGGATTGCATGTATACCTTTCCCTCCTAACATGGAGAGGAAATGTAAGTATGGGATCTTGTATTGCCGTGTAGCTGTTGTATGCTTGACATAGGAGAGAGAGAGAGAGAGAGAGAGAGAGAGAGAGAGAGAGAGAGAGAGAGAGCTATGTGTGGCTGGCCAAGTTCAAGTTAGTACTGTCACTAACTAAAGTAACAAGATACCTGCATTAGGGATACCTCTTGAATGAATGTGTCTCATGGCCATTCAGTCGCCCTGACGGTGGTCAGTCAGGCAGCCCCGTCAGATCACCTTCTGTACCCCCTGGCGGGGCCACTCCTTTGCCGCCCTGCTTGACCACCACCTATCACTCCGCCCGCGGCTAAGAAATTTTCTCATTTTTTTCTTCTTCTTATTATTATTACTATTATCGTTATTATTATCATTACTTTTATCGTTACTATATTTGGTAGTAGCAGTAGGTATAGTAGTAGTAGTAGTAGTAGTAGTAGTAGTAGTAGTAGCAGTAGCAGCAGCAACAGTAGCATCCTCCTCCTCCTCATCATCATCATCAGCAGTAGTAGTAGTAGTAGCAGCAGCAGCAGCAGCAGCAGCAGCAGCAGCAGCAGTAGAACTTAATATTGTTATAATAATACATAATAGCATCATGTGGCAATGGCAGAAGCAGGAATAGTGCTACTTTTCATTAGTTCTTTAGTAAATGAAAAGTTTTTTCCCACGATTTCTTCAGTCAAAATACCTTGTATAGGTTTTCATTGTGTGTTGCCTTATCATATTGCATATCATTATCAAGGTTGCATGTACTATCGCTAGAGCCTCAGTTGACCCGTGTCCTACTTTGGCAAGACGTCGATATCCTCCCCTCCCCCCACCCTCTCTCTCTCGCTCCTCCGATGGTGTTATCGAAGCATATTCCTATTCTCCTACGCTCATACTAACCTCCTCTCTTTACTCAGTACTGTGCCGTCTACTAACACATGCATATTCATTTACATAGAATATAATGATAAAGCAGCACATAAAGGCGGAGATAAAATAAGAGACAAGGCTTATCAGACAACACCAAGCAGGCTACTATGGTAGAAACTGGCTGCTATGTAGCTTTCTATGTGCTGTCGGCGGCGTCGGCCCCTCAAGTTGGGGCTCGCAGTCTTGGAGTAGAGAAGTTTAAGATTTTATTTTCCTTTCTTTGTGTCCAGTTGCACACTGCTTCTTTTTGTTTCTCAGATTGCTCAGCATTTATCAAAACCACATTCACCATAAATTCAGTTCCTCTTGTGGTATTCAAGTATTCTTACATTCTGGAGTGGTATTCAGGTGAATGTAAACGTCTGCTAGAGTATCAGCTGAGCGGGGCGCGGGATTGGCCACCAGCATGACGTCATGTTACGTCACGGGTAGTGAACGATGCTTCTCCATGTTCCTCATATTTATGCTTAATATAAAAACCCAAGGTTTCTTCTCACACTATCCACCTTATATACATTGCTAACTAAGCATGTGTATTTTATCTATTAAGTAAGTAATGTTCTAACTCTGAAAACATGTGATATTGTGCAATGACACAGTAAGAGTACCACAAACGTTCTCCCAAACAGAAAATATAGCTTCTAGATCGGGACGCTGCGGCGCGTGTCCAAGGTGGCTCATGAGCCCCTTCCTACGAGCGGTGTCGGCGCTGCCAGCGAATCGATTCGGACGATTCACTTGGCGTAGACCGAATTCCGTGGAGTAGTTATGCCGTAGCACAAAAATCAACGTCTAACCTCGTACTGCCAAACTGTTGTGTTCATGAATCAATACGGGTAAAACTGTGAATATTTGTTAAACCAGTATATCCAAGATAGAATCAGTGATTTGCCGTGAAGCCAGTGGAGGAGCCAGTACGTGCGAGCGTAGTAGTGTGATTTTGCGTGAACGTTTGTTGGAGATCGCTCCGGGTCTGGATTTGTAACTCAGGTGAGTTTGTTGCTGGACATGACACCTGCATTTCCCTCTTACCTTACCTGTTCCGTGGCCTCACCCCCTTCCCCGTAGGTCGGCCCAGTGTTGTGATTGAATTTAGCGTAAACAGGAATACAGGAAGAAACTTCAAGGTGGTGGTGAACGAATTCCTATTTGGCGTATTTATAGATCGTCCTCTCCCGCATTGGCACAACTCTTGTGCCGCACACTTCTGCGGCACCAGCACCATGGCCTTCATGTGGCATGGCACCCGCCTCACCTGGGCTGCCTTGTTTACCTTGCGTTACCCTTATGAAGGACAGCGGGACGGCAGGTGACGTTGCCGTTGCTAGGTCACGACGTAAACAAATGGTTGTAACGTAAGAATATCGAGCGGTAGAGTAACACATGGCCGTTGTGGGGTGACCAGGATGCCGGGTACATGTTACCTTAGTCGGTATTAGTTTTGTTTGTGAAATTACTACCTCATTGAAGAGTTTCCAAGGTCTGTCTCATTATCTGGGTTTGGAAACTCGTCCCAGCATCATCGCTAAGATGATAAATGTTAAGTAGCCACGGCCATTCACCCGTTATCCGTGAGACTGAGATAAGAAGCTTATGGAGGACCGGCTGACACCTATATTGTTCCTACGCCTAACAACGCAGGAAGCCGCACACATCCTTCATTACTTTAATATTTCATACCAATACAGTTTGGACATTATCATTTCATTATTATTATCATGTGTAGTTCATTGAGATGCATCTTCAGTACACACACACACACACACACATTGAGACACGTGTGCCTACTGCAGGGTCGCAGGCTTTACGCTGCACGCTTTCCAGTCTTGACCTTGCAACCACGTGCACCACCACTCCAGCCAAGCACTTCAGACTGCCACTCACCGAGGCTGAGGAGTATTCAGCACTTAGCAGATTTTTCTCTTTACCGTGAAATCTTACTGTCCGCGGCAATAACACTGAGTGAATGTTGTAAGTAAAGGTCAGGCAAAATATCCTGTTACCTTACACACACACACACACACACACACACTCACACACACACACACCACTCCTTGGTATCATCCTCAAGTCGCTATTCTAACTTAACCCTATAAGCCCCAGCAACTCCACCTATTGTGCTCCTTTGATCCTAATAATAGTCTGATCATTGGACAATATATATATATATATATATATATATATATATATATATATATATATATATATATATATATATATATATATATATATATATATATATATATATATATATATATATTTATTTAATCTCGGCAGCCTGGCTGAGGCTGACCTTGCCCTCGCACCGTCCCCAGAATAACTTAGTAGATTTTCAGCTGCCATATATTCTGGTGGAGTGGATGTGGTTCAGTCAATAAGATCTTGGCAGTCATATTTTTACTTTGTTATTGGTGTCTTATTATTGTTTTTGTTGTCAGTGGAAGTGTTTTCCTTGTCTTTGTTTGGATAGATCATTAATAACAGTTAATGAATAATGTACTAAATTAACTCCTGAATCCTTGAGTTAGAGTAGAGAGTAGCACGCACAACCCTCCGTCCCACTAATAGGCCAGCTATTCCGCTTTCTCTCTCTTTCTCTCGCGCTCGATGCCAATTCATCTTTAATAACTAAGTCATCGCTGCCAGGGAAGATGTGCCGAGGGTCACTGGCTCAAGAAAACATGTGCATAGGGCAGTTGGTTGCAAGAGCATTCATTGTAGTGAAAGGGTAGTTTGGGTACCTGTGATGATGATATAAGTGACCTACTCATGATCCGCACGCCTGTTGTGTCTGGCACTACCGCCGCCACCGCCTTCCCTCCTTTCTCATCCTTCCTCCCTCCTCCACAGTCCACACGTCGCGCGGGCTCCTCTCCCCCACCTCCGTCATCTCCAGCACTCGTCATACCCTAAACCTGTACAACCTCTTTCCTCTCATCCCATTCAATCCCAACAGTTCGTAATCTATTTACGGCTTATGACGAAAATGGGGAAATGTTATTCTTCTCACTGCATAACATCCCGGAAAAGTTGATATTTTAGTATTTGAACAAATGTATTTACGTATAATTAAGTTAGCTATGAAGAGGTTGCCATTGTGTATCTTTGTGTTGTACCAATTCTTGCCTTGTATAGGTTTGGTTTACTCTTAAGGAGTACTTGCTTCAACTTTTATGCCAGGCGTAGACATACCAAAGTGGAGGTTCGAAACATTTTCTCTCTGGGTGATGCTTGATTTTATCATTCATATCTTTCGACTTAACCTTGGCCACAGCATAGCTATCGCCATAATCATTGCTGTTGGTTGAACTTCATCACGTAACTACGTTTATATATTAATAAAATTCCTTTCCATTTTTCGTCATTGTATGAAATGTCGCCGTTGGGTTCTTTTCGACCAGTCATGTATGGTGTATTGTTGAGAGCAAAGACTCATCCCGCAAGTATATACCCACGGGTCTTACCTGTCTTCTATACCTATTGACCATAGTATATACCAGATCTCACAAATCGCACGTTCCTCCTCTGCACAACCACAAGAGTAGGAAAAATAAAGGTTACCGTGCGATGTTATACTACCCGGAGAAGAGAAACCATATACCTTTCTAAAATTCGCTTTCCCTTTACTGGAATCATTATTACCAGAACAAAGGGCGTCCTATGCCTTGGAGACCGGATACAGTGTTACCAAAGCTTAGAACTTCCTGTATCGCCAGCAAGTTCCTCTATCTGCCAACACCTGGTGGTACATTGTACAGTGTTGCCAGTCGCTCCTTGTGTCACGTTGCCAGAATTAGTGTAATGGCCATGTGAATCCATGTTTACGAATATGTTATTATCAATTGTGTTCATTATTGTAGGAATTTCTCTCTCTCTCTCTCTCTCTCTCTCTCTCTCTCTCTCTCTCTCTCTCTCTCTCTCTCTCTCTCTCTCTCTCTCTCTGTGTGTGTGTGTGTGTGTGTGTGTGTTCTATTAAGCAAGTTCTTCTTATGTCAAGTCTTCTTGAGTCGTCAGAATGTAGATGACTGGTATCATTTATACGTATAGTGGTAGTATGGTACATAATTATGTCTGCTGCGTAGTCTTACCGTGTCTGTGAAGAAAGCAGTCATGATGATAATCCTCGTGGCTACCATCATACTCTTATAAACCTGATAAAAGGAGGAATGAAGAAACTGTTACAATAATCTAATTTCAGGTGTTTGTATTTTTCCTTTCTCTTCCTCCTCCTCCTCCTCCTCCTCCTCCTCCTCCTCCTCCTCCTCCTCCTCCTCCTCCTCCTCCTCCAGATTAATTCATATTCGCTAACAAACGAAGAAAAGAACGATTCAAATGTATTGTAGAAATATTTCATTCATGACATTAACAGGAGAGGAACGTATATGAATTTTTTTTTTTATGGGAATGTAGTACGGTGTTGTGCTAAGACGTGGTGTATTGAGTTAAATATAGTTCCCAGGCAGTTCCCACTTTCATTTTAGGTAGGCCTACGTGACTGCCAGCAGCTGCGGCAGTACCCACGACTCACCACGAGACGCAGATGGGGCCTTTGTAGGTCAGAAATGTTTCCATCACAGAGGGTCAGTTGTCGCCGGCTTACCTGGCCCCAGGCGGATTTTTCCGTTATTAATTCATATTGTTGTCGATTTACTTAATTGTGTTAAGATTAAGAGTAATTGCTGAAACCATCACACACACACACACACGCGATGATATTTTGCGAAATTCGTATTATCTGCTATTAGTACCAACAAAAGTTGTGATGCCTTGCTTTGTTACTACTCTGAAGTGTGTGTGTGTGGGTGGAGAGAGAGAGAGAGAGAGAGTTGCGATTGTTTCATGTAAACTTTTCTCGAATCGGAAATTATCTGTTATTAGCTAGAATCCTCCTCCAACCACATGTCCCACCGCAGGTTACCCTAATCCAGCTGAAAATTAATGAAGCTGCAGATTTTACGGCAGCTACTTCAACAAGGCATATGTATATCACGGAGGACTGATGCTGCTAGGCTGCAGTGAGGCAGGAGATTAGGCACACGAGAGAAGTGGTTGGATTGCGACTTCTGTATTACGTAAAATTAGATCGCATCCAGTAGGAAATTAACAGAACGGCGTATATTTTTCTCGTTTTTCTTTTTTAATTTGGTAAATGATGGATCGTTGCGTGTTTAGTTCACGGGAATTCTATATTTCGTGCCGGGACTGTCATACGTCATTATCCCTTAACGCAAGATAAGGCCAGTTGGAGGACGTAAGGCCACCGCTAAGCCTTATCAGACACCCGCACACCGCCTCTATCCATCATAACACTGCTCCCTCCATCCTGGGCGGACTGAACCTCACGTTACGTCCCGATCTTGGCGGCCTTGAAAGGCTGAGAATTGATGGTACATTAGCAATTATTATTAATGGTTAAAGTAATGACTGCATAGAACTCTAAGAGGGAGAAAATGGAAATAAAACTAGGAAATGAAGAAAGCTAAGCAACTATCGCCTTAAAGATCTCAAGGTCAGGAGTAACATTCTTATTCGAATAGTCCATATTAAGCGCAGCTGCTGAAGGTCACGTGGTGGAATCTTGGAGGGATGGGGTCAGGGTGTCATAAAGGCTAGCCATTTACCCCCTACCACATTCATGTTTTGACATAGGGGAAAGGGATGACATTTGATTGGGGATCTTACTGTCAAGGATTCCAAAAGACGATATTGGCATTAATCCTCCCCCCACCCTTCACCGTCGCCCCTATAGAGTGTGCGAGAGGGAGCCCCTTGTTCTTTTCCCAGAGGGGGAGGTAGGGTGATTCTGCAACCAGAACTCGCTTTTATTTTGTGACTTTAAAGCCATTGTTGTATCCATTTAAGCCACGTGTTTTTTTTTTTATATAGTTGGCACATGCCCAAGTGAGGGACAGTCTTAACATGTGACACTTCTGTTCTACCACTTTAGTACACTTGAACTTGTTTACAAACAGTGAGTCACCACTAAGAGGCTCAGTAGTGGTGCATTCATTGTTTCGTTGTCCATCAACTGAGGACTCATAGTATAGTATTATATGTTATATATTTTTTTTCCAATTGATATGATGTTCTGTTTTTTTTTTTTTTTTTTCTACCAATGCTGCCATTAATTATATTTTGTTCTTATCTTCTACAGACGCCACGTGGTGAGAAAATGGAGCGTCGACAGTCTGGTATGGGCGCAATGATGCCCTTCTTCCCAGGACCAGGGATGGGCGAGCAGCCTCCCCTGCCGCCCCCGGAGATTCCTCCTTTCCCTCACATGCGGGAACGTTTTCCGAACGCCGTCTGGGGAGGCGAGGCGCCTCCACAAGGACAGTGGCCTCCGCCCTTCCACCCACCTGGCTTGGCCCATCCAACGCCTATGCCCCATCCCCCACCACCGCCGCCACATCAGTTCAACCAGTTTGAGCCCAGGCAGCCCATGTTCAACTTCCCCAGTGGGCCTAGCGGAGCGCCGGCGCCTCCAGCCCCGAGTGTTTCAGTGTCGCAGTACAACAACCAGTTTAATGGACAATTCAACGCCGGCGGTGACAATGGCAACGGCGGCTACGTGCCGCAGGGACACTTTTCTCCACAGACGCCGCAGACTTCCGTCCCCGCCTTCGCAAACGGGCCGCCCAATGGTTTTTTAAGTCAAAACCAGGGAAACGGGGTAGTGGGGGGTTCATCTCCCCATCACCACCGTTACCCCGGATCTAATGACTTCCATCAGCAACAGCAGCAGCAACAA
>NC_059292.1:31224042-31236542 GCF_017591435.1 Portunus trituberculatus | reverse complement strand
TATTCATACAAATGTTTTGAATATACAAATACTAGATAAAGTTTTAATATGTATGTATTTATTTATTTTATTATTGTTCTTTAATATGAAAGTAGCCATACTTAAAGAGTTTAATTTATAAACAAGTACCATAGATAATACCAGAATTTTTCAAATATCCATAATTTGGAACACTGATTATTCTGAATTATACTTTTTTTACACTTATGAATATTTTAATTGCAGGAACCCCAGATCCTGGTCCTATCTATTCTCAACTTGGTGCTGCCTCTACACTGCCAGAGTTGCGTACCAAGCTAGAACAACATACAGGACAGATGGGGAAAGCAATCAGAATTGAGAAAGTCACTTACACTGGCAAAGAGGGAAAAACTGAATCTGGCTGCCCTTTAGCCAAATGGGTTAGTATGAGTATTAATCAAAATGTACATACAACCTCATATTATTTAATTGAGCAAATTTTCCAATTATTTTAATGTAATGAATATTGAATATAAGAATCAGATATTTGCAGAGCACTATGCAAAAGTAAAGCATTGTCAGCACATTCTTTGTTATGTCACTCATTTATTGCATTTTACTGACTAGAAGTTTGCGTGTGTGTGTGGATGGATAAAATTTTTGTCCTAGACAATTCTTACTAAAAGTTCTTTAATATCAAGAATAAACTGAAATATTTCATGAAATTTTCACATCCTTCTCATTTCAGATCATCCGTCGCAGTGGACCAGAAGAAAAAACTCTTGCTCTGGTAAAGCACCGCTCCAAACACACATGTTCCACATCCTGGATTGTGATTGCTCTTGTTGCCTGGGAAGGAGTTCCATTAAATATTGCTGATGACATGTATTCCACGATGGTCTATAAACTAAACAAATTTGGAACTCCTACTGAAAGGAGGTAAAATTTGAACTCTTTTTACATAATTTTATTTTGTATATTATAAGACTCACAGGGAACAGTTCCTAAGGCATTGTGGAACAGTCAAAATGTAGATAGCTGTGATGTTCAGATTGCTGTTGTGATCCCATGGATATTTGACACAACTTGAATTGTCAATTATAATAGTCTCACTGTGATGTCTTAATTTGGTCTCTAGTTGGCTGTTACTATTTCTGTCCCAGGAGAAATGTGAGATGCATTTTCAGGCAGTACTTTGATTATTATTCAGAGATATCTGCTTTTGCATGTTAGCATCTTAATCACTTGATTACCTTCACCTATTAAACTTAAAGCTGTACTCTTAAGCAAGTTTAGATTTTTCACTCCTTATCATTTTAACTTTTTGCTGTTGCTACTCATAGAAGGAATATATTACATGTGTATATTAATATCTGTACTGTTTTCCAGATGCGGTGTTAACGAGGACCGCACTTGTATCTGTCAAGGCCTAGATCCAGATACGTGTGGAGCCTCATTCAGCTTTGGTTGCTCATGGTCTATGTATTACAACATGTGCAAATATGCTCGCAGTAAGACTGCAAGAAAATTCAGGCTAACTGATGAGCAAGAGGTATGAAATACTATGAAACTTTTTTTCCTTGTTGAATCATTATTCCCATATGAATTGCATTTGTAATTTTTTGAAATTTGGAAAGTTTAAGGAAGTTTGTATGATTACATTGTAATACAGAAAAGTACTTATCAGCAAAAATGACATGGAAGGTCTATGCACAAGTAAATTGATTAGTGGTAGTAGATAATTGTGTTGTACTGTAGGAGGGGAGAGGGAAACATGCTAATGTGGCACATTCATCCTGCAGAACTTTATGATAAGCTGCTGATCAACAATGTTTTATTGTTAGGTCGCTCAAATTGAAGTGATCATGAATTTTTTTTATTTATTTGTTAATATTATTGTTTTTCTTTTACAGGAAAGTGAAATTGAACACAAGCTACAAACTCTGGCCACTGTTTTATCACCTGTCTATGAACAATATGCCCCTGAAGCATACAAAAATCAAACTGCCTTTGAGAATGACAGCCTTGAGTGTCGCTTGGGCTACAATGGAGGCCGTCCATGGGCAGGGGTCACAGCCTGTGCAGACTTCTGTGCCCACTCCCACAAAGACAACCACAACATGAATAATGGCTGCACTGTAGTAGTCACTCTAACAAAACATCGTGGATTCACCAAACCAGATGATGAGCAGCTCCATGTGTTGCCACTGTACGTTTATGATACAGCTGGTGAGGATGGAACACCTGAGAGCCTTCAAAGCAAGATTCAGTCAGGTGCTCTTGAGGTGCTTTCAAAGTAAGTGAAAGGCGTGGCTATTCATCTCGTAATATTTAATGTATTGCATAGTGTTTCTTGAACTTCTCAAAATTCCAATATTTAGATATATTCATAGATATGATTTAATTAAATAAACTGCCTGGTACTGAATTATGTAGATGTATGTAGCAAATTAGAATTTTTATTACTAACAATATAAATCCAGTGCTCTTATGTTTTGTGAGTAGAATAAGTGACAATACATCTAAAAAAAAATTTTTTCCACTTCAGATATCCATGTGAAATACGACTTAGAACAGAGCCTCTTCTATCTTGTCGGGCAAGAAACCTACTAGCGAGAGGCCTGCCTCTCCCAAAACGAATCAAGGGTAAAGGAAAACAAAAAACAAAAGTCACTCTAGGAAGAGGAAGAGTAGTTGATGGGTTAAATAATTCTTCCTCTGGTGCAGACTGTGGCAATCTACTGGGTGTTGACCTTGACTGTATTTTAAATGGCATTGACTTTAGTGATCCAGATGATGTTCTAAGCAACTATGGACTCAATGGTTCTGATTTTAATTGGGTACTAGAAGCTAGACCAGATAATGACTTTGGACTTTCTTGTGATTTGGACCAGATCATTGCAAGCAAAAATGATAGTACAAGCAGTGATGATGTAATATCTTCCAGTGAACCAATACAAAATAATAATCCTGAGAGTGAGAAGAGTACAGAGTGTGTGGCAGCTCCAGAAAGCCAATTAAACCAAAGACTGAATGTTCCAGCCACTGCCCAGATGTCAACAACTGAATCTCTCTGTGGTTCAGGTGAAGTTCCTATTGCCTCAATAGGAAGTTCACCTAAATCAGTAGTTGGTTCCCAGGTATCTCCTGTAGTACAAGGTAGTTTACACCAGGCAAATTCTTCAATGCCACCTCCCCAGTCTCCTGCTCCTAAAAGACCTTATTCTCCCCAGTCCTTGAGTTCTCCCATTTCATCTTGTTCCACAACACCTCTGCCACCTCAGTCTGTCAGTCCAAGTGCATCTCCCCAGCCATCTCCAACAGTATTTTCAGTTCCTCAGTTGTCTAGCCCATGTGCATCACCACTCAGCTCACCTTCTGCAAGATCTGTAACTCCATCTAATCCTCAGCCCCCAACAAGTCCTTGTTCTTCACCTCTTCCGTCACCATATTGTAAGTCATTCACACCTCAGAATCCTCCCCAGTCAATGACACCCAGCATCTCTCCAATTCCCTCATGTGTCACAGAGTCTGCAACACATTCAAATTGCACACAATCACCTCAGAGTTGTCCATCATTAATGGCATCCCCTGTAGGGGCTCCTGTGGGAGTACCAACTCCACATCAGTCACCTCAAGGTCAAGCCTGTCCTGTTAGTACACCACTAACTCCTGTCTCATCACCAAAGTCTAGTGGCCAAGGGACTGCCAACACTCCACTTTTTCACCCTACGAGTATCTATCAGCAGCCTTGTACAAATAAAACTGAAAATCAACAACATAACTTTAGCAAGGTACAGAATGAACAGTATCATTCTTCTCAAACTTCACAAAATACTCATTCCACTGCATGCAGTATGCAACATGCGATGCAAAATGGTATTGACCCAGCTCTCCAAATGCACTATATAAGTACAAATCAATGTAGTAGGGGACCAAATATGCAAGAAACTATGCCTTTCCATCAAGATAGATTAAACAATAATCCTTTTTCCAATTCAACCAGTGAAGAGAACCCCTTTGGTGGTGAGCATTATAACAAACCCAAGGAACCTGAAACCATAATAAGAAATAGTGACAATATACACAGTTTCCATGATCCAGAAATTGGAGGTGTAACTATTGCTCTGACCCATGGTTCGGTGCTATTTGAATGTGCCAAACATGAAATGCATGCCACAACTGCACTCAGAAACCCAAATAGACGTGATCCACAAAGAATTAGCCTTGTGTTTTATCAACATAAAAACTTGATATACAGAAATCATGGATGGGCAAGATTTGAGGAAAAAATGGAAAAGAAACGAAGTGAAGAAGAAAGATTAATCAAAGAAGGAAAGCTGAAACCTTCTCCAAGGAAAAAAAAGAAAATGATGAAAGATGGTTTTGTATTCCCAGAGGAGTGTAATCCAGTGATAAAAACAGAACCTGATATGCAGAGAATAAATGGTGTTGCCCAAGTGAGGGAAGATTCCCAGATGAGTCCAGCTCATAGTGAAGGACATGGCATTGGCTTGGGGAATAGAGTTGGACATCCAGAGGGTCACCAACTTGACAGTAAGCCAGCTACTATATGTCGACCCTCTGGAATGAGGATTCCTAATCATCCAGATCTCAAATCTCCTCCAATTAGCTATGCTGTTTATAATAAAAATCTTCCATCTGTCATAGAAAGTCCCAGAGCTTATAGCCCTACTCAAAAACACGGTGTTTCATCACAAGTTGCAGCTTATTCTGTGGCCTCACATCCTGCTCACTTAATCACCACTGCAGCCCCCACTCTTAGTGTTAATATGCAGAAGCCCCAAGTATCACCTGATCACAATTACACTGGGGTACTAAACATGCATGAAAATTTCTACAGGGAGCCCAGAAGACCTCCATTTAATGTTTCCATGCAAGAATTCAATCCATATAATTGTGGACATAACCCAAATGCAGACACATACCAAGGTGCTTGTCAACAAAATCATGGCCCCTCTAATCACAATAACATGAATAGTATCCCAGTTTCCAATTCTCAAAATGTTTCAAACCATCTACATAATCCTATGCCAAGTCCTATCCAAAATCCTTTGCACAGTCCCCATAATAATGCAATGCAAAGCCCCTATGGCACTCCTATGCATAGTCCTCACATCAATTCACTTCAGAGTCCTCATAACAACCCAATGCATAGCCCTCTTGGCATTCCAGCTCAGAGTCCTTTAGCTAATCCAATGTTAAGTCCACATGGAAATCCTCACCCATCTCCAATGTTGAGTCCCCATACAAATCCACACAACACTCCAATGCAAAGTCCTCACGGAAATACTCAAGTAGTACCTATGCCAAGTCCATATAGTAATTCCCATAACACACCTGTGCAAAGTCCATATTCTAATCCTCAGAGTACGCCAATGCCAAGTCCTCATGGTAATCCACACAGTACATCCATGCAGAGCCCTCATATGAATTCTCAAAATACTCCATTACCAAGCCCTCACAACACTCCAATGCAAAGTCCACATTCTAATCCTCACAATGTCATCATGGGTCAAAACCCTGGTTATCCAAATCAAGTGTCTCAGCCATCTTATGGATTAACACCTCCATACAGCCCAGGCCCTCATGGTTCAATGCCACAAGGAACCCCACTTCCTAATTTCACCAATGTTTCTGGTAATTACAATCCACTGACTCCACGAGCACCTCCTGTCCACCCAACCCCTACCTGGTCAGAGACTAGATATGCTCCATCTTTTAGAGTGACTGGACCTTTCAGTGAATGGCAAGGGAGTTGAGAGTGTGGTCTCAGATTTCCTAAATCTTGTTATTCTTGATTCTTGCTGTTACTGTGTTACTTTTCAAATGCTGTGTAACTTTAGTGTTTGGCTGTGAGCTGGCTATAGAAGCTCAAAATATGGTAGCTGCAGTGTTACTGGTCACAAAGAGTGAAAACTTATTTTCTGTTCAGATATAGCACTAGTCGATATTTATTTATTTGTGACTGAAGTAAATGAAAGTTGTTTTTGAAGAGAAACTATGAGTGTACAGTATGTAACCTTTTGCCATATCACAAGCCATTACTTGTGTAATGATCTCATGTGAGTGAAAGATGTCTTGTAGAACTTTTGCTGAAAATTCTCTTTTTTATTAAAGAATCAGTTGTATAGTTGTAAGGTAGTCTTACCAGAAGTGTTGCTTCTTAGATGGCTTATTTATCATTTTTTCCTGTATATAGTATGCAGACTGTTTAGTTTTAATGTAAGAATTTTCATAATTCTGATGATTGAATTTCAACAAAATACAGTGCATTTTTTTTTTTTTTTTTTTTTTTTTTTTTTCTCTCTTTTTTGAAAATTAAGTGTTGAATCAACCAAACACAGACGAGAAGTCTGTTTTATCTGGTGATTTTTAATACTCAGAAGTGTTCTCTGAATGGTGTGGGGAATAATCAGATGATTGCTCAAATATTCTCCATTAATATTTGAATTTATTTTTTTGGAAATGAAGCACTTATAAGCCAAGATGATGACTAGTCTATGCAAGGCATTTTTAAGAAATTTAGCCACGTACTTTATTTTTCTTAGGGTAATTATTAACGTATTTTTGGCCAAAAGGAAGGCCTTGATGATGTTATTGTTTTAAGGACATATACAGACAGGATCATTAAGTACATACAAAGTACACCCATTCAGATTCTCACCTCTAATCTCAAAAAAAAAAAAAAAAAAAATACTACAAAGCAGTTGTGGACACATCCCCCAGCCCAAAGTACAGTAATTGCACCAGAAGGGCAAGCCATAAGTCTCTGTAGATCACGTTCCGTTGGAGAAGGTTGGCTTACGCCAGTCATTTGAACAATTTATCATTGTGCCTGTAATAAGGCTTAACAACTGGAGATGATGGGCAACAGGAGCGTGATGTATATGGGTCTTGTCAAGCAACAGTCTAGACTAAGTTGCCAATGGGCATAATTTGATTGAAGCCCTCCACATGCATGCAGCCAAGACACAGACTCCTTCATCAGTAAGATTTTTCATGAATTGACCATTTTATCGTAATTTAACCCTTCACATCTGCTTTTCATATTTCATCATGTAGTACCTTCTTCTTTTTCATGTATTTTATTTTTTTAAGAAATTTACTTTGTTCTTCTATATAATTCATATTTTGAGACTTTCCAGTCATTCTGAATAGTAATTTTCTCATAACTGTTGCGGAAGTCTTGGATTGGCTACATAAGCCTCTGTCGCCTTACTATCATCATCTCTTGTACAAATAACTTTTCTGCTGTCTCTTCCTTCCTTTACTTTTCTATCAATTATCTTGACAAATGAGGTGCACTAGTTCATAATCACCCTTTAGGAGTAAAAAGCTGTAATTTTTGGATAATATTAATCCTGTGCTACATGCAAAAAAAGAGAGTGAAAAATAAGCCTGAGAATCTTTTTGTATTTTTACATGCATTTTGATACTTTTATTGAAGGCAAAAGTGAAGTATTGTTTTGTAGCAGTACCTATGAGCGGGATGTAGAGAGGGGTTGGGGTGGACCCACTGGAATGAGCTCTGTTGATGACATGTATTTTTCATCCTACTGTGTTTTTTAAAAGTGGCATTGTGAACTCTAGGCAAGATAGACTTTTTTTCATTGGGGTTGTTTTAATGTCCGAAGATAATTTAGACAAGTCCAAACCATACAAAAGGTTCAAAGTTACTCGCAACTGTGTGGTGATTGTGGTGTTTGTAGAACTCGACAAGGTCTTACACTTCACCTAAAGTTGCCCATCTGGTCATATATACATTGCCACTGTTGCCTTCCTTCCTGGTGCCCTAATGTAGTAAGTAAACAAACGCTTGATTGTTGGATAAGTCGTGATGCTGGATTTTAAAGTACAAATTAAATACCACCCTCATTCTTAAGTTATAGTGGCACTCCTCTTTACACCCCGCAGGCTTAGTTGAGATATCTTTAAATATTTCTGTCTGTCTCTTTCCTATATAAATAACCACTATCTGTTTTTCTCCTTATGGCCTAGTCATATGTCTGTCGCAGAACCCCATTTTTATAATTCCTATTTCATCCCATGATCATAAGGCAAGATGTATTTTTGTGACATAGAAATTGATGTTGTCCAATCATGTCTGGCATATCTGTCATGTTCACCAAACAACCACTGGTACATAAGGCTGTATAATATGTAAGGTTTGAATTTTATTTTTTATTTTTTATTTATTTATTTGTTTTTTTGTTTTTTGTTTCATGCATGCTACAGTATATGGGCCATTATTGTCACTTGAAACTGATGGTGAAATTAACTCCTTGTAATGAGCAGTGTGTAAACAGTCACTAGAAACAATTTTGTATTCATTTATTATGAAAGGACTTTTACCTACTGCGGTGTAACCCAGCAGGCACATAATGGTATTAATGTCAATTTAGAGTTGACATGATACATCAGTATTTGATGAGTGCTGGCATGACATAGTGTTTGGGAAGGAAAGTGCACAGTCTTTATTATGCAATGTTTTGTTTCCTGCTCTGTTGTCACAGAAACACACCAGTATTACAAATGTTTGTGTTGTTGCATCTTTTTATAAATTTTTTTTTCTAATTTGGGGTTTCTGTGATGAGGCAGACTGTCTAATTTAGATATAAACTTCTTGGCTCCCACTCCAGTTACCCTTATCTGACCATAAACAACAAAGCTGGAACTCGAATTCAAGGATATGAGAAAGCAATGATGACGGCAGTGTTACTGAATAGATGATAAAGTCTCATGCTTGTACATACTTTATCTTTAAGGTAGCCAACAGTTATTATGTGAGGGAGTGAACAATGATGAATCTTGTGAAGGGTTACCATAATGTAATTTCCATACTAGGAACACATGGGAAATATCACTCATGGTAATCATGTGCAAGATTCATGATGTTGATTGCATCACCATTATGAATAATGATTATAATCAATGTGCCGATAGATATGCTCTTTTTCCCTTTGCTGATAATTATGTTCTGTTTAGATGCAATAATATATAAAATTGTTTGTGAAGTTTGTCAACACTCCACTGTTCGTTTTTACCATATTGCGGTAGTCCACAATAGCGAAGAACTCTGTAAGAATTCCAAGTTCAGTGCTCTCCTAAGGTCGCCTTTGCTCTGATAAAGTAATTCATACAATGTTCTTGTAGCACATGTGACAATATTTAAAACCTTGAACCCCCAAAATGTTGCATTGAAACTTATCTTCTTTCTATTACGAATAGAAAAATAAGTTTTACTGCAATAAGGCAGGTTCAACACAGTAGAATTTGTCACGCGTTTGTGGACCAGCCCTATACAATAGTACCGCACGGCCCCCACACTGTGGCCTGCGGAGCCCCACCAGGTACCCCCCAAAAAAGGACTGTGGCTAAGAGGCTGGTCATGGATAGGTACTGGCAAGGTAATGGTATGGAGGTTATGGTACCAGCAGCCAAGAGTGCCTCGCAGCTGTGGGTCTGAGTGTCCCTCCCTAAGTGAGTTCAGTAGTTTCAGAGACTTTCAATATGGCAGTTTTTTCTGTAGATAACTGTATTGGAAATCCCTCTTATCGTCTGAACTATCTTCTACCACACAAAGAATGTATTCTTGTTGACTGTTGCATGTTAATGTGCCAACATTTTGGGTCTCTCAACTGAGCTACCAGATAATCAAAGTTGCCAGATGCCTATAGATTTTTACACTATGTAAACAACCCAGATTGTTATTATTAGCCGAAAAAATCTATACTTTATCGAGAATCTCGCCGGGACCCAACTACCACTCAGCCTCGCTGTGGTGCACTGATGGTTGCGATAGAGTTAGTATACTAGAGTAGCCCAAATGTAGATGGAACATGTATCAATAATTATGCTGTCTATGTTCTCATCCTCAATAAATGATCAAAACAAGGAATGTGTTGTATGTAAACGAATATCCTTCCACTCGTTTAATATACAGAAAAAAATTATATATATATATATATATATATATATATATATATATATATATATATATATATATATATATATATATATATATATGTGTGTGTGTGTGTGTGTGTGTGTGTGTGTGTATACACACACACAAGGTGATAATATCGATAGTTTTAATGTAATCTGCTGATTTAAATCTGAACTCACAAATGAACCCCAAAAAAGTTTAATAAATAATTAATGCCACCAGCTGTTAGAGGTAAATAATTTTTCATAATTCCTTCACAACATGCTTCTACTTTCCCTTGCGTCAAATATAGCAAGGTTAATCATAAGGGATCTCTTGGGTACAGGGTTTACACAGGTGTTACGCTGTCTGTCATTTTGATTCAGTGTTTGAAAAGTACGACTTTCTATGGTTCGACTCATGAGACCTGAAGCACGTCTGCCCTGGTGCATCTGAGTCCGGTCGCGCTCCGCGTCTGGCAGCAAGTGAGTGGTAGCAGATGCTGTGCGTTCTACGTAAATCAGTCAGCACAGCTCATCACGAACAAACGTAATATTGTTGTTGTTGAGTGTGCACAAACTCAACACAACAGTTACTGCAAATCACAGATGTTACAGAATGATGAGGTGAGCCTACAGGGTTTCCAGGAAAGAGATATTTATCCTACATGCCACTACTTCCCCCCCCCACATTACACATCCCGCAGGCCATCACCACCACCTTCTTGTCACCCCCGACGCATCAAATATGTAATTTTCCACAATTGTTGTTCATATATTTGTTTACGACAATTGGCAACCCAATGAACAAGTGTTGGTATCCAGTATTGAATTCCGATCCTTATTTTGAAGAATACTGCATACCATATTGACCTCTTGAGGATCTGAGTGTGAACGACTTTGTGGGTTTATATTTAAGGAAGTGGTGTGGATAAATTCCATCTTATGTGTGCATAGAGTGAGTGGGTGAAAGATGTATGGCTTCTTGTTCTTGTATTGTGGGTGAGATGTGTGTTTTTGAGTGTTGAAGTCTACTTAGATGGATCGGTAGGTGTTGAAAATTTTGTTATTACATGATACGGCCTAGTGTAGATGACTAAGAATGCAACTGGTTCTTCTTGTCACAGTAGAGATAAAAAAAAAAAAAAAAAAAAGAATGAGATACTTGCAAAAAGCGGACATTTTATTACCATAACCATATAGACTCGACGCAGTAACTATATAGGCCTGGCTACCTGAAGACATGCAGACATGGCAACAGTATCATGTATTTTTGAATTATTTGTCGGTTTCGTTGTGGACTGAGTTACGTCGAGCTTACTATATAATGTGCAGGAAAATCTATATTTTATTAATTTTCAGAGATGTATCTAACGGGCAAAATTACCGATGCGACCATCGTAAGTGCATGATACCCAACTGTTTGTTATATATTTAAAAGTAATACAAGTTACTCGGTGTATAGCGAAACCGACAAATGGTTCATGTGTGTCGTGTCTTATGACTGCAGAACAGGAGTACTGGGCTAATCTGTCAAGCTCTATTAGAAATATTGTCATAGATGACCCAACAGTATGTTATATGTTATTACTGTTAAGGGTTAGTTCTACATAACAGGTAAATGCATGAAGATTGGTTGTATAAATGTAAGAGGAAAGGGTATGGACAAGTTGATGTATGTAAAGAGCTCACTGAGAAGTCCAACATGGTCTGGCTAATCGAGACTAGCTTTTTTTTTAATGGAATGTGAAAAAAAATGGAAGAATGAGATGGACCTTAAAATGAAGTGAACGGGACGGAATCTATGGAAGAATTGAGCTGGAATGAAAGAGTACTCTGGAAAGGTACATATAGAAAGAAGCCACGTTAAATTAAAAAGGTGGTATGATGGAAGTCTGGGAGGTGATCTCTTCCAAGCTAAGGCATGATGTGTGGATGTGAATGTTAATTATTACAGATGGTTTGAATCTTGCACTTAAGTGTGCCAGGTGTGCAGCGTGGAAGAGGATGAGATGTTCTCATCTTCAATAAATCATCAAAGCAAGAAATGTGTTGTAGGGGAAGGTGTGGTAAGACGGATCACTTAACAAAGTATTGACTCTAGAAACCACATTTATATGATTTTTGGTAGTTTGTGGGTTTGTGGTGGTGCTTTGGGACGTTATCTTCGAAGTCCTCACCCGGATCACGGTTTTTAAAGGTAAACAATGAAGCACAAGAATTTTCAAAATAATAATTTTTACTGGGCCAAAAATAAAAGGATGGGGTAAGATGGACCCCCAGGGGTCAATCTTACCCCGCAAACTGAATATGAAGAAACAAATCCTAATTGGCATAAAGCACAAATGAAAAACTCTTCCTCGTCATCATTGTATCTTTCACATTGCCCCTGAGCCAAATTTATTTGTACAAATCAAACGAACAAACAAAAAACAAAATAAAAAAAACTCCCCTTCATCATCATCTATCCCTGCACAACTTAATGACATAAAATCCACACAAAAACCTTTGCCTCAGCATCATCACCATCTATCCCTGCACATTGCTCATGAGCCTAGCTTTTGCAATTAGCACAACAAACCCACTCTTCC
>NC_059292.1:31199042-31216542 GCF_017591435.1 Portunus trituberculatus | reverse complement strand
TGAGGAACATAAGAGTGGCGTTCGTATATTTAGATGAAGAAATGATGAAGAAAATAATTACTGCAATGATAAGACCGAGGCTTGAATATGCAACAATACAGTGGGCTCGAACTTAAAGAAACACATAAGGAAACTAGAGAAAGTACAGAGGGCTGCAACAAAATGGTGCCTGACTTAAGAGATTTGACTTATGAAGACAGACTGAAAAGAATGCAACTTCCGACCCTGGAAAACAGAAGAAAGGGAGACCTGATAGCAATATACAGAGTGATGATTGGCATGGAAAAATGGATAGGGAAGATCTGTGTATGTGGAATGAAAGAATGTCGAGAGGGCATGGGAAAAAACTAAAATGGCCACTTATAGGAGAGATGTGAAAAATATAGCTTCCCTCATAGAAGGGTGGAAGCATGGAATAGTTTAGGCGTGGAAGTGGTCAGCAAGGAATATTCATGATTTTAAGAAAAAGCTGGACATTAATAGATATGGAGCGGGACAACACGAGCATAGCTCTTTTCCGTATGTTACAATTAGGTAAATACAATTAGGTAAATACACACACACACACACACACACACACACACACACACACACACACACACACACACACAGATAGAAAAAAAGAAAAAAAGAAAGAGAAAAAAAAAAAAAAGAGAAGAAAAGAGAGAGAGAGAACCAACAATAAAAACAATGTGACAAGATGAAGACTAAACTCCTGAAATGGAGAAGAAAATATCTGAAGGGGATGGGGAAGGAGGAATGCCTTAACCTAATTGATGCCAGGATGAAAGAAGTGAAACAAGAACACCAGGAAGTACAAGAGTCCTTTAGGAGATAGTGAAAAAGCAGGAAGAAGAAAATAAAGTGATTACACAGAGTGAAATGGTAAAGGCATTAAAGGAAAATGAGTATGTGGTGAGAGATATTGCTGAAAAGAAAAAATGTGATCATAACAGGATTGAGGAGGAAACTAACAGGAACTGGAAGATAGGAGAGATAAGGAAAATGACAGGATTAAGTCTTACTGAATAAGATCTCAGAAGAGGAAGAGTGCCTATATGCTGAGGTAGAAGAATGTGTGAGATGGAGCTTTTGAGGAAGGCAAAAGTAGACCATTGAAATTGAAATTAAAGTCTCAGGTGGCAGCTGAGGCCTTGCTGAGGAGGGCTTGGAAACTTAAGGACTCTGAGGAAACCAAAAACAATTTACATAAGAAGAAATATGTCACAGGAGAGGATGAAAATGAAAGAGCTTGTAACTGAAGTGAGAGAGGAATGAAGAAAGAAAGAGGAGGAAAAGACCAAGTTTTTGGAGGATGAGAAATGGGAGGCTAAGAAGTGGTGGATAAAACAGGCGGAATAGACATTACATGAAGAAACATGAGAAAGAGACTAGGAATGGAATTCAAGTGACTTACACAAATATAGATGTATTTCTGTCTAAGAGGCTAGAATGTATGGATTACCTAAGAAAAAATGAACCGGACATAATGTGTGTGGTGGAAACAAAGTTAAGGCCCGAAATAAAGCTAGATTGGTTTGATGTAAAACACTACAAAGTATGGAGAAATGATAGAAAAAATAAAGGAGGTGGTGGTATAATGGTTCTTACTAAGGAAGATCTGATAGTGAAGGAGGTGAACTATAGTAAGGGAAATGAGGAAGTGATAAGTATGCTTATAACAGATGGTAAGAGGACATTAATATTATAACAGTATACATACCACCCAGAACCAGTGCTTGGGAATATGAACAGTATCAAATGGTGATGAGAAATACTCTAGACAGAATGAAGCAAGAACTCATCAGAAAGGATAGATAGTGGGGACTTTAATGTAAGAAATAGTGTGGGAAGACTACGAAGTGGTGAAGGTGGTGAGTGGGCAGAGGAATTGTTAAAGGTAGCAACAAATAACTTGATGACACAGTGGGTGAGATCACCAACAAGGTGCAGGGGACAAGATGTTGCAGCAAGGTTGGATTTGGTATTTACCAGGGCATCTCTAAAAGAAGAAATTGAACATGAATGTCCCTTGGGAAAAGTGACCATGATGTCCTAAGCTTTGAGCTGGATACGGAATTAAGCACGAATAAGATTGTGGAACACAGGAGGAAAAATTAAATTATTAGGGCAAATTATAACCATATAAGAGAGTTCTTTAATGAAATTGACTGGTCTGTGATATACTAGGAAGGGGATATGCAATTGAAATACGATAAATTTATGGATTTATATAACTGCTGTGAAGAGTTTGTGCCATATACAGAAGAGGACTTTAAATAATAAACAGTGGTTTAATAGAAATTGTGAAGAAGCAAAAAAGAACAAAGAAAAGGCATGGAAGAAACTTAAGAAAAACAGTGATGTATTATCAAGAGAGTTTACAAAACAGCAAGGAATAGATATGTTGAAGTAAGGAGAACAGCACAAAGGAATATGAACAGAGGGTGGTGGAAAACTGTGATAGTGACCCAAAATGTTTTACAAATTCATAAATGGAAAACTAAATAAAAGGAGGCAATAGAAAAGGTAAAAATGGGGAAGAAGTATATGAGGATGCTGGAGATATAGCTGAAATTTTGAACGACAACTTTTGCAAAGTGTTTACAAAGGAGGAGCATTTTATGGGAGGAAGGCCTACGGAAATAAAGCAAATGCAGGACATCATGGTTACTAAGGAAGATGTAAGGAAAATTATAAGCAATCTGGATATTAATAAATCAATGGGGCCTGATGGCATATCTGGGAGGTTGCTAAAAGAATGTAAGGATCAATTGTTGAACCCTGTATTTGATATTGTGGAAACCTCCATACGAACAGGAATAGTCCCGAAAGAGTGGAAAAGAGCTGACATTGTGCCTATATATAAGAATGGTAGTAGAATGGAACCGCTAAATTATAGACCAGTATCGTTGACTAGTATATTGTGCAAGGTATGTGAAGAAGTAATTAAAGCTAAGTGGGTGAGTATCTAGAAAGTGAAAACATTCTGAGTGAAAGGCAGTTTGGTTTCAGAAAAGGAAGATCGTGTATCCAATTTATTATGTTTTTATTCAAGAGTGACTGACATACTACAACATAGAGAGGGATGGGTGGATGCTATCTACCTGGACTTGAGAAAGGCCTTTGATAAAGTACCACACAATAGACTGATGTGGAAACTAAAGAAGATTGGAGGAGTAAATGATAAACTAGCAAAATGGATGGAAAATTACTTAGTGGGAAGAGAAATGAGAACAGTGGTGAGAGGAAGGAAGTCCGAGTGGAAGAAGGTAACCAGTGGAGTTCCACAAGGGTCAGTGCTTGGTCCCATCATGTTTTTTATTTATGTTAATGATATGCCAGTAGGAATTGACAGTTACATGAATATGTTTGCAGACGATACTAAAATTATGAGGAGAGTAAAGAATGTGGAAGATTGTAACAAGTTACAGGAAGATCTTGATAAAATATATGAGTGGAGTAAAGAGTGGCAGATGGAATTTAATATAAACAAGAGCCATGTTATGAAAATGGGAAGAAGTAGATACAGACCAAACAGGGATTACAGGCTGGGTGATGAGAAAATTAAAGAGACCAATGAGGAGAAAGACTTAGGAGTAACCGTGCAAAACACTTTGTCACCGGAGAAACACATTAACAAGATATTTTGGAAAACATATAACATGCTTCAAAATATTGGCCTTGCATTCCACTACCTAGATGAAGGAATGATGAAGATATATGTACCTTAATAAGACCCCAGTTAGAATATGCAGCATTGTCTGGTCACATATGAAGAAAAATGTGAAGAAGGTGGAAAGGGTACAGAGGCTGGCAACAAGGATGGTACCAGGACTCAGGGAGTTAGACTATGAGGAAAGACTGAGGAAACTGGGGCTGACCACATTAGAAGAGAGAAGAACAAGAGGAGACATGATAACTATGTATAAATTGGTGAACAAGATTGACATATTGGACAGAGAGTTGATAAAGGTGACAAGTAATTAACTCTGAGGACATGGAAAAAAACTAATAAAAGACATCTGTCTAAATGACGTGAGAAAGTACAGTTTCCCGCATCGTAGTATTGATAAGTGGAATAAACTCAGCAGTGATGTCGTTGACGCAGTGTGTGTCAATCAGATGAAGAGAGATATGACAGGAATGGACAAGGAGACAGGACACAGAGAGCTTAGCTCGGGCCCTGTAATACACAAATAGATAAATACAAATAGGTAGATACACAACACACACATACACACACAACACACACAACACACACATACACACACAGTATGTGAGTGGAGATGACTCACAATGAGGAAGTTCAAAGGAGTGAGGATGAGCAAGATAGAGAATTCCACAAGGCTTTAAAGGAAAGAGTCAGGAGATTGGAGGAAAATGAAAAACGATTGGAGAATGAGAATGCACACTTGAGAGAGGAGGTTGAAAAATATAAGAGACAGTTGGTGGAGAAAATGGAGAAAGTTGTAAAAGAGAAAGATGACTTTAAGGAATTGATCAGTGAGCAAAGTGAGAAATTTAAAAGAGAGTGGGAACTGAAGAAGACACAATGGACTGAGTCGAGGGAAGCTGAGATTGTTGGATTACAAGAAATAATTAAAAATCAGTTGAATGAAGACAAAAGAAAGGACTAAGGAATTGGTTAATGTTATGAAGAACAAGGAAACATTGATAAGAGAAATAGCAGAAAAGAAGAGTGTGATAATATTTGGGATGAAAGAACAAAATATAACATGTAAGCCTAAGAGAATTAAAGAAGAATTAAAAACGGTAAGAGATGTTAAAAAATCTAAATGATGATGAAAAAAAAAGACCTACGAGAAGAAGTGGAAGAGATCCATAGATTGGATCCCTATAAGGAGGGAGTAAAGAGACTGATTAAAGTAGTACTAAAGTCACAACAAACTGCAGAGGACATTTTATATAGAACATCAAAATTAAGAGAGGTAGAAGATTGTGAAGAGGTGTACGTAAGAAAAAATAGAAGTAAGGAAGAAAGGAGAAGATATAATGAATTGTTGGAAGAGGCGAAAAGGAAAAATGATGAACGGTCTGAAGAGGAAAAGCAAAAGTTCTTTTTGGAGAGTTATAGGAGAGAGAGTCAGAAAATGGTATGTGGAAAGAAGGAATGCCAGAGGAACTCCTAGAGGGAGCAGTAGGTGGACCGTAATATATACTAATATAGATGGGATACTGTTGAGTAGATTAAAATTGCAAGACTATGTGATGATGGAGAAGCCTGATATAGTGTGTTTGACTGAGACAAAATTAAATGAAAAAGTAAAGGTAAATTTGGATAATAAATATAATATATGGAGAAAGGACAGAGAGGGTAAAGGTGGAGGAGGAGTTATGATTATGATGAGGAAGGAGATAAATGTGGATAAGGTTTGGTGTGGGAAGAACAATGCAGAAGTGATAAGCATAAGGTTAAAAGATGATGGAAAAGAATTGATAATCATGGTGACCTATGTACCTCCTAAAACAAATTCTTGGACATTAAGAGAATACGATAATATGATAAAGGATACTTTACAGAGTTTGGAAAATGTATTAACCAAAAAAAGAAAGGTGATACTAGTAGGAGATTTTAATTGTAAAGAAGTGGATTGGGAAAATCTAGTAAGCGGTGTTGGAGAGGAAGCATGGGGAGAGATTCTTAATCTAATGATGGAAAATATGATGGAACAGAGGGTGAAAGAAAATACTAGATATAGAGATGTTGAACCGGCTAGACTGGATTTGGTGTTAACACGAGAAGTGTACCTATGTGGGGATATACAATATAAATGTCCATTGGGAAGAGTGATCATGTGGTTATGGAAATGCAGATGGAATAACAACACAGAAGGAAGATGAGACATACAGGAGTGGTAGATTGAATTATAGAAAGATGGACACAGAAAATTTGAAAAATTATTTCAGAACATTAGATTGGGAGGAGATGTTACAAATCAGAGAAGTGCAAAAAAAATATGAGATTTTTATGAAATATTATAAAGAAGGAGTTATGAAATTTGTACCAAAGTATAAACCAGAGAGGAAGGAAGAAAGGATTGGTTTAATGCAACTTGTGTTAAGGCTAAAGAAAAGAGAGATGTGGCTTGGAAAAGATGGAAAAGAGCAGGAATATACTAAATAAGGAGAATTATAGAGTGGCAGAAATGAGTATGTGAGGGTAAGGAGGAGGAAGAAAGAAAATTTGAAAAAGATATTGTAGACAAGAGTAAGGAACATCAAAATTGTTTTACAGGTTCATAAATGGTAAACAAAAAGAGAGTCCATTGAAAGATTAAAAGGAGAGCAAGGGATAGTAGATGACCCTAAGAATATATGGAATTGCTAAATAATAGGTTTCAACAAGTATTTACTAAAGAAACAATGTTTGTAAAGCCTCAGAATGTAAGGAAATGTGCACATGGATGACATTAAGATACCTAAAAGGAGTTATATAAAATGTTGGAGGAACTTAAAGATGATAAAGCGATGGGACCAGATGAAGTTTCAGGAAAATTATTGAAGGAATGTAGAAGAATTGATAGATCCATTATATGATATTATAAGGTGCTCATTAGAAAAGGGAAGTACCAGTAGAGTGGAAAAGAGCTGAAGTGGTGCCCATTTATAAGGGAGGCAGTAAGGAAGAGCCTCTTAACTATAGACCTGTGTCTCTAACAAGTGTGGTGGTAAGATTTGTGAGAGGGTGATAAAGAAATATTGGATACGGTTCTGGAGGACATAAGTTATTATCGGATCATCAATTTGGCTTTAGAAAGGAGGTCATGTGTAACAAATCTACTGAGCTTTTATTCAAGAGTGGTTGACAAAATACAAGAGAGAGGATGGATGGACTGTGTATATTTGGATTTAAAAAGGCTTTTGACAAGGTACCACACATGAGACTGCTATGGAAATTAGAGATTTATGGAGGACTGAAGGAAAAGTGTTAAAATGGATGGAAAACTACTTGAGATGGAGGAGATGAGAACGGTAATAAGGGATGCAAAGTCGGACTGGTTGGTGGTGGAGAGTGGAGTCCCACAAGGTCAGTGCTGGCACCAATACTTTTCCTTGTCTATATTAATGACATGCCAGAGGAGTAAACAGTTATATTAATTTGTTTGTGGATGATGCGAAATTGTGTAGGTGTGTGAAGAGTGAAGAAGATTGTGAAATTTTACAGGCAGATCTGGATAAGATTTGGGAGTGGAGCAAGAGGTGGGAGATGGAATTTAATCTGAGCAAAAGTCATGTAATGGAGATGGGAAGAGTGGAAGACAGCCAAGAGGGTCATATAAGATGGGTGAAGAAGTAGTGTTGAAAAAGTGGAAAAGGAAAAGGATTTGGGAGTGATAATACAAGACCATGGGCAGTTTGAGGCTCATATTGACAAGATGTTTGGAGAAATATATAATTTGATTAAAATATTGGATTAGCCTTTCATTATATGGATAAAGATATGATGAAGAAATTAATTAGTACGGTAATTAGACCAAGATTGGAATATGCTGGAGTGGTTTGGTCCCCTTATAAAAAAACATATAAGGAAGTTGGAGAGATTGCAGAGAATGGCAACAAAAATGGTTCCAGAATTGGCAGAAATGACCTATGAGGAGAGATTAAAAGAAATGAATTTGCTTACCTTGGAACAAAGAAGAAAGGAGATTTAATACAGGTTTATAAACTGTTGAATGGAATGGATGAAGTGGATAATGAGAAATGATGTTGAGAGAGGAAAATTTAAATAGAACTACAAGATCGCATAGTAAAAAGATAGGAAGGAATATGCTTGAGATGTGAAAAATATAGTTTCCCCAAAGATGTGTGGAGGTGTGGAATAGTTTGAGTGAGGAAGTGGTGTCAGCAAAGTGTGCATAGTTTTAAAGAAAGTTGGATGTGTGTAGATATGGAGACGGGGCCACACGAGTATGATACCCAGGCCCTGTAAAATTACAACTAAAAATGGAGAGAGAGAAAAACATAAAAAGGTGATAAATAATATCATTAATGTGGTGCAGGAGGAGGAAAAGACCTAGTACAAGAAATAGAGGACTTCCATAGAATTGGAAAGTTCACAAGAGAAGGTATGAGGCCAATAAGAATCAAACTTAAGTCACAAAGGATGTAGATGAATTGGTGGAGAAGTCATGGAGGCTAGCCCAGCAGGAAACAACAAGGAAGATTTGGTTGAGAAGAGATCTCGGTGAAAAGGAAGAGAAATGTTAAATGAGTTGAGAAAGGAGGCTTTGAAAAAAATGAAGAGAGGACAGAAGAGGAGAAGAAAGAGTTTTCTGGAGAATCTTGGATATGAGACTGAGGAAGTGGTTCATAACCCAGAAAAGTACAGCAAGAAAGGACTAAAGAAACTTACATATGAGCGGAATGTAATGTATTCCAACATAAATGGAGTGATATCGGGATTTTAGAACTCAACGATTACTTGAGGACAAGAACCCAGATATTGTGGGTCTTACTGAAACAAAACTGAGAGAGGAGAAGACCTGATGATGGTTGGAGAAGGAAATATAATGTTTGGAAAAGAAATAGAGTAGGTAAGATGGGAGGAGGAGTGATGTTGCTGGTTAAAAAGATATAAAGGTGGATCAAGTGAAAGAAGGTATGGGAAAGGCAGAAGTGCTAAAGATCAGAGCAGAAACTAATGAAGGAAAAAGAGGCACTACATAGTGGTGTACGTACCACCTAAGACAAATGCATGGTCAGTACAGGAATATGAAGAAATGATAAGTGATACAGGAACATGTCTGGAAGAAATGTTGGGTGGCTGTGAACGAACTATAATGATGGGAGATTTTAATTGTAAAGAGGTGTGTTGGGAGGACTGGTCAATGGAAGGATCAGAGACAACATGGGAAATACACTATTGACACTGGCAATGGAAAATGTGTTAACTCAGTGGGTCAAAGAAGATACTAGGTTTGGAGGAGAGGAGCATCGTCAAGACTGGACTTGGTCTTTAGTACAGAGCCAATGGTCATTGAGGAGATGAGGGTGGAGTGCCCTTTAGCAAGAGTGATCATGCAGTTTTGGAGTTCAAGGTGATAGATGAAGAAATCTAGAAGAAATGAAGAATATAAAGTGGGAAGATGGAATTATGCCAAGACAGATTTTGGAAACCTAAAGAAATTCTTTCAAGAGACAAATTGGATGAAATTCAAGAGTGCTAAGGAGCAAATGAAAAGTGGAAGGAATTTATAAAAATATACAAAGAAGGTGAGAAAAATTTGTACCAATAAGACAACATAGAAGTTGGAAAGCAGGACTGGTTTAACGATAGATGTGAAAAGGCTAGAACAAGAAAAGAGGATGCATGGAAGAGGTGGAGAAGGAAAAGACGGATTAAGCAGTGGGAAAGTTACAAAAGAGCAAGAAATGAATATGTGTTGATTAGAGAAGAAAGAAAGAAACAAGAAAAGGATATAATTGATAAATGTAAAGACCAACCAAGGCTTTTTACAGACATGTGAACAACAACATCAAAAATAGAAAGTATTGAAAGTTTAGAAGTAAATGGAGTATGCAGTGAAGATCCCAGGAAATGGCAGAGGCTATGAATGGATGCTTTCGGAAGGTATTCACAAAGGAGACTGCTTTTGACAAACCACTGGTAATGGAACAGAAAGGGATTATGAAGGAGTTTCAAGTAACTGTGGAGGAGATCAAGAATATGATGGGGAGTTTAGAAGTGAGAAAAGCTGTGGGACCTGATGGGGTATCAGGATGGATTTTAAGAGAATGCAGGGAGCAACTGGCAGAAAAAGTTTGTGAAGTAATTGATGCCTCATTAAGGGAAGGTGTAGTGCCCCAAGACTGGAAAAGAGCTAACATTGTCCCAATCTATAAATCAGGTAACAAGAGACCCATTGAACTATAGACCAGTGTCACTTACAAGTGTGGTAGCTAAGATGTGTGAGAGGGTGGTGAAGAATAGATGGACAGACTTCTTGGAGAAAAATGACATACTTTGTGAGTGTCAATTTGGTTTTAGAAAAGGCGTTCATGCACGACAAACCTGATATGTTACTATTCGAGGGTGATAGATGTAATACAGGAAAGAGATGGTTGGGCTGATGGAATATATCTGGATTTAAAAAAGGCCTTTGATAAGGTACCACACCGGAGACTGATCTGGAAACTTGAAATGGTAGGAGGAGTGCATGGCAGTTTACTAAAATGGATGGAAGACTTTTTGGTAGGAAGAGAAATGAGAACAATAATTAAGGACAGACCATCAGAATGGGGCTTGGTGGAGAGTGGAGTTCCACAGGGATCAGTGTTGGCACCAGTAATGTTCGCGGTCTACATAAATGACATGGTGGATGGGGTGTCCAGTTATGTGAGCCTATTTGCAGGCGATGCAAAATTGTTAAGAAAAGTGAGATGTGACAAAGATTGCGAACTACTCCAGGAAGACTTGGACAGAATATGGAAATGGAGCTGTACATGGCAAATGGAGTTCAACACGACAAAATGCAAGAAAATAGAGTTTGGCAAGAGTGAAAGAAGAATCAGGAGTATGTACAAGATAGGAAATGAAGACATAAAACCAGTCATGAAGAAAAAGACCTTGGGGTGACAATTACCAATGACCTATCGCCAGAGACATATAAACAAAATAATTGGAGAAGTATTGAACTTATTGAGGAACATAAGAGTGGCGTTCGTATATTTAGATGAAGAAATGATGAAGAAAATAATTACTGCAATGATAAGACCGAGGCTTGAATATGCAACAATACAGTGGGCTCGAACTTAAGAAACACATAAGGAAACTAGAGAAAGTACAGAGGGCTGCAACAAAATGGTGCCTGACTTAAGAGATTTGACTTATGAAGACAGACTGAAAAGAATGCAACTTCCGACCCTGGAAAACAGAAGAAAGGGAGACCTGATAGCAATATACAGAGTGATGATTGGCATGGAAAAAATGGATAGGGAAGATCTGTGTATGTGGAATGAAAGAATGTCGAGAGGGCATGGGAAAAAACTAAAATGGCCACTTATAGGAGAGATGTGAAAAATATAGCTTCCCTCATAGAAGGGTGGAAGCATGGAATAGTTTAGACGTGGAAGTGGTCAGCGCAAGGAATATTCATGATTTTAAGAAAAAGCTGGACATTAATAGATATGGAGACGGGACAACACGAGCATAGCTCTTTTCCGTATGTTACAATTAGGTAAATACAATTAGGTAAATACACACACACACACTTTTCCTGCACTGTTTTGCCCTCCATGATTTCCTTGCAATTAATATTACCAAAGTATTTACTTAGGCCTTCATAATTTGTCTTGGCGTAATTCAATTGCAATTAATATTACCAAAGTATTTACTTAGGCCTTCATAATTTGTCTTGGCGTAATTCAATCTTCCTTGTTTGTGAGCCTCTTTGCATATCAATATTTCCCAATCTTCCAATCCAACTTTCAAAACCACAAGATCACTTTTCCCCATTGGGCTATATTTAATGGTTGAACAATGCTGTTTTGTCAATACCAGGTACAAAATATGGTTCTTCTCCTCTATAGCTTGTATAACCCTTCACCCATTGGTCCATTGAATTTAGCATTGCCACTTGTAACACACCTTCCCTCATTGCCCAGTATAACCATTCACTCCTATTTCTTCCCAATTTATGTTTTTGCAGTTAGTCTCTCATGAGTAATACTTTTCTGACCTTCCTCAACATGTTGACCAAGCATTTTAGCACTGATTGCCTTTCCTTATGCTTGTCCAGCCTCAATATATCACTTTCCTCTTGTCTGAAGTGTTATACTTAAAGTCTCTGCTACTTTATCTCCATATTGTACTTCCTCCACATGTATATCATCTCACGTCATTATCAATACTCCTGCTTTTCCCCTTCTTTCTATTCAAACATTATGTCCCTGTTCTTTAAAATCAGATTGGACATCTTCACTTAAATTTATCTGTTATATATATATATATATATATATATATATATATATATATATATATATATATATATATATATATATATATATTTTTTTTTTTTTTTTTTTTTCCCAATATATAGTCTCTCACATCCAGTACTCCTGTTGTTAATCCATTTATGTTTGTATACATTATTACTCTTAGTATATTTCTTCTTCCCCAGATATACCTCATGTTTGATACTCTCCATTAAAATTTCTTCTCGTTCTGTCCTCATTTTTTTCTTAGCTTCATTACTCAGTTCTCTCCCTTTTCCCCCTTCCTTCAGCTTTGTATCTCTCTTAATCCAAATATTATATTCTGTATTTCCAGCCAGTTTTCCAGTCCTTACTAAAACTTCTTGGGACCTCATTTTAACTTTTAATGGCCTTTTAGTTTTTGCACTATATTTTCCAAGTCTATGTACTTCTTAATCATCTCTTTCTCTTCCTTTTCTCTAACAAACTTAACTGGGTTTTCTTCTCTTGTAATCAATATGTAATCATACACTGGTGTGTGTGTGTGTGTGTGTGTGTGTGTGTGTGTGTGTGTGTGTGTGTGTGTGTGTGTGTGTGTGTGACATGGACCTTTAGATCTAGCCCACAGCTATTTCCAGATCCAATCTGAATCTGAGTGGGGGCTCTATGCCTACACTGCATCAATGTGAACTACTTCTTCAGCTCACTAATAGTGTGCTGGCTGTGGAAGCCACAGTGAGAGTGGTACAGTCATTAGCATGTACTGCCACTGTTGGTAGCTGCCAGAGGAAGATACGAGTATCAAGGTAAATGTTCCACAGCACTGAACCCTGTTGAAGAGGCTTTTGTTGGTGGGGGTCTTGATGACTGTATGTCCACCATCACTGAAGGGTAATATCTTAGAGGCAGTTATTGAGCAGTATCAGGTTTTCTGGGGTATCCTTATAAGATGCAAAGTTTCTCAAAGCCCTATGTATCAGACACTATCAAAGGCTCCATCCAGCATGTCCAGGGTGCTGAAGTTTTTCAGAATATGGTTGTCTGGTTAGTGAATTGTATATGAGAATGAGTCAGTAAGTCAGCCAGTCAGTCATACCAAATGTTGTTATGTACGCATAGGAAACATTACATATAACTAATAGAAATTATTAGAAAATTTATTAGAAATTATATACAACTGATTTATATATAATTATTAAACACAATTTATTTTCCAGGTTGAAAGCATCATCCAAAACCCTCTCCACAATGTCTGTTTGTGGTAGTGACACTGGAAGCAGGAAGGAAAAAGTTAAAAGTTTAAGAACACAAGAAATATCAAGGAGAGAAGCAGAGCAAATGAACACTAAATTTGAAATTAAGCCCACAAAAGGTACATCAACCAAACGGTAGATTTACATTGATACTCTGCACAATAAGCCACACTATTTTCACATAGCCTCTTCATGAGGTGCTGCTGCTGCTGTTAGAATTGTAGGTGGAATATTCTTGAACATAATGATTGGGGAATTATTGGCATTGTTTTTCCATTGTACAGCAAGTCCTCCTTATATGGTACTTCGTTATCCGGTAAATTCACCGTTACGGTGTTTGATAATTACTACCCTTGATTCTATTTACAGTAAGAAAAATTCACATACGGTATACGCTTGTTTTGTTTACATTGTAATGTAGGGCCACCACACCGCGTGGTCACCACAAAAATCATTCTCTTCCTGCATTTCCCAATGAACACAAGTGAAATCCTTACGCCGTTTTTTCTTGTGGATATTATGAATAAGGGCTGAAATCCCTACTGTCCCTTAGCATCAGGAGGTACATCATCTGATAGCATACGTGGCGAGTGAAAGGTAATTAAAAGTTTTTGTGTATGTATTTCGTTTATGCAGTACTTTACATTATTTTATATGACTATTTTCATATATTTTCATGTCTGTAGGGGTGACTTTTGATGTGCTGGAACACATCCCCTATTATTATTACATGTTATAATGGGTTTGGTATACGGTAATTTTGACTTGCGGTAAGGTTTTCAGGAATGCATATGTACCGTATAACAAAGACTTACTGTATTTTTAAATTTCCATATGGTGTGATGATTTAACTTCTTTGTCAAATACAGTGGCTGATTTTTCCATTATAAGTTAGATTTCCCACTTAGAAGAATTGGGTTTCAATGAAAAAGTGTGTGTGAATTGGTGATAACTGAACTGCAGAAAATTTGTTACATATAACTTTTTTTTGTTATGATTTTGCTATGTATGAGACATTGAATAATAACTTTAAGGGTATAATGATTATCTATGATTTTCCAATTTTCAGCTTGCAAGAACCAAACAGTCAAAGAAAGACATGCAACCTCAGAATGAGTGAGGTTCAATTGTCCACAACAGAAAAGGTTTTGACAGAAGAGGCGCTACTAGGGGAAGTGTAACGACTACCATCTGTTATGGTAGCCAGATTGAGAAGAATGAATGCAGGAGTAAGTATTGGGAATGATGATAAGATATGCAGATGATGTAGTGGTCATGAGTGAATGAATCTACAGACAAGTAGCAAAATTTGTTGTATGTTGTGGATGGGTATGGAAAAGACTTCAGAATTAGGTTTAGTAGTGAGAAAAGTAAGGTAATTATAGCAAATAGGTCATGGGATGAAAGTAACACAGTATGGAGAATTGAAGAAAATGAGTTGAAACAGGTGCAAGAATATAAGTCCTTGGGGATGTGGGTGAGTCTGAATGAGTTTTAAAAGGCAAAGAATGAAAAAAGATAAGATTGGTGAACCAGTGGGTAGGATAACAGGAATGCAGCTTGAATGAGAGCAAGTAAACATGATGTGTGAAAGAGTGTGGCCATGCCCAGTATAATGTATGGTATGGATATGAATGCATGGAACAAAAGTGAAATTGACAAGTTAAAAGTTGGGCAGAATAGAGTAGCTAGATGACAGGAATGCAGCTTGAATGAGAGCAAGTAAACATGATGTGTGAAAGAGTGTGGCCATGCCCAGTATAATGTATGGTATGGATATGAATGCATGGAACAAAAGTGAAATTGACAAGTTAAAAGTTGGGCGGAATAGAGTAGCTAGAATGGCACAGAGCGTACAAAGGTAACACAGTAGTAGAAGGTTTGAGAGGTGAAATGGGATGAAGCACCTTTAGGGAAAGACTAGTAAATGCAACACTTAAGTATAAGATTGTTGGAGAGAATGGACGATGAAAGAACAATGAGAAATATATGTGGAGTGTAAGTGGAAGAGGTGCATGAAAATGACAGAGGAATGGATTACAAGTTGTATGGTGGATGAGAATGGATGGGAGGAAACAAAATGAGACTGAATGGATCATGCATGACAAGAGGCAGTGGGAAACTGAAAAGGATGTGAGGAAATGGAAGAGTGAGATAGACAGAAAGGTGAAGTGGGTGGGACTAAATAAATGGAAGAATGAAACAAAAGAGTAGTGTCGAATGGTACAAGAAAAGGAGGCTCCAATGTATGAGAGGTGATATGATGGCAGCCTGGGGTAGTGATCTCTTCCAAACTAGAACACAGTGTATGGATGTGAATACAAGGAACTACACATGGTATGAGTCCTGCAGCAACATGTGCCAAATGTGTGACATGGGAGAGGATGAGTTAGTGGAGTATGTTAGAATGTGAGACGTGGTATGAGAGAGGAGGGAGATGATGCAAGTTAATTTGACTGAATTAGGGCATAATAGGGCTGAAAGAGTAGAGAAGATAGGAAGGGAATGGATGGGGGTTGCAGGTGGAACTGTGTAGAGAGAGATGAGTGAAAGGATGATTGAGGCTGTGATGAAGTTTCTGGAGAAAATGTGGTAATCTAGATGTAGGGATGATCAGTTAACAGGATACTGCCCTTATTCTTTTCTGTTTGTTTTTGTTTGTCTTCTACCCCTACAGGAGTTGCTGATCCATAGGCCTGGCTCTGGAGCTATTCCAAACCACGTGCAGCATCAAGATCAATATACGAGTATCAGTAAGACCAGCCTCTTTCCTGCCCAAGACATTCAATGAACTGGAGTGTTGGATTAAGAACAGAATGATTTCCATGTGGAAAGGAGAGCTGAAGACATGTTTGTGGTGAATGAACTGCGAAGTAAAGGAAGGAAATCATACTTAGGTTTTCTGGATATAGAGAAAGAGTATGAAAGGGTGAATAGAATGTTAGGCAGTCTTAGAAAAGATATAGTGCAAAATCTGTATGAGGATACAAGGGATAAAACACAGACTAGGGGATATATAGAAACAGGCTCAGTAAGGAGTGAAATAGGTGTTATGGAAGGTTTGTATATTGTCACAGTAATTGGCTGCCAGAATGAGAATGAATGAATGCAGCAGTAAGTAAGGGTGGAGAATAATTGGATGTGTGTGCTCTTCTTGTATGTAGATGATGTGATAGAAACTAAGATTTGCAGTTTCCCTGGACCAATTGAACCACCATTCTGTTTGCCCAGGAAGCCCTCCATAGCAGCACCCAGGACATCTTCACTAGCTCTCAATACTAGAGGAAGATGATACTGTGTGATATACTAATACAGTTTGAAGTTGCAAGGATGTGTTTAGGTATTCATGATTAGAGAATGTTTAGCAGGTTTTCATGTAAATAGTTGAAAGCTAGTGGATCCAGAATTGCTTTGTAAAATTAACAAATCCAAATTGAGATAAAAGTGGCCCGCCCACACATATTGTATAAAAAAGGGTCTGATAAAACAGTACAGTCAAAAATACTCTGAAAACTCTCCAGAGACTTACAAATGGCTACAAATGATGTAGCAATAAAAAAATAAAGTATTTGTTCCCCTAAAGTATCCTCTATTATGTAATAATCTTCGGAGACTCTTCGGAGTATCTTTGACTTGGTACAGTTTGGTACAGTTTTTCAGGCCCACACCGGGCTATTTTCACCTCAAATTAACCATTTTTATTAATTTTACAAGCAATTCTGATCCATTTCCTTTGATTTTTAATTTTAGGCCCTTAATATTTATTTATACACCTTGTGGGCTATTTTTATTACTTTAACAAACAATTCTGGCCCACTTTTTTTTCAACTATTTACATGAAACTTGAACAACCAAAATTGTTCCCTACCTACAACCATCAATACCTAAACCTCTTCCTTGCTTCACTAAACATTCTATCACACAGCTAATACAAGCACCACATCCTTCTTCTGAAGTGATGGATAGAACAAATAATCCATCACTTCCACACATACAACATTAAGTCAACAGCAAAATAACTTCAGATCTACTACTGTTAAAACATTAAGGCAACACCAAATAACTTTAGGTCTGCTGATATAAGTATCATATTCCACAAACTGACAACTTGCTTCTCAGAGAGAGAGAGAGAGAGAGAGAGAGAGAGAGAGAGAGAGAGAGAGAGAGAGAGAGAGAGAGAGAGAGAGAGAGAGAGAGAGAGAGAGAGAAGGAGACTGACAGCATCCAACGCCGCGCCATACGGCTAGTAGATGCTGCACTACCACCTCACCCAGAGCCTGAGCGTCCCCTTGATTCACTGGAACACCGCA
>NC_059292.1:31176542-31194042 GCF_017591435.1 Portunus trituberculatus | reverse complement strand
TCATCAACTAACGTACCTGGTACAATGTAGCTGAGAGTACTGTATGGAGTGAAGTGAAAATCTTCCTTGAGAAATCCATCTACAAGTAAATATGCCACAATACTTTCTGCAGTCTCTCTGAGGACCCCAGTGGCAGTGGCCTCTTGCACACGTTGTTTGGTAGGACCCTTGCCAAGAAACAAGTCAACCAATTTCTGACCTAAAAAAAAAAAAAAAAAAAAAAATTGATAAATAAGAACAATGTAAACACTTAAATTCTAGCAGCAAATATGGTGTTGATCACCATTAACATCAATATCTGCTCATTCATTTGCCAGAGTATTAAGAGCAGTGTGCCACAAATTAGGAACCTATGTGGCCAGGCGCATCTAGTGACGCTGCTGCAGAGCAGACAGGCTGTATTGGGATGAGATTAAATTCATGGACCACATCAAATGTGGATGAGACCATAAAGGTATGACATGGACATCCATGACTGTCTTGGCTCTGGCATAAAAGCTGCAGCAGGTATATTCACATGGTGGACACCCAGGACACTCACATCACTCCTCTTAGCTACAGTAGTGGAAAGCTTTCCATACTACTTCTAAACGTATACCTCCCCATTGACTGTGCCAGGAACAAGGATGAGCAGATGTATCTGGGTAAGCTGGTGTCACTCATCGACGATGCCCTACAGTGCCACATATGCACTGCTGGGGACTTTAATGCCAAGCCCAGCAGTGAGGCATTCAAGGATCTGGAGGATGTGCTGAGGGAGTGGGATATGATCGTTGCAGATGTGTCCATGATGCCTTCTGCAACCTTCATGCATGTCAATAGTGGGTGCCTCAGAGTCATGGCTGGATCCAGTGGTGCTGTCACCAGGACTGTATGAGATGATGACAGGCTGTGACATGCACTTACATGGCATCTCATCTAACCCCTTTCCTCTTTTGACTAGATTAAATTTGATAGAAATTCCTGCACTTAGGCCAATGCATGATATTAAAATCAAATAGACCTTCCATAATGCTAGGGAAAGAAAAGTAAGGTCAGGTGTTAGCCAACAAGCTGCTAGCTACCTCGCTTGATCCTGTACATGTTTATTGCTGCAAAGGGCCATGCTCAAAGGTCAAGCACCTGAAGTACATTCAGTACTTCCATTGCTGGATGGACTGTGTTTGGCCAGATCAGGAAAAGATGGCGGCAGGTGCCAAGTTGGAATGAGTTTGTGTATGACGTGCACTGTGCAACCAGGGAGGCCTTTATGGACTGGCGTGCTCGTGGCAGTCCACACAAAGGACAATTAAGCCATTGGCATGAGGTGGGAAACAGCCAGGTTTAAGCTGGCTCTCCGGTAGTATTGGATGCATGAGCAGAGCCCAAAGCCCAATCCCTCGCAGGTAAGCAGGCTGCAGGTGACAGTTCCAACTTTTGGAAGGAACTTAAGTCTGCAGATCAGTGAGTTGACTCACTGCTCCATGTAGAGCAAGCTGTTGGGAGGAAATTGTGGGTATTGTGGAGGCATTTCAAGGCTACCCATAACTGCCTACAGGATGGAGAGACTGAGGCTGCACTGCGCGGGGCACTGCGAGGTTCCACACTGCAGGGGTTTGTCCTCTCTTATGCCTAGGTGAGGGGACATATTGAGGGGCCTCTGTCAATGAGGTGCTGAACATGGATGGCATGTCTTCAGGGACCTTTAAGCATGCTCCACTACTCTTACATGTGTGGCTGAGTGTGCTTCTAATTATAAATGCTTGTATCCTGCACCAATTTACTCCACACCACGTGCTTGCCATCATCATAGTTCCTTTGTTGAAGGACAGGTGCAAGGACCCTACAGTGTGTGGTAGCTATAGACCCAAAGCGGTAGCAACACCATTAAAAACTTGAAAGAGTCCTCCTACATTGGCTGCAGGATTATCTGCTTATTGCCGACTCTCAGTTCAGCTATAAGAAAGGTCACAGCATTGAGCTGTGTGTGTGGACCATCAAGCACATAATAGATTACTACACCAGCAAGGGATTGCCAGTCTACCTGTGCTTACTTGACACCAGCAATGCCTTTGACAGGGTGAGGTATAGGAAACTGTTCACCAATCTGCATACTCAAGGGGCACCAGCTCATCTGGTAAATCTACTCATCCTGTGGTATACAGTGGTATACCAAACAGGAGTTCTGGGTGAAGTAGGGCAGCTCTGTCAAGCAGATTTACTTCAGCCAATGGTATCAGGCAGGGCAGTATTTTGTCACCACATTTACTTAATGTATACATGAATGACCTGAGTGGTTCCCTGGCAGAGTCTGGTGTTTGCTGTCACATCCATAATCATTGTTTCAACTCCCTGAGCAATGTTGATGACATGGCTCCGTCAGGTAATTCACTTCAGGACCTGATAGCCAGGTGTAAGGCGTATGCCAAGGAGCATGACATAACGTACAACACCACCAAGATGGAGTGCATGGCTGTTCCCCCCAAAAAACTCCAAAGTTCAATGTGTGCAGACAGCAGCACTCTTGAATATCGCACCATGTCACAGTAAGTCCATAACACAGTGTAGCAGGTACTCAAAACCCTAATGTAGGAATGAGCTGCACCATGTCACAGTAAGTCCATAACACAGTGTAAAGTTGGGGGAGGTTGTGGGGTCATGCTACTCCCATCAATGACAGGGATGTCAATCTAGTGACTACCCTATACTACCTGTTTGGCAATTGTGCACTTCTCTCTTGCTATTTCCCATAGAAAGATAATCTCTGTTCATATTATTAGGAAACTAAGAAATGAAAGCCATGGTTTTGCACCAAGATAAGTGTGAGCATATAACTGCGGTAACAGTCAACTAACTAATAAGACAGCTGTGACATGTATTATAGGAACTGTGGCTATAGCATATCCAGCAAAAAAAGAAATCAATGCTGTGTCAGTTGCTGATTTGGCTCAAGACATCTTCACTACCTAGGCAAAGACATCTTCACTACCTAGGTAAACTTCCTATGCACTTAGTGATAAGAAAAATTAGTAAAGTATATTGATAATGACAATAATACTAATAAGTGACTTACCTGTTAACCTCTGATCCAATCTTGAAGATTTTTCTAATATCAACAACAATTTCTGACCATAATCACCCAACTCCATAGTCTTTATCTCCCGTGGGATCTTGCAATGGTCACACATCCCTGCACAGTCCGAGGTCTCCCACGCTTCATCAAAATGTTCGGCAATGAGGTTTCTACGACACCTGGATACATACATGAAATGGAATTATGTAACTTCAGGCAATATTACAACCATGTTAAAACCAAATACAGTAATGTACATATATTGTTATCTATTAACCATTTTATTGCTACATATTATAATTAATACCCAGAAGCAATGCATATTTTGATAAGCACCTAAAAAAAAAAAAGTTAGAATTGACATTTTTCAATTTTAACCCAGTTTAAAGATAGCTATAGAACAAGAAAAGATGTCTCAGAGTGATTAGTAATTAAGTAAAGATGTACCAAATAATAATCAAATGGTAAGGTACAGGTAACTCTCGATTTATGCGATAGATGCGTTCCAAGAGGCATCGCGTATATCAAAATTCATGTAAAACAAACATGTAATTTTCATAAGAAATAATAGATAATAGGGGGGATGCGGGATGTGGTTAAAAAAAATTAATACAAAATACTCTATTTATTTGGCTAAATTAACATGTTTTTATTATTTACCATTGTAAATACTAGAAGTGTATTTAAAGTAAATGGAAAAGCAAGAAATAATAAGAGAAAACAACAAAACAAAGAATAGGTAAACACAACACTCACTGCATCACTGCCTTCACCACTCACACCACAGTCAGTCACCATCTTCCTCTGAGCTTTACCACTTTATAAAAAATCCACTTATCAAAAATAACCCCACATGCAGAAGATGAAGAATGTTTTGGGGCCATCTTGGTGAATTACAGGTAGACTGAAGAGATTCTGTCTGTACTCAGTGCTGACAGACTGCACATGAGGCATGAGAAGAGCAGGAGCTAGATCCAAGATTCTTTAACAACGTCAGAGCAACCTCCTGCCGCGAAATGGCATCCAAGAACGCTTGGAGGGATTGCTATGAGGTTACTCACAGGTTGCTGGTAACACCACCTCTCCAGGTGGTGTTACTGTCTTATGTGCTGCCGTGGTACAGTGGAACCATGCGTGCTTTGGGGTTCGAGGGTCTCCAAGTGCACGGGTTCGAATCCTGTCCACAGTCTGAGTGTAGGTTGGGCTTCCTCACTCGGGGCAATAGTTTCCGAACGGATGGGCTTTGAGATAGGAGGTACCCTAAAAAGCATCTCCTGTAGCCCATAACTTCCCATGAAAAGTCCACATGGTATAAATAAAAAAATAAATAAATAAAAATAAATAAATAAAAAAAAAAAATAAAATAGAATAAATAAATATAAATGTATGCACTTAAGTTCACAAAACAACATTTCTATTAGCTTTTTACAAACCTTGCCCCCAAGAAAGGATAACCTGGACTCCGTGGCAGTGAGTGTTAGTGAATTACTAATGAAATACCGTGGTATTTCATTAGTAATTCACTAGCACTCAGTGCCACGGAGTCAAGGTTATCCTCATGGCATGAGCGTATATGAATGCTAAGATATGATATCCATTATAGCAGGCAATAGAGGAGTGGAAACATAAATATTGTAGTGAAAGACAACATGCAAGCTAAAAGGGTCACAACAAGAAGAAGAAGCGGCCGAGTAGCCGTGAGTTTCTACCTCATCTGTGGGCGATCTCATCTCTGCTTTATTTATTGGTATTCCATGTAAAATTTCACTTTATGCATTACTAAACAATCCTTTCTTGGGGGCAAGGTTTGTAAAAAGCTAATAGAAATGTTGTTTTGTGAATATAAATGCATAAATAAGACAGTAACACCACCTGGAGAGGTGTTACCAGCAACCTGAGAGCAACCTCGTTACTGTCCCTCCGAGCGTTTATGGATACCATTTCATGGCAGGAAGTTGCTCTGACGTTGTTAAAGTTTATTGGATACAGCTCCTGGCAGCCAACGAGCACTTTTAGGAGGGCTACCAACCTCCACCCGCCAACAGCACGAATCTTTGTGGATGCTATTTTAGGAAGGTTGGTATGTGAGCAGGAGGTAGCTATGGAGGTTGTCTGTACCAACATAGACAACAACCTGCTACTTGGATCCGGCCCCAGAGCTCCCACTTATCAGCCAGCTGTGGAATTCTCTGGCACGCAGTTTGAAATTGCGTCTGGCGGTTAGTTTGAAAATGTGGTTGGGCCAAATCACATATAAGCAAACCGATTGCACAAATTAAATTAATTATAGTATTTTTTTGGTCGTGTTATAACAAAAACGCATAAATTAAACACACGTAAATCGAGTTACCTGTATTTTATTAAAAAATACAATGTCAAATAATGTGATAGCTCCTCATTGCCATTACAAAGGAAAGGATGGAAGAGAGGGAGGAACAAGTCCTGAATCATCCAAATAAAGTTTTTAGAAAAGGTTTGACAAGATTTCAGCTTAGAGACACATGAAATGACAGAGAGAAATAAAGGAAGGAAAGATGAATAAGTAAAGTTACTGGAGGTGTTTTTGGCTAAATTATGGAAATTGTGATGGAAATTAGATCTTAAATATGTTGACACTTTTTATTCATGAAGGAATTTTTTACTAGTTGGAGAACAGACTTGGCATGATTCTGGGCAGAAATATAAAGTGCATGAGATTCATGTGATGGAAAACTGAACCTTTTATGGGTTGCTTCTCTATCAAATACAGCACAAGAACAGGCTGTGTTAAATAAAAGTTTAGATGGTTTAGATTGAGAAAGAGTGAGTAATGTATGCTCCCATGCCACACAGTAACATGTCAGTTATGTACTCAGCACACAGAGATAGATCTCTGACAAAGAAGCAATACTCTTTCCAAGGAAAAATCCTCCTTAGGTCCCACCAATTAGCAGAGGCAAAATGCCAAAGGCACATCTGCTTTGAGGAATTTTGAAGAGAAATTGAGAGCAATAAGACAAGATACAAATATGAGACTGAGTCTAGGAGTCCAACAGGGAAGATAGCACGACAGCAAAAACAGAAGGATTGGAGGTTAATAAAAGAAAAGAATGTTAGGCATCCATGCCAAGAATATAATTAGGGTGTTACACCAATTGCTCTAGGCCAAAGAGGATAGCAAAGTTAAAGGCTAGTTCATCAGGCTGACCAGTGAGGGGACACAAAGCAAGAGAAATGAAGTCTCTGAAAATGGAGATCTCTGCAAAAAGAAAAGAGTCAGAATGTGCTCCACTCTGAATAATAAATAATCAAAGAATTTCTTATAGTCAGAGGAGTTAGGTGAGAGGTATACAGCATGGACAAATCTAGTTGGAGTGAGATGGCCATAAGATTCAAGAGGGTAGGAAGGTCAAGTCATTGTACACAGACAAAAAATCCAGCTTTAAATTGAAAATAAAGATAGAAAAGTAAGAAGGAACAGAAAAGGGGCTATTATCAGTTGCCTTAGATGCCCGTGTTTCAATAAGAAAAAGGTCAAAAGATCCTCTGATCAATGACAGTTCAAGACATTGAAAAAAAAATTCATGTATTGTATTTTCTCCAAATTGAAGCCACATACCTTACACCATCCAGACAGTATGTAATCAAGCCATACAAATTTTCTAGACCAGTCTGCTCAGTGAAGACCATTGTGCTCTGTCTTGCAAGATCACCAAATCTCCAAAAGACGATACATTTGGCTGGTTCACCATCTCTCCCAGCTCTTCCACTTTCCTGTGAAAAGAAAATTACTTTTGTACATAAATCAATTAATGATACTAAAAAATCCTTGTTAATTTCTTCACACTAATTTACTTCATCTTCCATGCTCTCATTACCACCTCCTCCTTGACCACTACCACTATCCCTACACCACCAATTCTACATTATAATCACTATTTTCCTACATTACTAACAATAAACTTTCACATAATTAAGTAACTTGAATGGCAAGCTACATACTGACAACTTACTTAAATACTTACACAAATATCTTACTTCTCTATACCTGGTAAAAGTTTTCCATGGATTTTGAAATACAGTGATGGATAACATAGCGGACATCAGGTTTGTCAATGCCCATCCCAAAGGCAATGGTTGCAATTACAGCCTGAAAAAAAAAAAAAAAAAAAAAAAAAACATTAATAACAATTCCCTCATATATAGAAAGAGGTAATCTGTTGTGTATTTCTAGATAGAGAGACATCACCATGAAACGAAAAGAAAAAACTCCTTTGGAAATAAAAAGAAATATGTAGTAGTATTTTGTGAAGTACACTCAACCCTCCACTATGGTACCTAATTGGTGCATCTATCACTGTGCGATAGCCAAAATTGTGATAGCTGAAGTCAATAACCTATAGTGATAACTGAAATTGACATTAGGACCTCCAAGCTGTCATTTTTTTTGTAACTTTTTTGCCGTTTTTTATAATACACGATAAAAAAAAAAAAAAAAAAAAAAAAAAAAAACTTGCCTAATCAAGAATCATAATAACAACATACATTTTGAACCATTTTATTCAGTGTATTTGATGGCATACGGGACACATGGGTATATGAAATGCACACCCATTTCAGCAAGTCAAATTTAAGAAAAATGAGTTTTTAAATGTATTTAAGCAAATACTGTTGAAAGCAATCTAGCAGCACATTACACAAACAGAAAACATTTATCTCTCCTTGCGCTCTTCAGTTGGTCTTCTTGCTGTCACCAGACATGCTCCTTGGCATAATCTACCACTTGGAGTTTGTAAGAGATTGTGTGGCTCAATCTTTTTCCTCCTGCTACCATAACAGTTTTGTGTTTTGTTATGATTATAAACTTGGTGTTACTCCTCACCACTATATGGCATCATGTCACTGGTGATCAGCTGATACAGTGGAGACTCGAACACAGAGTTTGATTTAATACTGGAAACAATACCTGATAGTCGAACGTCCACACACGTAGTTATAAACAAAGGCTCCCTGGTGTCCCCTTTCCCCCTCTGCTAGTTGCAACTTGTTCTGCCGCAGTCATCAGAATAACACTCTCCTGCATTCTATCAGTAGTTTTTCATTTATAAACTAACGCCAAAGGCTTAATGATGGTGAAAATATCTGGTAATCAAACAGCCACACATTTGGTCATATACAAAACTCTGTCATCTCCCTTCTCGCAGCCACCACTGTACCATTCTGATACCGTATTACCGGTAATATTGGTAATACCAGTATCACCATTATACCAGTATACTGGATGCCGATGCGCATCCCTAGTCCTGCCAGTCTTGAGAAAAACAACATTCTTCTGCGTTGTCAGTAGTTTTTCATTTTGAAACTTATGATGGCACCAAAGAGGCTTATTAGTGATGAAAATAAGGAATCTGGTGAGTGTGCAAGTGCTAATGAGTCACAGCACTCCATTAGTGGATTCACAGGAATCCAACAAGGAGAAACATTACAAAGATGTTTTCATGGATGGTGAATCATCCTCCGGCGATCTCCCTTCTCCTCCCCACCTTTCTCCCCTTCTCTTCTCAGTTATCCATCACCAACCTTCACTTACGGTATGTACAAATAAAAAAAAACATTAAAATTTTTACAAACTTGAGGTTTTATTAAGATTAGAACAAATCACCTGATATATAGGTATCAACAGTCGAACTTCTTAATACTCAAACAGCCATTTGGAACGAATTAAGTTTGAGTATTGAGTCTCCACTGTATTTATGTCACAGCCTCAATGGTTAAACTGCTTTCATTTTGATGATAATTAATTTAAAAGTGATAATACTGGTAATGATAATTCCAGCAACAAAATAATGATGCATGCAGTTATAATAGGTAGAAGTACTAAAAAAGGGTGCCTCCTGTATGCTATCAAATACAGTTCCTCATTGTGGGCAAATAAGAGTTAGGAAGGTGGATGGGTAGACTGGGAAAATATGTGAAGAACTGTTTCTTAATAAACATATATAAAGAAACTCAACTATCATGTGACATCATAACTTGCAAGTTTTTGAATGACAGCTGCGTGATAGGAATAATTTCATTGGTGATATAGAAATATGTACAGCTTTTTAAATATGCACAATAGCAGTAAAACATGATAGCAGAAGGTGCAGTAGCACAGAGGGTTAAGCGTGTATGAGAATGGCCAAGACAAGCATCATCTGTCTAAAAGTACACACACACACACACACACACACACACACACACACACACACACACCGGGACATCGTCGATGGCGGAGGTGGTCGCTGAGCTCCAGAGCAATCATCTATAATTCTACAGTTACCTAAGAGTAACCAAGGTGGGAAAGGAGCTGGTAATGTTTGTCCCGTCTCCATATAGTCATGTTAACTGTTGATTAGCAAAATAATGTCCAGTGAAGGTAAATATAAACTGTAGCCTGCGTTTGAGCCATCAGCTGGTTTGTTTACGTCTGCGCAACATGGCGGCCGTGAACTCGAAAGAGGAATCAGACTTCACAGGGTTTCAAGGAATAATGGAGAAGAGCACTTATGTGAAGAAAATTCTGGAGTTAGAAGGTAAAATTGAAAAACTGTTTGAAAAGTATGAGGGCCTGGAAACGAGTTATGACAATGTAAAGAGACTGTGCCGATATGAAGAAGGAAAATGCAGCACTGAAAGAGGAAGTTAAGCTAATTAAAGTGAATTGCGAAAAATGTGGAGAATCTCTAGGAAAAGTGATGGAGAAGCAGGCTGAATGGAAAAAAGTCAGGAAGTGGAAAGAAAGGAGGTAAATTACAAAGTTGCAAGTCTGGAAAAGGAAATCAAAGAGTCAGGGAGAAAACTTTGGGCCTTGCTGAAATTATAGATCAACAGATCATAGAAGAGAAGATAGCTGAGAAAGTGGTGAAGGTTATTAAGTCAAATGAGACATTGGTGAGGGAAACTGTAGACAAAAAGAGATGTGTGGTGATATTTGGTGTGGAGGAGGATAAGACACCGAGTAAAATGGAGAGAGAAAAACATAAAAAGGTGATAAATAATATCATTAATGTGGTGCAAGAGGAGGAAAAGACCTAGTACAAGAAATAGAGGACTTCCATAGAATTGGAAAGTTCACAAGAGAAGGTATGAGGCCAATAAGAATCAAACTTAAGTCACAAAAGGATGTAGATGAATTGGTGGAGAAGTCATGGAGGCTAGCCCAGCAGGAAACAACAAGGAAGATTTGGTTGAGAAGAGATCTCGGTGAAAAGGAAAGAGAAATGTTAAATGAGTTGAGAAAGGAGGCTTTGAAAAAAATGAAGAGAGGACAGAAGAAGAGAAGAAAGAGTTTTTCTGGAGAATCTTGGATATGAGACTGAGGAAGTGGTTCATAACCCAGAAAAGTACAGCAAGAAAGGACTAAAGAAACTTACATATGAGCGAAATGTAATGTATTCCAACATAAATGGAGTGATATCGGGATTTTAGAACTCAACGATTACTTGAGGGACAAGAACCCAGATATTGTGGGTCTTACTGAAACAAAACTGAGAGAGGAGAAGACCTGATGAAGGTTGGAGAAGGAAATATAACGTTTGGAAAAGAAATAGAGTAGGTAAGATGGGAGGAGGAGTGATGTTGCTGGTTAAAAAGATATAAAGGTGGATCAAGTGAAAAAGGTATGGGAAAGGCAGAAGTGCTAAAGATCAGAGCAGAAACTAATGAAGGAAAAAGAGGCACTACATAGTGGTGTACGTACCACCTAAGACAAATGCATGGTCAGTACAGGAATATGAAGAAATGATAAGTGATACAGGAACATGTCTGGAAGAAATGTTGGGTGGCTGTGAACGAACTATAATGATGGGAGATTTTAATTGTAAAGAGGTGTGTTGGGAGGACTGGTCAATGGAAGGATCAGAGACAACATGGGAAATACACTATTGACACTGGCAATGGAAAATGTGTTAACTCAGTGGGTCAAAGAAGATACTAGGTTTGGAGGAGAGGGAGCATCGTCAAGACTGGACTTGGTCTTTAGTACAGAGCCAATGGTCATTGAGGAGATGAGGGTGGAGTGCCCTTTAGCAAAGAGTGATCATGCAGTTTTGGAGTTCAAGGTGATAGACGAAGAGAAATCTAGAAGAAATGAAGAATATAAAGTGGGAAGATGGAATTATGCCAAGACAGATTTTGGAAACCTAAAGAAATTCTTTCAAGAGACAAATTGGATGAAATTCAAGAGTGCTAAGGAGCAAATGAAAAGTGGAAGGAATTTATAAAAATATACAAAGAAGGTGAGAAAAATTTGTACCAATAAGACAACATAGAGAAGTTGGAAAGCAGGACTGGTTTAACGATAGATGTGAAAAGGCTAGAACAAGAAAAGAGGATGCATGGAAGAGGTGGAGAAGGAAAAGACGGATTAAGCAGTGGGAAAGTTACAAAAGAGCAAGAAATGAATATGTGTTGATTAGAAGAGAAGAAAGAAAGAAACAAGAAAAGGATATAATTGATAAATGTAAAGACCAACCAAGGCTTTTTTACAGACATGTGAACAACAACATCAAAAATAGAGAAAGTATTGAAAGTTTAGAAGTAAATGGAGTATACAGTGAAGATCCCAGGAAATGGCAGAGGCTATGAATGGATGCTTTCGGAAGGTATTCACAAAGGAGACTGCTTTTGACAAACCACTGGTAATGGAACAGAAAGGGATTATGAAGGAGTTTCAAGTAACGGTGGAGGAGATCAAGAACATGATGGGGAGTTTAGAAGTGAGAAAAGCTGTGGGACCTGATGGGGTATCAGGATGGATTTTAAGAGAATGCAGGAGCAATTGGCAGAAAAAGTTTGTGAAGTAATTGATGCCTCATTAAGGGAAGGCGTAGTGCCCCAAGACTGGAAAAGAGCTAACATTGTCCCAATCTATAAATCAGGTAACAAGAGAGACCCATTGAACTATAGACCAGTGTCACTTACAAGTGTGGTAGCTAAGATGTGTGAGAGGGTGGTGAAGACTAGATGGACAGACTTCTTGGAGAAAAATGACATACTTTGTGAGTGTCAATTTGGTTTTAGGAAAGGGCGTTCATGCACGACAAACCTGATATGTTACTATTCGAGGGTGATAGATGTAATACAGGAAAGAGATGGTTGGGCTGATGGAATATATCTGGATTTAAAAAAGGCCTTTGATAAGGTACCACACCAGAGACTGATCTGGAAACTTGAAATGGTAGGAGGAGTGCATGGCAGTTTACTAAAATGGATGGAAGACTTTTGGTAGGAAGAGAAATGAGAACAATAATTAAGGACAGACCATCAGAATGGGGATTGGTGGAGAGTGGAGTTCCACAGGGATCAGTGTTGGCACCAGTAATGTTCGCAGTCTACATAAATGACATGGTGGATGGGGTGTCCAGTTATGTGAGCCTATTTGCAGACGATGCAAAATTGTTACGAAAAGTGAGATGTGACAAAGATTGCGAACTACTCCAGGAAGACTTGGACAGAATATGGAAATGGAGCTGTACATGGCAAATGGAGTTCAACACGACAAAATGCAAGAAAATAGAGTTTGGCAAGAGTGAAAGAAGAATCAGGAGTATGTACAAGATAGGAAATGAAGACATAAAACCAGTCATGAAGAAAAAGACCTTGGGGTGACAATTACCAATGACCTATCGCCAGAGAGACATATAAACAAAATAATTGGAGAAGTATTGAACTTATTGAGGAACATAAGAGTGGCGTTCGTATATCTAGATGAAGAAATGATGAAGAAAATAATTACTGCAATGATAAGACCGAGGCTTGAATATGCAACAATACAGTGGGCTCCGAACTTAAAGAAACACATAAGGAAACTAGAGAAAGTACAGAGGGCTGCAACGAAAATGGTGCCTGACTTAAGAGATTTGACTTATGAAGACAGACTGAAAAGAATGCAACTTCCAACCCTGGAAAACAGAAGAGAAAGGGGAGACCTGATAGCAATATACAGAGTGATGATTGGCATGGAAAAATGGATAGGGAAGATCTGTGTATGTGGAATGGAAGAATGTCGAGAGGGCATGGGAAAAACTAAAATGGCCACTTATAGGAGAGATGTGAAAAAATATAGCTTCCCTCATAGAAGGGTGGAAGCATGGAATAGTTTAGACGTGGAAGTGGTCAACGCAAGGAATATTCATGATTTTAAGAAAAAGCTGGACATTAATAGATATGGAGACGGGACAACACGAGCATAGCTCTTTTCCCGTATGTTACAATTAGGTAAATACAATTAGGTAAATACACACACACACACACCGCGTAGTGTAGTGTTTAGCAAGCTTGACTCACAATCAAGAGGGCCGGGGTTTGAGTCCCGGGAAGCGGCGAGGCAGATGGGTAAGCCTCTTAATGTGTGGCCCCTGTTCACCTAGCAGTAAATAGGTACGAGATGTAACTCGAGGGGTTGTGGCCTCGCTTTCCCGGTGTGTGTTGTGTGCGATGTGGTCTCAGTCCTACCCAAAGATCGGTCTATGAGCTCTGAGCTCGCTCCATAATGGGAAGACTGGCTGGGTGACCAGCAGGCAACCGAGGTGAATTACACATACACACACACAGCCCCGCATACCCTAAAGGCTATGACACAGTGTCATGAGGGAGGGCGGTGTTGCAGAAACAAGTGAGTGTATACACTGAGGCCCCGAGCACACTAGCCACTCTGTGGAACCACAAGTGGCCGCGCAAAGTGGCGGGCCAGAGCACACTAGCCACTTTTTAGAGCCACAAGTTGCGACCACATGTGGTTATGTTTTGAATACCCGGCCACATTTGGTCGCCACACCGATATCACTACATCTCAGTTTCAGCATGGACTCTGAGGAAGAGGCACTGTCACTGCTTATACTTCTGCGACGTCGCCGCCGCCGTCCGGAGAGCGCTATGGATGCACCCAATTACTGCTTGAGATCGACCCACGGACAGTTTTACATGATAATCTACGAAGTTTCCTGCATCACTGATTAGCAGCCACATGTGGTCGCCAGAGGTCGCTAGTGTGCTCTCAGCCAGCCACAAAACGCCGCCACAAAATGCGCTGTTTGTGGCGGGGACGAGCGACAGCTTGCCACAGTCGCAAGCCACAGACACAAGTGTGATCGGCAAAGCTTGAAAACAATGGAAACCTATGGGAGAAAATATCCCCGCCACAAAACGCAGCCACTTGTGGCTCTACAAAGTTGCTAGTGTGCTCGGGGCCTGAAAGATAGGCAATACTACACATGTAAACCATCAAGCAGCATTCAGTTGCCATTTTGATAATGACGGGGGAAGATGTGTGCTGCCATAAACAATCAATTATGTTTTGCGTGTTGCCTAACTTTTTCAGATTTTTTTTTCATTTTGTATTCATTGCTTTTTACATTCCGCATGCAAGGATGTGCCTTCAGAATTTCTATGAAGTGGAGGGTGGCATTCTTGGTCTATTCATATTTTGATTGCCGACCTGACAGAGTAAGGAGCATGCATTCACGTCACTGCCCAGGGACATGAAATGAAACCTCTTGGGTAATATGCTTCATGTTGTGTGCTCTGTATATAACTGACAAAATCATGGCACTCAACAACATGTATGCATTAATCCCTGGTGTATAGGGGTCTTAAGAAAAGCAGGTTATAATATAAGCTATGTTACAGGTGCCAGTAACAATGTTAGTTCTGGAAAGCTAACTATAGGCATGTTCCTTGTCTACTGGCTGAGGTAAGATTTATATATGAAATAAGGCTGGGTGAGTAAAACCCTCTAGAGTGGTTGCTGAGGTAAGAATGACTCTTACCTCAGCAGCCACAGGAATCACGCAGTACTTGCAGACAAGCTTTGCTTACTTGCAACAGCTTGGAAATCCTTTTGATAACAATAGCACTGAAACAAAGGAAATATTGTGCAGCTTTTGGAAGAAAAAAGAAAAATACAAGGGAAACTGAGTGATATTGATAGAAAAAGAGTGTACATCAGACTATAGAGTAAAATTATAAATAAGACCACATCAAGCAGGGCCATTGCAGAGTAAACCTCCAGACCATCAACCCTACTTAGCATATCATAACCTGTGGTAATAATTACTAAGCAGGTTATGCCGAGTTTAGTCTGTGTTGACTCAGTTTAGTCAGCATGATGATGACTTTCACAAATTTTGCAGAAACTGCATTTTTGGATTTTTAATGAAAATTTTGTAGTTTTACACTTACATGGAATTCTAACTAATGAAAATTATAGTGTAAATCAATAGTAATTGTTCATATCAGTAAAAAATTGTTTACTGTGCAAGAAGGACATAAAGACATCATTTGGATGTTATGTAAGAGTTTTGTGCATGAAAGGTGAGGACTGGTACTAATAATGTCAAGTCCTGCAGATCTACAGTTGGTTTAAGTTAAGTACTGTCAAAGTGGGACAAGTGTTGAGCACTTTCAGGAATTCATGTAGATCTATTTATGACTTGAATTTCAAGTTACAAAGATCATTTAGAACACCAAATTTGGAAAATTTGTGAAATCATTATCTACCACATTCATTCTCCATTTTTTTCATCCTCTACTTCTATCATTATCCTTCTACATCCTCTTAAGCTTGCAGAATAAAGGTCAATAAACATATAATTACCTGATAGTCATTTTTCACCCATTTTGTATGAACTCTACTCCTCACATCTGCATCAAGCTGGGCATGATAGGGAGCCACACGTAGACCTTGAGACCTTAAGTCACTTGCTAACTGCTCAGCATCTTTAATTGTCATGGTGTAGATGATGCCTGATTGGCCTTCAAACTCTTTCTGAAGCATGTGCTGAATTTGTTTGACACATTCGTCATGTGATGAAGGCTTTGGACGAACCTGAAAGGGATGTCATTATATTCTTTTATGTGATAAAATTCTTCTAAAACTAGCAAGAGACATCCCTCTTGTGTTATACCTTTATCTCATATGAGTTACGGTTCAAGTGCGAATGACAATGCTGGTTCTGGAAAACTAATAGGCATGTTCCTTGCCTACTGGCTGGGGTAAGATGGACGTGAAGATTTATATATGAAATAAGGCTGGGTGAGTAAAACCCTCAAACTCTCTCTGAAGCATGTGGTGAATTTGTTTGACACATTGTCCAAAACCTTCAGGCTTTGGACAAACCTAACGGATGAGTCATCATATTTTTATAGGTGATAAAATTCTTCTAAAACTAGCAAGATACATCCCTCTTGTGTTATACCTTTGTCTCGCTTCTAAACATTTAAAATCTTTGTTCTTCTTTTGAATATAAGTAGGTAATAGCATGAAGCAACAGAAAATTATCTAGAAATAGGATATTCTATGCTATTTCCATCAGTGGGCAGTCATCACAAGCATATCCATGGTTAAAATGGTCAGCCACACAAGTTAAAAGTACACTGTATATATAACCAGGTAATAGTATTCATGTCTTCACATTGCAAATAGATAGTTAGTTAAACCTTCCTTCCTTCACATACAATAATAATCTATCTTCACATGCTCTACATTTCTGACATTTCCCAATATATTTTGTTCCTAAAAACCAACCTCTAAAATACCTTAAGTTCCTGGTTTCCTCACACAAAAATAAAGTTAACTTCCTAAAACTATATAATAAAATCAATAATTTGAATTTAGGTAAAAAGAACTAACCTCATAAAACAAATTAGGCCTATTAAATGATGCCTTTAGAATCAAGCAACCCTGTATCTCAAGTATCTTCTGCACATCTTGAATCACTCTTGAAGTAGCAGTAGCAGTAAGCCCCAAGATGGGAGTAGAAGGGAACATCTTTTTCATAACTCCCAAGAATTTGTAGTCTGAAAAAAAAAAAAAAAAAAAAAAAAAAAAAAAAAGATATATACACATTAATACATTTACAATACAAATGTAATGCCTCACCTGGGCACTTCATAGAAACACTGAAAAATCAATGTGGAGGTAAGAGGCCTCACCTAGGGATTGAGCCCCTGACCAGAACATGGGAAAGCACCTTAAATGGTCATCAGGTTCAGAGATAAATTTTGAGATTTTTGAACTCCTGGTCACTAAATGGCTGCCTCTTTCCATTTAGATAAGTTTCTGGTGTCTCAGTTTCCATTTTCTCTTAGATTGAATTTCTTCAGAGAAAATGTTAGACATGTACAATCCTAGACTTATATGATTACAACATAGTATTCATCACTCAATAGGGATCTTTATCATTACATTTCTTTTCATTACACAACAGCCTGGACAAATGACTGATGTGAAAATGATTAACTTTTGCTTCAATGCAGTAACAACTTTAATGTAATGGAAAGTGACAGTTACTGTATTGGAAAAATGAAGGCATCATGAAGACATTTCTACTTTGGGTATTTTTTGTTTGGGAACCACATGGATTTCAAGATGTTAACAACTTTCTATTCAATACAATACATCAATAAAAAATGTAGGAAAGAACTCGC